>NC_022009.1:81582241-81584422 GCF_000317375.1 Microtus ochrogaster
GGACCCACTGGGGACCTGTCTTTATAATGAAAGTAAGAGCCTCTGTCAGCCTCTCTCGCTGAGAGGAAATACCTGCAAGCCACACTTCATTTAAGTTTTGTTAATAATTGTGCTAACTATGCTCTTTTATCTCCCTAGACACAGGCTCGCGTGCTCCCTGGGAGGTCACTTTGGGAACAACCAGCCTTGGCTCAATTACTCGGTGTCTCCACGGGGAGGAAGAGATAGACAGCTTGGCCTTTCAGGACAGCAGAGTGGACTTGGGCCTTCCGGATGTCAGCTCAGCAGCTTTTGGATAGCTTTTCCTAACCTGGGAAATGTACCACTGCTGTAGTTTGGATAAGCCCACCCAAGGTCCATATGGTGATGGCATGCCCCACCTCCAGGGTGACACAGTTGAGAGGCAGTGGACCATTAGAAAGTGGGGTCTGGTGAGAGGTGTCGAGGTTCTTAGAGATTTGTCCTTGCGGGGTATTGTGGGACAACCTCTTTCTGTGCACGCCACCCCTACTCTCCACACCCCCTCACACACCCCATGTAAGCAGTTTTCTCTGCCATGTGCTCTCTGCCATTTCCATCTGGCACACCCACAGGAAACCCAAAGCAATGAGTCTTCCCTGTCCTGGTCTGGGCCTTCTGGAACTATAAACCAAAGCAAGTCTTTTATCTTCACAAGTGAATTGTTTCAGGTGTTTCATTACAGTAACAGAAACCTGGTGAATGCAGCTACATTATAGGTGGTATCTAACTGGGGCTCTGTTATGTGGGGAGGCCCTGGTCATGTGATCTAAGCTGCATGCATCGATGGGGCATCATGAGACTTCAGTCTGGAAGAGAAGAAAGCAAGGGACAGAGTCAACATTGGATCATGTCTCGGTGATGGAGGTACGGTGCGACAATGGAATGGAGATACTCACGGCAGTATGCAAAAAAGGCCTGTCGCCGGATGTCACCAGAAGCTGGGCACTGCTCACCAGATGTGCAGGAAGCTGGGCACTGCTCACCAGATGTGCGGGAAGCTGAGGCTGCTCACTAGATGTGCAGGAAGCTTGGCACTGCTCACCAGATGAGCGGGAAGCTGGGCACTGCTCACCAGGTGGGTTGGAAGCTGAGCACCACTCACCAGATGTATGGGAAGCTGAGTGTTGCTCACCAGATGTATGGGAAGCTGGGCACTGCTCACCAGATGTACGGGAAGCTGTGCACAGCTCTCCAGATGTGTGGAAAGCAGGGCACCGCTCTCCAGATGTGAGGGAAGCTGAGCACTGCTCACCAGATGTGTGGGAAGCTGGGCACTGCTCACCAGATGTGCAGGAAGCTGGGCACCACTCACCAGATGTGCGGGAAGCTGGGCACTGCTTAGCAGATGAACGGGAAGCTGAGCACTGCTCGTGAACTTAGAGTTTAATTTTTACTCTGAGCCCTGTGGAGACAATGTCAGCTGTTAAAATATGCTTTCATAAATATGATCTCTATTTAAATCAATCAGAGGGAGACTTCCATGTCTGTAAGACCCTCAACTAATAAATTCACTGTGAAAGTTAAACTACACAGTGACTGAGATCAGGAAGCTGTGCCTAGCATGCACAGAGCTCTGGCTTTGAACCCCAGCACCGTGTGGGCACGTGAGTATGCACATGTGCTTGAGTATGTGTGTACAGCACACAGACACACACACATGAACAGATACACACACACACACACACACACACAGACACACACAACCATTAAAAATGATTTGGTGGTAAAGACAGTCCAAGCATCTTTGCCCACCTACCTGCTTGAGATGGATTTGTGATTGCTACCTGTTCATTATCTCTGAGGCAACAACCACATTCTACATCCAGCCTGACAATGGCTGGATCTACAACTAAGAACATGGCCTTCACCAGGTGGTCCAGATGGCTGCTCCTCCCCAGCTCTGATACGTTTCCCAAGGTGAACAAATGGAACCAGGCTGCTAATCTAGAAAGTCAGTATTGATGACAATGTGGACTGTGGGAAGGGGCTGCCAGCCAGAGAGAAGCCACAGCTGGGGAGAGCTGTAAGGGATAAATGGTTCCTGAGTGATGTCGAGCACGTGTGTCCAGCATTATCGAGGTTGGGTCTGGCCTTAGGTCACTTCCCAGTTGTGGAGTTCCTTGAAACCAGAGGGTTCTGATGAATATGGTGGCACATGTT
>NC_022009.1:81587608-81596267 GCF_000317375.1 Microtus ochrogaster
AGCAGATGCCAGCTTGTACCTATCGTAAATTCTCACCTCCGGAACTCTGAGCTACATAAACGTCCTCCCGTCAGCAATGGCTCACCTCAGTACAATGGCAGCACATGGACTGAGACAAGCCCCAACCGTTCTCTCTTCCGTTCTAACGCCCTCAGAAATGTGGCCACGTTGGCACACTCTTGTCCCTGCAAATCTGCCGCCTTCCTGTGGTATAAACTTTGGGGATTCTGCCATCCTTCATGTGGCACTTCCCACAACTCCCTGTCTGACAAACGCTGTTGTAACAATATATGCCTCCGTTGCAGCAGCAGGTCCGTGTTTCACCTCAAGCACAGTGTGGTACCCACCTGGGACAGGTAGGCTGCCAGACACGGCGCACAGACGCTGGGGTTCACAGCTGCCGTGGTTCTGAGGCACCAGCATGTCTCAATGCCTGCATTCCTCACTGGGCTCTTTTCTGTACATATCCATGGCTCCTCTCTGCTGCAGACCGACTCATTTGCTGTTTATTCTTAAAATCAATTTCCTCAGAGGAAAAGGTCATTTGATTTCTCTAACTGAAATCTCTCATTTAGGCAGAATTGCCTGAGATGGAGCCCAGAATGTAGACAGAGGCTGCTCGTCCAGACCCAAAATAATCACACAAAAATTATATTATTTGCAATACTGGTTGGTCAATACCTTAAGTGTTTTGTTAACTAAGTCTTATATCTTAAATTAACCCATTTTTATTAATCTGTGTATTGCCACGTGGTTGTGGCTTACTAGTAAGGTTTTGTTCGGCATCTGTCTATGACCTATGAGAATAGGTCATCTGCAGGGTAAAATTTTATTCTCTCTCTATATATATGTTTATATCTACTACCCAGTAGAATTGTAGACTCACTTAAAAATCAAATCTAGCTTTAGAGTTGGACAATGGCTATTCTTTTCTAAATCCATGCATGTTAAAACAAAGTTCAGAGTTTCTGTCTCATGTCAGGAGCCATCTGGTATGGGACAGAAAGAAGAAATATTTAGTAAAAATTTACTTTTCTCCAACCTATTTTGTCTATATCCTATCTTTTGTTGAACATACACCTATGAATAATGTTTAAGTGTTTCACAATCAATAGATTTTTCCTGCAGTAATCTTTGAAGTTTCCAGGAAGAAGATGGGGCCCCACAACAATGACTCCACCTGGTTGATATGATGTCATGACGCTGGTAGCACTACTATAAGACCTGTTTGGGGTACCAGCTGCTCAAGATAGTTCCAATTTGGTTAGTTCTGGCCAGAACTCGAAATAAGAGCTTCAGAAAAACCCTATCCACTACTCAGAGATTATTTGCAATTATAATAGACAGTAATGTTGAAATTTAACCATCAATTTAGTTTTACATGATCCCATAAAAAATGACAGCTGGAAATAGTTCTACAAGACAATGTCCCCTCTCCCAACAGAGTTTGTCCTCAGAGTTAAGGACATCAATTGGGGTTTATTATAACTGGTATAGGGTTGGGGGTTGGGGTGGAAATTTTGTAGGCTCAGGGATCTCACAAAAAAAGAGGAAATGAATGAAATAATAGGTAATTAGTGTGAGTTTACTCACATTAATAATAATAGTGAGTAATAGAGTGAATACTTCTAAGATATTATTTATAGACAATTTACATTGGTATAGATTCTTATATATTATACAAATTCAAGTTATATTTGTTAAATTGAATATGTTCCTATTTCTATTTATAATGTTTGTACACCTATGCAAAGTTATTTTGTCAGATTGTACGCGTGCATGTTTCTACCTCTTTTAAGACATTTTGCATATTGATACAATTTTAGGATATATTTATCATATTGCTTATACATTTCTACCTCTGATGAAGATACTTATACAATGTTTACATTTTGAGGTCATTGTTCTCATTTGCTACACAGTTGCTTAAAGATTGTTTATTCTGCTATGAAGTCTTAGTCTTTAAATTATATAGGTATTAAGTATCTGGATCTTTTTGAGCCCACCCTGGAGCTCACTTTGTAGACCAGGCTGGCCTCAAATTTACAGAGATCATCCTGTTTCTTCCTCCCAAGTGCTGGGATTAAAGGCATTCACCACCACCTCCTGGTCTGGTGTCTAATTTTATTGTCTCAGAAGCCAACAGGTGGAACTGGTTTCTGATCTCTGAGTGACTTTTAGGGACAAGGAAGTGCTAGACATGCGTGGACCTCAATAGGCCTTGGAAAAGCAGAACAAGCATCACCGCCTCACTGTGGGGCTGGTGGTCTCTAATGGGCATGGGGCATGGCAGTGAGGGTTAAGCAGTCTCCACTTCACAGGCTGGGTAAGGCAATATCTGCCCTGTACTCTTCCTCTGTGGTTGAGGGTAGGGCTCTGGGGATCCACTGCTGCCCTTGGTCTTGTCTGTTTATATTCTGTAGAGTTGCACCTAACCTCAAAGGCAGCATGAGGACTTATATCTCCAAGCCAAAATGCCTGTAAAATTCCTAGGAGGCTCTACCAGGGAGATCTGTCTGGGCTCATCCCTGTGGAGGTGTGGGAAGTCCTTTACCCAAGCTGTGGGAGAACTAACCCACAAATCAGCCAGACTTTGGTTAGCTCGGTGAGGTAAGAGACTGGCAAATGGTTAGGATCTGTATCTGACAGATCCGGACCTTGGGGACTCACGGAGAAAGTTGATGCAAGCTTGCTTTTCAGACTGCCAGGCTGCATAGAGCCTGTCTAATCCTACAGCTGGAACAGAATTTAGAGAGAACCCCCCCCCCCAGAGTGCTCAGTTTAGGATGGACTCTGAGATCATTGGCCTAACTCCTTGTTACATAGACAAGGAAAAAGTCAGAGAGAACCACACCCCCCACTAATGGCAAGCAGTTCCAGGGCCAAGATCTGGAGCTATCTCAGGCAGGGTTTCTATTGCTACAACTAAACACCATGTCCTAAAGCAGCTCAGGGAGGAAAGGGTTTCTTTGCCTTACACTTCCACATCATAGTTCATTAAAAAGGCAGTCAGGGTACGAACTCAACCAGGGCAAGAATCTGAAGGCAGGGGCTGATGCAGAGGCCATGGAGGGGAGCTGCTTACTGGCTTGTTCATCATGACTTGTTCAGCCTGCTTTCTTATAGAACCCAGGACCACCATCCCAGGGATGGCACCACCCACAATGGGCTGGGACCTCCCCCACCAATCACTAATTAAGAAAATGCTGACCAGTTGGTGGTGGTGCACGCCTTTAATCCCAACACTTGGGGGGCAGAAACAGGAGGATCTCTCTTGGGTTCAAGGCCAGCCTGGTCTACAGAGTGAACTCCAGATGACACAGAGAAACCCTGTCTCAGAGAGAGAGGGGGAGGAGGGAGAGAGAGAGAGAATATACCATAAGATTTGCCTGCAGCCCGCTCTTATGAAGGCGTTTTTCTCAACTGAGGTTTCCTCCTCTCTGATGACTCCACTTGTGCCATGCTGACATGAAACTAGCCAGCAGAGACCTTTATTCTGCCTGCACTTGCTTGGGATTCATTGTACTGAAAGCCCAATGAACAGATTTTGCTTGCTGGTGTCTTATCTGGTGTCCCCACTACACACACAGCTTCAGGAATCTTGTTTGACCTCAGAAAGGGATAAAGCCTGAGTGGTGGTCCTAGCTTTCAGTGGCCCAAGGAGCCTCTGGGAATCTCTGCAGCGCCAGAATCCAGACTCTCTGAGTTTGGATGGGAACTCTTCAGCCCTGGGGATGAGTCCACACAGGATTAGCTGAGGGTTCCTTGGCTTGTCCTGGGTTCCCCAGAGGATGCCAAAGAGGTGGGTGATAACTGACGGAGCTTCAAAGCTCTGGTTTTATTCTACGAGAATGGCTGAGCACAGCATGCTACAGAATGGAACTATCCTTGTGCCACTTGATGTGCAGGGCAGCTGGCTCTCCCTTGTCCTTAATCCAGTGCCTGGCAAGTGGTCCCCAGGACAAGGAAGGGAACACTTTATGAAGAAGCAGGTACTAAAGGGAAGCAGAGGGTCTCCCTAACAGGGTGACTGCCCCGTGCCAACCCCAGCCAGCTATGCCAGCTGCCCAGGCCTGGGGTTTTCTCTTGGACTTCCTCTAGGTGGCAGGGTACTGCCAGCAGGTACTTTGAAGGAGACATGGCTCACACACACACCCATTTGTAAGAGACACCTCTGTTCACCCACACTACAAGAGCATCCTGTTGACTTAGTGTCTGTGAAGTTCATATTCAAACTAACAGGATGGGGGCCTTTACACCACCTAGCAAGGCATGGAAACGGATGGCGATCTGGGTACCAGATGTTTGTCTCACCTACATAAAATAAGTAAGATCAAGTGAGGAGACCACTGTGGGACAATGGCCCAGCTCACCACAATTCAGCTTTTCTTTTTCTCCTTTCATCTTGGGACTTGCCAGAGTCCCACCCCACCAACGTCCAATCCGTAGCCCATGTTATATAACATTGTAGAATTTTCTTACATCTATAAAGCAACTCAAAACGACCCCACTTGAAAGACTAGATCAGACGTGGCTCTGACCCCACCCTGTGTGAGCCGGGAAGTCTGGCACAGCAGAGTCATTCGTGCGTCATTCAGCCCAGAGATGCAAGGCCAGGGGAAACACAGGCATCCAGAAGGAGGTCTGGGGAATTCCACAGAAGAGGCCTTTTGCAAGGAAGGGGACGGGAGATCCGTTCCAGTCTGTGTCCCTGGCTCAGCCCCCACTTTTCCCCACAAGTCACAGTCCCCAAGCACAGCCACCCCATGTGACCTCGGCACACTTGCCATCATTGCCCACTTTGCCTAGGAGTTGGTCTCTGTGCTGTCTTGCCCTGAAGCAGGTTTGTGTCTCCCAGAAGCCAGGGACTGGAGAGTAGCTAACATTCCCCTGCTTCAAGGTAAACACCCCTCTCTTCACACCAAGCGAATGCTTCTGACTATGTGTGTGTTGTTGCACGAATAATAAGAACCCAGAGTCAGACACTGGGGTTCAAAATGAACATCAGAAAGGCAAAGCAGCCAGCCACTGGCTCTTTCCTCTCAGACCGAAATGGGCGATCCTGCCTCCACTAGTATGGCTGTTTTGCATTCTGATCCTTGGGCAAGCTTTGTTTATTAAAACACAAATAATATACCACTGTGTTGCAAAGCAGCCACACTAGTCAGCCATACAGGTCAGGCAGTGGTGGCACACACCTTTAATCCCTGCAGCCACTTTAGTTAGCTATAGAGACCAGGCGGTGGTGGTGCACACTGTTAATCCCAGCACTAGAGAGGAATAGAAAATGGGAGGAGAGAAATCTCATGCTCAGGCTCAGTCTGAGGATTCCTGGAGGCAGGATCACCTGTTTCAGTCTGAGGCAAAGGTAAGAGCCAGCGGCTGGCAACTTCGCTTTTCTGGTCTTCATCTTGAACCCCAATATCTGTCTCTGGGTTTTTATTATGCATGATACAGTGTGTAGCCTATATTCCTGGGAAAATAAGCCTTTTTATGATCCGACTAAGTGGGCAGGAGAATCCTCCTCCTAACATCTTCCCAGGCCATCACTGAATATCGTATGTAAGGTTAAGATGGCTGGTAGTTAGAGACTGGCATTTATAAGCCTCTCTCTGGGCTTCATCTAATTCCGTAGTGGCATTTCAATGATATTTTAATAAATAAAGACTGCCTGAAGATCTGAGAGTAAAACAGCCCCACTGGTCAGCCTCACAGACCAGGTAATGGTAACACACACCTTTAATCCCAGTAGCCACACGAGTAGCCATAGAAATCAGGCGGTGCACGCCTTTAATCCCGGGCCTACAAAGGAATATAAAATGGGGGAAGACAGCTCTCAGGCACAGTCTCATTCTGAGATTCTTAGAGGCAGGATCATCATTGCAGACTGAGGTTGAGGTAAGAGCCAGTGGCTGGCTGTTTTGCTTTTCACATCTTCAGGTTGAACCCCAAATTCTGACCCTGAGCTTTTATTAATCATGCTTCATTTGGCGCCCAACTTTTTGAGGTATGAATTCACGAAAATGCCGTTTGCCTGAAGCTTTTTAGCCACTAGCCCAGGTCAGAGTCTCAGAATGACACTGTGTCTGAGAGCTGTCTCCTCCCATCTTATCTTCCTCTCTAGGGCTGGGATTAAGGGGTGCACCGCTACTACCTGGTTTCTATGGCAAGCTAGTGTGGCTACTGGGATTAAAGGTGTGTGTCACCACTGCCCGGTCTGTAAGGCTGACCAGTGGGGCTGTTTGACTCTCTGATCTTCAGGCGAGCTCTATTTATTAAAATAGAAATAAAATGTCACTGCAAGTGTAGGACCACATGGGCTGGACGGCAGAGTGGCTGGGGACATTAGCAACCTCGCCTTCGAGACCTGAGGTGCGTTTTGCCTTCTTTCATGTTCAGGTTAAAGGCATGAGCTTGTATCACCAAGAAAATAATTATTAGGATGAAAAAGACATGGATAGAGGATACAGAGATTGAAGGCCGGGTATGGCCTGGACCACCTTGTCTCATTGGCACTCTGTCTGCCCTGGTACCACCATGAAGTTACCAGTGCTTCTCAAGGCCACTCAGTAAAGAATCATGCAGAGGCACAGGGCTAAGAGCAACGCGTAAGCAAGGTCATTTAAAAACACCCAGAGAGCCGGGCGATGGTGGCTCACGCCTTTAATCCCAGCACTCGGGAGGCAGAGGCAGGTGGATCTCTGTGAGTTCGAGACCAGCCTGGTCTACAGAGCTAGTTCCAGGACAGGCTCCAAAGCCACAGAGAAACCCTGTCTCGAAAATCCAAAAAAAAAAAAAAACCAAAAAAACAAAACGCCCAGAGATAAAGACCTTCTCTTCTCAGCACTCACCACGGCAATGCCTGTCCAACTTTTTACCATGAACCACTGTAAGAAATACACGCCGCATCATATGCCAGGCCAGTCTTGGATATAAGAACATGTACGGATAGAAGTACACACTTGGCCAGATGTTATGGACGATACTATAGGTCGTGTGTGAACCCTAAAATCCTTTCTATTCTACTCTGTCCAAGAGGATGTTTGCAAATTTACATCCTGTTCATGACTAGCAAACGAAACACTGAGGAAGCAAGCAGAAGACAGAGGGAAGGGAGAGAGAGGATGCACACACGGAGAAGTCAGTTGACTTCTTTGGTTGCGTCTGGGTGGCTCATTCACGGGTCCAGAGTCAACGTTTTCATCGTCCATCTGCTCCAGCCTGCCTCCAATCCTAAAGTTCCACCTTCTGCCATAGGATTTGCAGACCAGTTTGCTGGTCTGTTTTGTTCTGTGGCCTGTGAACAAAGAATGATTTTAAACAGAACCAAAGGGGAATAATTTTTACAACAAATGAAAGTCAAGCAAAACACACATTTCTGCATCCACACACACTGGCTCACAGCACACCTCATTTGTGTATGGTGGCTGCTCTCCCACAGTGGCTGAACCCAGATGTTGCTTTTGAGTAGCATGGTCCACAAAGCTTAGAATAGTTATCCTACCCCAACATAAGGAAGGAGTCTGTGTATTTCCTGTCTATCTCCTGGGTCAGGATGAGCTGACCTGAAATGGTTTGGCTGGAAATGCTCTAGGTAGAGTGGGTGTGATGAGAACATCTAATTTTCTAGAGCCTTCTTTGGCCAGTCGAGGCATCCACTGATGCTGCCATACAGTGAGCTGCTGTAACCTCAGAGATGGGTAAGTTGATCTCCCACAGGCCCTGCTTCCCTCTCAAGCACCATGTGACCCGGTCCAAGGAGACTAATGGATGAGGACTCAGAGAGTACTGTTGGGAGCAGTGAGACCCCAGATCCTAATTTCTTGTAATCCCCCGATCTGAGTGCCTACAGCTGCTCTGAGCACAAGACCTTCAGGAGTTCCTGATGGCAGGAGAGTGGCTTCTGGTGGGTCTGGCTGGGGTGTGGCTATCTCTATATAATCTGCCCCTGAACACAATAAAGAGGGCATTCTTGGGGAATTCAAGGATGACCCATGTCGCTGTCTCTCTGTGTATTTTAACCTCCAGCCCCCTTGCCCAAGGCTCGGTAACTGGGTTCAAGCACACCGAGCGCAAACACAGGGGCGTGGTGTGCGGCAGTGTATGGCCTTGGACAAACTCATCAGCACCAGGAACTGGAGAGGTGGCTTGGTGGTTAAGAGCACTCTCTGCCCCTCTAGGGGACCCAGGTCCAATTCCCAGCACCCACATGAAGGCTCACAATTGTCTGTAACTCCAGTTCCAAGGGGCCTGACTCTCTTCTGGCCTCCATGGGCACCAGGCACAGGCTTGTTGCACAGACATATATACAAGCAAAACACCCCCACAGATAAAACTGTTGTAAAAACCAACAAAACAAATGGACACTCCCCAGAACTGGACTCTGACCATCGGTCTTTGCCTCCTCTCTCTTGCTACCAACTTTTTTTCTCATCTCCCTTCTCATCTGCCCCCGCCATCTTTTGGTTGGTTCGTATAAGACGGGTCATTATTTTCTAGCAAAGTATAAAGGCAGGTAAATTATTAAAATATTAATGAACACACTCCTCTGAGTTCCCACACCCCACGTCTCCTCAAATTCCCTTCCACCCTAAGGAAGTAGCTAGACTGTCCTAGGCTCTTCTTTCATGAAGCAAGGGCGTGGGGAGTGAGGAGTGGG
>NC_022009.1:81596995-81619869 GCF_000317375.1 Microtus ochrogaster
GTGGGGTGTGTGGAGTCAGGAGTGGGTGTGTGGAGTGGGTGTGGGGTGTGTGGAGTGGGTGTGGGGTGTGTGGAGTGAGGGGTGGGTGTGGAGTCAGGGGTGGGTGTGGGAGTGAGGGGTGTGTGGGAGTGAGGGGTGGGTGTGGAGTGTGCAGTACAGAGAGAGGTACCCCAGGACTCTCAACAGAAACTGCTTCCAGGGAACGTGGGTGCACAGAATGAGTCTTCCCTGTCCGGCATCTCTCTGATAAGGATTGGACAGGAGGTGGTTCTCGGGGAAGACGGACTGTGGTGGAGGATGGATACCTCAAAGCCACACTATACAGTCAGCCCTCACTAAAGCTAGCTCATGTCTGGTGACAGGCCACAGCCAGCACTTGCCTGAGTGACTTCCTAGCCTCCAGCTGGGCTCCGTGCCATCTGGTGCGCCCCTGCGGTTTCCCCACATCTGAGTCAGACCAGGAGCTAGAGAAAGGCATGGGTGTTTAGTAAACATGGTGAGGATCATGTCCTCAGTTGGCACAGATCCCGTCACTGGGTTGCCCCTGAGCAGCCAGGCTGGTGGCAGTCCCCGGGCAGGGTGCATGTTCCTGGGTGTTCACGTCTGTTGGATATACTATGATGGAATCTGGGGCTGATGGAGGATGAGAAAGAATGCGTGCAGAGCTATTGGCAGACAGAAGTCAGAAATGATCCCCATCATGGTGACAGGAGTCTGTGCCCAGTGTCCAGCCACTTAGCTCTCTGTGTGTGTGTGTGTGCACGGAAAAGGCCGAACCTGATGCTGGCCTTGCTCTTGTGCTGATGGGCTCTGGGATAGAGATTTCCTGCCTTTTCTGCATTATTCCCAGTTTCGGGTGGGACACAGGCAAGGCGGCCTTTCCTTTACTCTTTCCAGACTGCTGGCCCCAGGACCCTCAGGAGGTGGTGGGGGACTGCACAAAGTGTCCTCTGACTGGGGGATAAGGGCCAGCGCCTCTTTCCTTTCCTGAGGTAGGGCTTACAGGCTAGGCCTGTATGTCATATACAGCCTTTCAGCTCCATCACAGACGACTGCTTTGTCTCATTTATTTTCTCCTGTTTGAAGTTAGGCAGCTAGAATTTGAAATGGAAATTCATGCAAATAGTATGTAAATTAGGTCACTCCCAGATTAACTAAGGGGGGGGGGATCTGGTGCTGTAGCAAACGCCATCTGTTCCCTCTCTATTCTTTCCATATCTGAACTCCACCTTCCCCTTTCCCAATCAACTTTGAAACTTGTTTCCTGGGGCTAAGAGATCTTTCGAAGGAGGGAATCCAATCACCTACGTTTCTCAACCGAGCTGTTCCACTCTCTGCTTTGGGAGGAAGGAGAGTCAACTCTGCGCCACGCCCTACCTGCAGCCCCCCCCCCCTTCCTCCTGCTTTTCTGTCCTAACCCCCTCTCTCCTTTTCGCTATCAGCTGAGGTCTTCTCATCAGCCCGGAAGCCCTTCTGTGGCAGATGGAACCGGAAGGTTTGGGAGTAGTTGTGATTCCCGCAGGTCTGAGCCCACTTTGGAATCTGCACGTGTGCGTTGGCTGAGGACTCAAAGTCCACAACGTCTCCTGTCCCCTCCCCAGGGGTGAGTCACACCTGCCTGGGAACAGTGCTCTGGGCAGGATGGGCAGCTAGGATGTCTGCAGTCCGAGGAGGCATCTCCCGCAGCCTTTAGCTTCCTTTTGCCCACCAAGGCTCTCTGTGTGGTGGACGAGGGGCTGCCTGGCTCCTGCCTTCAGGGCTGCTCTATTCCTTAAGGGAAAGGGAGGTTTCCTAGCTATCCAATGGTCCTTCCGTGAAGCAGAGCCACCGCTGACTACCCAATGAGTAACAAGTGGTAGGTCTTTCTCATGCTGTTTGTCGTTGAGATTTTTGAGGTGGATTGTGATTGCACCAAAACTTAATGAGAGCGACTCAGATGCTCCGTAATCATCAAACTGCCCCCCAAAGTTGCCTCAAGTTAAAAAGAAATCCTTAATGTACTTCTGTGATATTTTCTAAATATTAGGCCAAATGAAAATAAAGCCATCTTCACTAAAATTTGTTTTTCTTGACTCATAATATGCCTGTGCAAAATGGGCTTGCATAAAATAGACCTCCAAGAAAGGAACAATTCAAGCGAAGGCCCCAAGGCAGCTGGGGGTCGAGTATAAAGGGAATTGGCAGTGGGCCCCTGGGTGTGAGTTCCAGTCAAGCTGCAATTTCAGGATGGAAGCAGAAGGTGGCGCCGTGACGCCCTTCATGGGCATTGCGGCCCCCACGGGCTGCTGGTGACGCATCTCACTTCTGCAGAATTGGGACCTTTAGAGTCAGAACTGGGACAACTCTGGAACTGCCTTCATCAATGGCTTGGCTTTGTGAGGTGATGGTGCCTGTATCTCACCTCCAGGACTCTGGGCTCCCCGGAGTATCAGAAGCGCTTTGGGGGTGGGGAGGAGTCTGTGTAATAGTTTAACTGTGGAAGGCAACCTTAGCGGGTTGGAGCCAAGGGGCACCACAGAGTCACAGCAGGCGACAGAGTTCACGGGAAAAGTTCGGGGAAGGGGTGGTGCAAAGGCGGTCTCTGAGCAAGAGCAGAAAGAAATGGGGGCGGGGGAGGGGCGAGAAGGGCTTACCTTTTATGAGGGAGTGTTCTTCTTACTCAGTTGTCTGAATTGGCTGCTGCTGCTGACCCTGTCCTGCTAGGTCCCCGAAAGCAGGCCAGTGTAAATGCCTGAACGGGGCGGGATGGAGGGGTGGGGGGGTGAGGGGGGGCTCCAAGGCTTTCCCTTCACGGGGATTTGTTCCCCTCCCCCCAGATGGTGAAAGACCTTCTGACTCCAACCAGTGTCCCCATTTTGATGGATCTTTCTTAGTCTGGGACACATCCACATCAGGGCCACTAAGGTCCTAGAGTCGGAAGCCCTGAGCTATCTCAGTGGGAAACCCCAGAGAAAGCACACTGCCAGGCCTGACAAGACCGTGGTGCCCTTCAAGAGGAGAGTGTTTTGGGGGTGGCCAGCAGACAACCACACACTCCTCTGTCTCCAGCCTGGAGAAGCTAGCACGCCTCCTCCCGACTTCTAGATCTGATGGTTTCCAATCATCTGGCTGCATCTATGTAAGACACAGCTGCATTTTAACATGGTCCCTAAATTCACGGTTACTTTGTTCACTGACAAGTTTCTACCCATTGTTTAAAACTATGCAATTAGTTCTCTATAAATCCAATATATCTTACAGTCTACAATAAGTCTAATATAATGGAGGGGGATAAGGGTCTGTTAAATATTCTGAGCTAGATGGCAAAGTTTATATATAAAATGGTTAGAACCACTGCCCGTGGGGGGGGACGGGGGACGGACAGAGAACAGTGTGGAGGAGTTCGGTGGTCTCTGGGGAAGGGAAATACATGGTGTGCAGGAAGCTGAGGTGGGCCAACACACAGCAGGAAGGCAGAAGTGAGAGTATGGGACTGACCAAGTGGAACCCAGAGAGAAACCAAGGCTGAGTCCTTTGATGAGGCACAATGCAAATTTATACTTCAGTTTCTTCTAAATGCAGTATACAAAAAAAGAAAGAAGGAAGGAATAGAGAGAGGAGAGAGAGAGGAAAAGCCTTCCCTGGCCCCACCCCAACCTTGCCTTACGCCTTCTTTCCGGAGACCCAGATTTAGAACCCAAGCAGCACCCAGCTCAGGGGGTTAGACCTCAGGTGGGCCGTCCTCCACCCCTCCCTCCAGGGTCCTTAAAAATCAGACTGCCTAGAAAGGCAGAGACTGAAGGGTCACCTGACTTCTCTCCGGTTAAGCTTAAGAACGTCCCCCAGACCTGGCTCAAAGGCCAGAGAGCTGGCGTATTTATCAAGTGTTTTCTGGCAGTTAAGTGGCAGAACAGGAAAATCAGGCCAGGGCAGGTGTCGGGAACCTTCCTGGGAGCAGGCCAGCCGTCGTGAGCTCAGAGCTGCCGAGAGCTCAGAGTTTACACCTCTGCAGGATTCTGACCCCTCCCTGGGAGGTGGGTGTGGACCTGTTGGGGGGGGGGGGAGCGGGGTTCCGCTCCGCAAGTTGCTTCCCTTTCAAGCCCAGCCCAACTGTGGCTCCTTTGTCCACAGTGTTCTGGGCCGGTCTTCTCGGTTTGGAGATTTACCCTGGGAGACACGGGCTAACACAGTGTCACAATGCCCTGCTTTGTGATCTTGACAGGAGGATTTGTCATGAGCTGGGAGATTGGTCCCTGGCAGATCCTGGCATGTGGTGAACAGCTGTGTGTCGGCCACTGTATTCAGAGGACGTCCCATCTGATACAGCAGCTGGGCTGCCGCCATCTCCCCGTGGGTGCCCGCGGCCTTGGATGTAGAGCCCAAGCTGAGGTTGTTGGTGCTCGTGGTAGTTGCTTGGAGCTGGGGGCTTGAAACCAGACTATAGTGGAGATTTACTCCAGTTTACAGGAGCAGGGTCCCCACGATTGTGTATAGCCCTTCTGTAGTCTTGCTAGCAATGGGGAACAATGTGGCATATTTAGGGACTGCCCATCCTGTCTTGGAACACAGTGGGGATCCATCTGCAGAAAATGGAATAAAGCCCATCTTTGATTGTGGGGTTGGGAGTTTCTTTTCTCTCCGTAGTTAACTGACAATTTCACACACGTATATAATGTGTTCCAATCGTGTTCACCACCTCCATTGCTTATACACAGGAGGCAGAGGCAGGCAAGAGCTCTGTGAGTCTGAGGCCAGCCTGTTCTACACAGGATGGCCAGGAAGACGCTATCTCAACAGAACAACTATACATCACAAGTCACTGAATACTTATAATTTCACCTATATTAAAATTTAGAATCTTGGTTCATTGGAGAATCTGAAGAAAAAAAAACCATAAAAGATAAGCCATAAACTAGGGGGAAAAAAGGTATGTGTTCTGCCCAGATCACGGAGTCCCCCCAAAAACAGCTAAAAGCAAAGAGCCTTTATTCTTATATGAGTTTGTGAACTCAGACTCGTCGGAGAGCTCGTTGGGTTTTTATAGTAGCAAAGGTGGGGGTGAGAGATTTCTATGGTTCAGGACCCCTGATTGACATTTGTCTAGGGGCGTCCTGGTGAAAAGCGATGGGTGTGTGCTGGCAGGTGATCCTGTCTACAATGGTTGGAATTTCCTTTGGATGGTCTGTTCCTGGGTGGTGCCTGGGTGGTCTCAGCTTGTGGTCCAGGTATTGCCTTAGGGTAATCTACTGAGATTCGGGACTCTATCGAGCTTGTCATGGCTGGGTCACACAGTGTGTATGACGAGCTAATGAGGGGAGGCCTAGAAACAGAACACATGGAGTCATGGAATCCAGACGGTAAAGACAGAGCTGCGGGGGGGGGGGGGGGCAAATCCCCAAAATCCTGGAATGTGGATGGGTGTTTTACAGACAGGAGAACATGAGGGCCATGGATGCAGGAAGGTGATGAATATGTCTGTTGGTGCCCAGGAAGCTGCAAACGAAAACCATCTCCTGAGTCCAGGCCCCGTGTGTCCCTAGGCCAAGCCCACCATCCCCCCAGTGTGTCCCTAGGCTGAGCCCATCTCCCCAGTGTGTCCTAGGCCGAGCCCACCATCTCCCCAGTGTGTTAGTCCTCCCTCTGTTTCTGTGTTTCACTCTGCAAACCAAGCTCTTGCTGAGCACCAGACAGTGGGAAGGAGGACACAACAGTGAGCAAGGCAGCCTTACAGCCCTGGCCTCCTGGAGATTGTGTTCCAGCTGCGGTGAGGAACAAAGCAGTGACAGTCCAGAGTCTTGAGGAGAAGGCCCAAGTGTCTGAGTGGCCACAGCTGTGAAAATAGCACAATTGACTGGGCGCTCACCAAGACTGGACACTAACGGAGCAGCTATGTGGCTCGCTCAAACCGCACTATTATGATGTCATAGAAGAGGCGCAGAGACCTCCCACCACCCCCATCTCCTAGGAAATGGAATTAGATTGAATGCAAAACCAGGGGATAGAAATCTCCATGCTTAGTCCCATGTCCCCGCCAAATCTCATAGTAAAGTTTAATCGCTATCTTAGCCTACCGTATTAGAGGCGCAGTGTCTCCAATAAGACTGGCCCACATAGGCTCATCTATTCATAATGCTTAGTCACCAGGATGTGGTGCTGTTTGAACAGATTAAAAGGATTGGGAGGTGTGGCCTTGTCAGAGGAGGAAATGTGTCTCTGGGGGTGGGGTTTGAGGCTTCAAAAGCCCATGCCAAGTCCAGGGTTTCTCTCTTCCTGCTGGTTGCAGATCCAGATATAGAATTCTCAAGGCTCACTGCCATGACAATAATGGACTAAACCCCTGAAACTGTAAGTCAGCCACAGTTAAATGCTTTCTTTTATAAGAGCTGCCGTGGCCATGGTGTCTCTTTACAGCAATAGAACAGAGACTAAGACAGGCGGTAACACAATTCTTCCTAGGATGCCTGAATGAGTCTGGATGAGTCTGAAGTGGCCACTGTGGCCCTGCTCTGTAAAGGTTTTGTCTGTCCTGGGTACACCTATCTGACCTGGTCCTGGCCAAAAAATGCCTGGGAGTGGCTTTTCAGACCTGTTAGACCCCTGCTAGGTGTGAGGGTCTGCCATGGTGGACTTGGGGCCTGACCTGACAGAGAACATGGGGCCAGAGGTGCATCTGGAGGCAAACTCTCGAGTACATCTCCTAGCACACGCGGGTGCAGCGCGCGCCTGGGTGCAGCGCGCGTGTGGGTGCAGCGCGCATGCACCAGCAAAGACTACGTGTCTTGGAGTACAGACACTACTCCGGCCGCCCTTGCATGCTGCTTCCCCAGAGTAGAGTCTTCAGCACGGTGGAAGAGCAGTATTTCCATGTTTCTCCTGTGCCAATAGTGACAGGAAGCTAAACACAGGTACAGAACACATTGCTGAAATTCCACGAGACAATGGAGCTTGGTTCTTCCAGCTCACCCGCGGTAGAAGAATACCAAGACACCAGTAGGTCATGTGGCCTCGGGGGAGCTGCCACACCTCTCTCAGGCTCACTGTCTTTGCCTATAAAATCAAACTAAGATTTGCTTTTTTGCCTCTGGAATTTTAGTGAGGATCACAAGAAGCAATGCTTCTAAGCGTGTCCTGTAAACCCCAAGGTGACCTTGCCAGTGACCAAATACTCAAATCCCACCAGAGCAGGACACCCCAGAGCTTGTTCAGGTGAGGGCAAGCTGAGGCTGAAACTCCTGCTCCTGAGAGCAGGTCACACACAGTTAAGTCTTTCTTCTATGATACAGAAGCATTCTTTAGATTAATGGGAGGCCTGAAAAATGACTTAATGGTAGAAGGGTGTCTGCTATGCAAACCCAGTGACCTGAGTTCGATCCTTAGGATCCAGTAAAAAATGACAAGATAGAACTGATCCCACAAAGTTGTCCTGAGATCTATGCATGTGTGCACATGCACACACATGCTCACACACACACACATGCACACACATACACACACGTGCTTACACGCTCACACCCTCATGCACCCACCACGGCATGCATACCTCCCCAACACATAACATTCACACACCCAATACTCATAGGCAAATAACTTTTTAAAGATTAATGTATTTCCTTAGAAGGTTTTTATAGTGACTGCTCCACCCAATCCTTCCCTTCCTCCCTTGGCTGAGAGGCTGAGGGTTCAGGAGAAGCTGGAGAGCCAGTGTGAAGAAAACAGGTGTCCTCAGGATTGGATCGCAGACCCAGGGCTCATGCCATGCTGTGCTCAAACAGCCTCACTGCAAACATCACCCTGTAGGTCAGCTGGGGCAACAGCTGCAGCAGAAGGCCTCTCCCAGGGACAAGTGTGGAACTCAGCAGGTGCTTTGTTCACCCTACAGTGAATGCTGTGACCCCCCCCCCCCCCCAGGCTCCACAGGCTTCTCTTCCTGGGAGGGATTTCAGTTGCTGGGATGAAGGAAACTCCGATTTGTTGCCCCCCCTCCTGCTTGCCATATGCCGCTGTGTTTAATCGTCCCATCAGCTCCATGGAGAATTAACCATACTTTATAAATACAAAAGCTGAGAGTTAGAGAGCCTCAGCCTCTAACCAGGCCTGCAGACTGCAGGCAGCAGCAGGGCTTCCATTGGAACTTGGATTTGCTGGGCCCCACATCACATTCCCTGACAAGGTTCATTGCGAAGCAGGTCATGGGTGCCCCCTAACTACATGTCCTGGCCCTATGCTGGGGCAGGGAGAGAATGAGATACCCGGAAGAGAGAATATGACCAGGGAAGCCCACAGCTGGGAACTCCAGTTCTCCCTACACACTCTGAAGCCAGGGGGGGCCTGGAGAAAGAGCCACGAGCATTTTGATGGCCTGGCAGCTACTCTGGCTGAAAAGGTCAGCTTAGTTGGACTAGAAGGACCGTGTGAGCCACACTTCAGATCAGCTCCTCGCTGGCCAGAGGGTCCTGTGCTTGTGCTAATGTTGAAGAGGTAGTTTAGCTCACTCAAGGCTTGACTCCTCCCCCAGGGCTCTTTCTACCCCCACCATCAGGCATGAGTTGTGGGGCCGGTGGTTCTGGCCAGCAAAGGGAAAGACAGGGCTCAGAGCTGCTGCTCTCCCTCCAGCATCCGCTTGGTTCTCCCACGCCAAAGCTACTGACTGCTTCTGGCCTCCCATACAGCAGCAGGCCAGCACACAGCACCCTTCCCTTCTTTTCCTTTCTGTGAAAGAGAACACAGCCCGGGGCTTGCTTACTGGACATGCATCATACCCACCCTTCACTGGACTGGAAGGCATGTCCTCCTGGGAGGCCCCTGTCCACACGTGTGGTCACCCATGCTGAGCCTCCTTGTCCCTCCTTGTCTAGTTCTACTCTGTGTTCCTTCCCTGCAGTTACCACCCTACCAGGACCCTTGGTCCTTCAGTCAGAGCAACTTTGTGACTGTCTGCCATACCATCGAGGGAAAACGAGTTCGTTTTGGTCAAGAGAATGAAGTCTCTTAGTGGAGATCCAGCATTGCAAGCTACTCAAGACAGAAACAAGAGGTTTGGGTCAGACAGGTCTGATCTATCTTCCAAGGGGCTACCCCTAGGAAGATGAGGAAGATGGGCTCACTTTAAGCCATGCTAAATGGATAGGTGGAACAATTAATGAGATGCTTTTCTTTCTTTCCCAGAATTCCCTTCCATTAGGACCATCCCTACTGGGTGGCCATGAGGTTCGGTTGGAACTACCCACCTAGCAACCTTTTCTTAGTCTTTGCTCTGTCTCTTGGTTTTTGTTTGCTTGTTTTTCACAGTCCTTTTTTGGTGCTTTGGGTTTTCTTACTTCTCCTAAAGCCTTCTTCCCTGCCATGCGCTCTTCCTCCAATGTCTGATCTCCATGCCGGTGTAACCGAAACAATATAACTTTTTTCCTTTTCCGTTCTCCTCCTATGAGCAGCAGCTGCATATACTCACTGCCTGTCTGTCCTGGGGTTCGCTTTTAAACACTAATGATGCCCTAGAGATTCTGCTGGAGTCTGTTCATGAGACTAAGACACCCCCCCCCCCCGCAAGGGGATCCTGAGTTCCAGGAATAACCTGGCACCCCGGTAGTACTCCAGCTTTGGACTCAATCCCTTCCTTTCACAAAGAGTTGGCTTCTAGGCTTGTTACTCTGCTTAGAATAAGCGTTGGCTTTGATTGTCGTTCAAACTCTTCCCTGCCTTTTAATTATTTAATTGGCAGAGAAGGCAAACTCGGTTCCTGAACCCTCCATGGCAACACCTCCAAGGATTCAGGATCTAATGCTGGGATTCCAGGAAAGGGTTCCACCAGTCAGTCATAATACCTTGAACTCAAGAAGAGAGCAATCCAACAGTGGCTTAAAGACATCTTCACTTGGTACACTGAGTTGTGTATAAGTGCTGAGTTCGATACCAGGGAATCGAACCTTTTACCTTTGTCCTCAGACCCGCCCTCCCCTCCAAGGGTTCCCATTAATGCTTAAAATCCAGTGTTCAGGATGAGTGGATTTCTTTCTGGAATAATCTGTGGAATGCTTGCTCTTTCACCCGAAGGGCTTCCCCAGTCCCACACTGCTCCCTGCTAACTGCAGACTGTGTCGTGTAATACAGAAAATGTTCTTTTACATACTTATTGCTTTCTTTTTCTTTGAGAGAAGGACTCTCCGTGTGGCAGTCTGGTCTCACCCAGGATCCCCCTGCTTCAGTCTCTTGAGTGCTGGGATTATTGGTGTCCGTCCACTACCACGCCTGGCTGAGCCTCTTGTTCTCCCTAACGATTCTCAAGACTGTTTCTGTGGAGGCTTTTCTCTTGATGCAGGCGAGCAGAGAGACTGATTAGCCATCCTCCGAGGTCAGAACGCACAGAATCACACTGGCTCTGCCATCAGAGGCCAGGAGGGGTGTGGGCTGCATGACACTAGTGGGGATGTGGGTGCTGCGTGCCGCTCTCAGGGGTGGGGAGTGTGGTTGCTCTCTCCAAACCCTCCAGCTTCAGTCTCAAGCTGGCCTTTGCTCTTCAGCCCTCCCGCTAAGCAGCAGCTCAGACATACTTAGCACTGAACTGAATGAAGGGTTGCAAGTACATGAGATCATGTTCTAGCTCTGCCGTGTGTGTCTGGCTGGGCTATCCACCTCTCTGAACGTCTGACCTGTGTCTCTGTGTACAGGTTAAGGTAAAATGACTGTGATCTGCCTCGTGAGCACCCAGCACATAGCAATTTCCTAATCAATGACAACTCGCCCTTCTGAAGCCTGTGGCGCCTGAGAAGAAGTCCGGTGTTAGGAAACTGAACATGTACTGGCAGGGTCGCCATGGAGATGAGAATCATTTGGGAAAAGCCTAGAAAGGGAAACATGGAATAGAAGCTCTTTGCAGAAACTAGGGGAGTCCCTTGTAGAAGCTAACTTGATTCAGGAAATAACCAGGCTAGCTTAAAGATAAAGCAACTATATTTTTATTTATTGTAAGGGGAAACTCACGAAACCGGACCGAGAAGTCCAAGCTCAGCTGTGTGGCAAGGGAACCACAGAGAGAGAGCACCTGAACTGTGCTCCCGTTTTTCTCCGGGTCCCAGAAAGCTACACCCTAGCTTGATCCCACTTTTTTCTTTTTGTGGTTTTTCGAGACAGAGTTTCTCTGTGGTTTTGGAGCCTGTCCTGGAACTAGCTCTTGTAGACCAGGCTGGTCTCGAACTCACAGAGACCCACCTGCCTTTGCCTCCCGAGTGCTGGGATTAAAGGCATGCGCCACCACCGCCTGGCTTGATCCCACTTCTTAAAGATAATTGGCTAACAAGGCTTCCCCATCAGTCCGTCCTTCTTCTGTGTTCTGGTGAGTAATGACCACAGGGAAGTGGAAACCTTTCCCACATATGATACAGGAAAGTCATTTCCTTCACATGGGGCCGCGTGGGGCTCACCGTCACTTCCAGAGTACATTGCTGGCTTCCTGTATCAATGTCCTAGCTCATCTCCTTCCTTGTTAAGAATGCAAACCCAGGGACTGGGGAGTTCAGAGTTCAAGGCCAGCCTGGCCTGCCCAGCGAGCTCCAGAACAGACTTCTCTTTGGGGTTCTGTGACCTGCAGGACTGAGATACACACTTCTGGTGATGTATGCTCGGGCCCTGGCTCCAGCAACAGATCCCTTTTCCTTGGATCTGTGCCAAGCAATGCTTGCAAGAGAATGGCCTTCCTGGCCTTACGTGTAGTGTGAAGACAACGGTTCCCTATTTAACATTCTGCCCCCTCCCCGTCAAGCTCCCACTTCCTGTTAGTCAACCAAACAGCCGTCTGTGACCCCTTTTCATGGTGTTCCACACCCCACCAATCATCAGGCCTTGTCAGTAAGCACCCTTTAATATTCATTCATATATGCAATATATGTATGCACATATATAATTGATGTGGCTTCCACTCGTGGGAACCGGCACCAAGCCCGCATACCTGGTGAGCCATCTCGCCAGTCCTCAACCAGCATTCTTCACAGCTTTAACGTGAAGTCACGTCTGCTCTAATGACCTACACAGACTACGTCATTTTTCCTGATCACCCCAACCTCCTGCCCCATCTGCCAGACTCTCATGGTCCACTCACCCACCACTAACATCGCTGACCTTTGAAGGCCCCAAAGGACCCACAGACTTTCCAGGTTTGACATGGTCTGTGGCCAGGTACAAACCACGCCTGTCTGTCCTGCTGGCTCACTGGCTTGACTAGGATCTGTTCTAGAGGGAGTTGCTGCAGTGTCTGATGGAATTAGCCATCGTATGGGGAAACAGACACGTGAAAACACATGCGGTATAAGTGACAGAGGATGCCTCGTTACACGGGATGACGAAGGGCAATTAACCTAATGAGTATGAGATTGCTGGCTCCATCCTGGGCTCAGCATGGCTGCAGCCACTCAATCCTCCTGGCAGTTCTGGAGCAGGACCAGGTCTCTGTGCCACTGCACAGGCTTCTTCCTCTGCCCACAGGGCACCAGGCCACCCTGGGAAAGGTCTGAGTCTGCCTGGCTGCAGGCAATTAAGTCAGTCTATCATCTCGTGGTTGTTTCCAGGAGACAGAGAATCCTGAGTAAGAAGAAGTAATGGCAGCAAGAATTATAGCGATTTAATACTGTTTTCTGAGCCCAGGTTATCCAACACTAGGGTTCAGGAAGATAGCAGAAATGTAAATAAGGTATCTGAGGGCACACACTTTTGAACATGACACTCAGGAGGCAGAGGTAGGCAGATCTCTGGGAGTTTGAGGCCAGCTGAGTGGACATATCAAAATCTAGGCCACCCAGTCTACAAAAATAGCAAATAATAAAAATAAAGACTTGAGACCACACAGTCTCTCTCTTTTAATGGTGGTTGTCGGAATGACAGCATTTACAGACTTCTGGGTGCTGACTGAGGCCTTCATAGCAGCAAAAGCAAGCGGCACACTATGGAATCTACTCAGGGCATGGTGGGGAGACAGAGAGAATTCAACAGATGGATGGCAGGGCTAAATTCTGAAGCCATGGCAGAGAGCAAACGGCTGTGGGAGCCCCGGGAGGAGGAAGCCAGTGAGCTTCAAGTTTTCATCAGAAAACAAATATTGGTCTTGGACACAGCATAAGGGGGGGGGGGGGGCGGACAAGGGAATGAGGCGGAGCCTCTTAAGATTCGAATTTCACAAAGCAATGTGTCACTCTCCCTCACCCCCAAAGGCTTAGATGTGGGAGGAGGGCAGCTTCTGTGGGGTATTGTGTAGCCAGAAATGAGAAGAGAGGATGTCCGGGGAGAACTGGGGACATTTCCTGAGGTGGGGCTGGCCGGGTGCTCATCGTCCCGGCATAACACCCGGCAGCAGCAAACCGAATCCATCCTGGGCTGAACACAAGTCCGGAATTCCACCAAGCCTGCTCGCCACGCCCAACGGGCAGAATTCCGGATCAGAGGTTGTCAACGTACGGCTGGCTCACAGAGCAATTTCTGAAGCCCAGGGGTCAGCGGTATCTGTTTGGAGTTAAGGCGAGCATGATCTCATCTTAACTCCAGCCACGGGCGGGGCAGGCATATCCCAAACTTTGGCCTGTGAGCTCGTCAGGTTCTGGAAGTAGGGGACAGTGAAGGCGGCCACACACAACAGCGTTGGCTTGGAGCCCATCTCTCTCAATTTTGCATCTGGCAGGGAAGCTGGTCAGGTAGGAATGCGGCCAGGTCACACAAGGGCTCGCTCCAGCTTCCGTCACCGTCACCAGTTCCGGGCACCTTCCCTCTGCAGCACCTCTCTCCCGGCAGACCCACATCTAGGTGGGCTTGTTCCTCCCAGCTGGACTGAGGACCCCCAGGAGAGAGCAGTGCCCTTCTCATCTGCGGTGCACCAGGAGCTCCGCTCACTTGGGTGAAATTAAGGACGGAAGAGTGAACACTCCTAGCCTGGGGGGAATGGCTAGTGTACAGTGTGGGCTTAGCCAAGCCCTCTTCAGAAAAGGAAGGAGTGTCGTAATGGCAAGGGGACTTACTTACATTTAAAATTGAAAAAAAAATCAAAAAAAACAAAAACAACAACTATGACACTCCCACATCAAAAAGCTAAGCATTTCATTTACAAATCTGGGGGAAACTAAGGAGATTATCCTGTTTTTCTTCTGTAGCGTCTCTTCTCAGGCTCACCCCACCCTCGCTGCCCTCCCAAACTCGTCCACCCCAGTTTGAGAAACTGGACTGACCCATGCGACCTATCCCTCCCTGTCCCAATTTTGGCAGGGCCTTCAAGGGGTCCTGGGGCCAAGGAGAGGCTCATGGTAGGTTCCTCTGAGCATCTGCCTTCCGCTGTCAGGCAAGGAGTTACCTGTCTAGGAGAACGGGAAGAGAGATGGGGCAGTCTAGAGGTAAGTCACTAGCCCTGCCGCCGGTCCTGCCCCCTCATGCCTGGACGCTTTGAACACTGCTGTGCTAACTACAGAAAACAGGAAGTATGGTGCGCTCCAGACAGTCCTGCGAGGATTTCTGAGCCGTTCAGTGAGCTGGTATTGGAGTTATCATAGCAAATAAAGGCATGTTCTACCAAAGGGCTCTTGCTCAGGGACACCTCAGGCACGCACAGGTTCCTCTGACTGCTTTGGAAACTGCCTGTGTGGTGTAAAAACAAGCGTGTTTGCACTCACAGTATTTCCTCTTGGGCAACAAGGGAAGCTTAGCTGCCAGGAATGGAAGCTGCGGAGTCTCCCCTCCCTGGAGACCAGCAGGGTCACACCCACCTGACAGGGGTTCCGTTAAAGGGAAAGCAGCCTTGGGTTTGTGGAAGGCATTGATTCCTGTTTAAGCACAAAGGTAAATAGCACGCGCCCCCCCTCCCCCCGTGTCACAGAGGGGGTGTCACAGAGATCGTGTATCTTCTTGCTGAGGGCAGACCGGAGCTTTGGCCTGGGGCCCAAACTTTTTGTCCTTGATAAACACATTTTACAGGTTGTTGGCAGGGCAGCCAACCTTGATCAAGCAACCAGGCTGATTTCAGAGCTTCCTCCTGCTTCTGAAAAGTACAAGATAAGATTTTCAGAGCGACTTCTTTCTGTATTATGAGGCTGGCGAGGAGAGCCTGGAGCTGGACTTCAGGGGTGCACTGCCTTCCAGAAAGGCAGGCCCAGGGTGCAGCCAGCCCACTCTCAAGCGCTGTTTACAGTTCTGAATCCTAACAGGGCTCTTGAGAATTTGAGGATTTGTCTACATGTCATTAACTCACTCATCAGAGCAGCTGTGCACAGAAAATTTCAAGATGACGCCTGGGGAGTGGCAGCCGGACAGAATGTTCACCCAGACACAAACAAGAAGAGCCTTCGAAACGCTAGCGTGAAGTAATGAATGGGGACAAGCACCAGATCATCAGCCATCTTAGAGAACATGTCCAGCCCTTCACGGACTAGGTGATTAATACTTCAGTGGCTGCTCAGCCTCAGTCATCACCACGAAAATCTAGTAATCTCCACACAGGACAAATTGCCCTAAAACAGATTTCTGTAAAATGGGCTTGGTTCTTTCTTTTCATCGTGAGAACAAATGTTCACCTCTGAAGTTGCTTTCCTGATCAGGGCATCGGCATTAAACACATCGTATTTGACTGGATGTTTTCCATCAGAGCCCCGTGCTCTTAACAGTGAGCCCGTACTCCAAGAGCTGTGTGCACCGGTGGCTGGCCTCCTGCTGCTGCTACCCATGGCCTTGGCATGGCCCACAGGCCCTTATACTAGCCCTGAGGTTGGCAGGTCTCAGTCTTGAATTCACATATTTGGAAGCATAGGAGAAACACAGAGAAATGAGTTTTCTTTGGAACTTTATGTGTGGTCTTTACTTTTTACAGCGTCTAGTGACTACCAGGAGGGGAAGAGCTTGGCTAAGGGTCTCACTTCTCAAACACTTCCATGAATCATACTATCGTATTCAGAGTCTGAGGCAGGAGGATCCTGAGTTCTGGGACAGTCTGGGCTAAACATGGAGATCGTTTTAAACAAGAGAACCCCAAACAAAACGAAACCCTACTTTTATCTATTTATTTGACTCTTTCTTGGTTAAACTGCCTTCTGTGTTGCGGGGTGGGAAATGAAGGGTGTGTAACATAAACTTTGGTAAGCAATCGCACAGAAGAAAGATCTAAAACCCGTGACAGTACGCACGTGGTCTGAACCAAACGTTAGCCCTCAGGTGAACATTTACTCCGTGGTACTTTCTACCCCTAGGATGTAGATGAGCGGCTTGAAATTCAACTTTAAACAAATGGAAACCCACCCTTAGGAGGCTTACATGGCATTGCTTCTGTTGTTTGTTTCCTGAAGTTCAGAGGAAGGTTTTCTAACTCTCAAGCGTCACGGGGTTCACGCAGTGAGAACTCAGCCCGTCATACTTCAGAACTGCAACACTTCATGCTTCATCGGAAAGCCATGAAAGCGGCTCGTGCCAGGTCATTAGCTGAGATGTTTAAGGCGCCATGTCTGGGTAGAGGGATTAAGGGGAGATTCTGTTAAAGTTCTCATGGTCATGCGCTTTTTAGGAAATGCTCTGAAGTGTGTAGAACACTGCGGATAACATTCTCGATGGATGGTACGCTGTCCACTAGTCCACACATGGGCCTGATGCCTTTAGACCACTCTCCTGTGACAAATGGCCACAGTGAGGCTAATACCCAGCCGGGTGGTCAGCACCACTTTACCTCAACAACAAAGGCCTCTACTCTGTCCACAAGAAGGGCTTGTCTCCTATGGACAGGGAGGGAGTGGGCGTGGCTTGTCTCTTAAAGGGACAGAGCAGACCGTTACAAACTACACTGACCCATCTGTCTGTCTCACATAAGCTCCTCTCCTTCTACTCTGGTGCTTGGCATCCAATGCATTTAAAAAATGAATATACAGGTTAGGTAAATGGCACATGCCTATAACAGTTCTCAGGAGGCTGAGGCAGGAGGGCCACAAAGTCTGGGCCAGGTATGGCCGTCTCAAACAAACAAAGTAATTTTTAACATTTAGAAAATGAACCCACTGGGGATGAGAAGATGTTTTTGTAATGCATTGCCTCGGCAGAGAGAGAACCTGACTTCATTCCCTGAGCCCACATTTAAAAGGCATCATGGTGACACACACATGCAGGGAAACAAACAAGCGGTCTCCGTTAATAGAGCTCTGTTAACGAAGGGCTTAGACGGCCCCTGCAGTTCTCGTGTGCAATTCAGGGGGAAACACAGGGACTGGGAAGGTTCCAAGTGCCCGCCTAGCTTCTCACAGCTTCTAATTTGACATCACAGACTCCAGTTCTTTTGCTAGTTTTTAGCTCCCCTGCTGCCGATTCAGTTGCTTCCAGACGGCTGGGCCTGCTGGTCAACCAGGACTTTGAGTCTATCACTGAAGGCAGAAGTACTCTTTCGCTGGTTTCCCACAGGGCTTCAGGCCTCGTCTTTTTAAGTAAATACATATCCCATAGCTCTCACATGGAGCCGCCCTCTGGACATCTCTGCTGCGTGCGCTCTCGCCTCTGCGCCTTTGCCTTGCCTTTCCCTCTGCCCAGACTCTCCCCTGTTCCATAAGCGCACGACCAAACAGCCTTGCTCTCTCTTGAACTGTCCACCCTTTCAAAGAGTCTTGCCTTGGCCTTCCATCTCATCAAAATACTGAAATTCAAACCACTTGGTCCTAGACATTTTAGATGAGGGACACTGAACCTCTCCTGTGGCTCTTGGGCAGGCAATCCCAGCTGCTGTGAGCTCATGACTTAGTGACCCTGTCATGCCCAGAGGACAGCTCCTCTCTGCTCCTCCCTGACCTCTGGCTCTTAAAATCTTCCCACGCCTTCTTCAGAGATGGTCCCTGAGCTGTGGGGGAGGGGATGCAATGTCCCCGTCTGGGGCTGATGACTCCACTAACAACTTATTCTCTGCACTTTGACCAGGCGTGAGTTTCTGCATTATCCACTGTCCACCGCACGAAGAAACTTCCCTGATAAAGTCCGAGACCCACACTGATCTAGGGATACAGAGATAGAGATTTAGAGGGAAGTTTGACATTATGTTTATTTAGTAAAATAATAATATAATTATTATAATAGTAATAGGCTCACTCTGAGGTCTTTGAACTCCCCAACCATGTGTCTTGGAAGGCATGAGTTTCAGGCATCAGTTTCCTCCTGTAGAGTGGTCCTTAAATCCCATAAAGAGAGAGCACGTGTTTATCCTATAACGCTCATGCTGCCATTGCTCCCCAGGGCATATGATATCATCCCTGTCATTGTAGCTCACGGGGTTCACAGCTGGGTCAGACTGTTGGTGACTTTCCCCTCACTTTGGCTTATAGAACACCTTCTGGTTCTATGAAATCTCATTGGCATAGAGAAGTGTCCTCATCAGCACCAGCTGGATTTTCCCCATGTTCTATGACTAAAGTGTGTGTTGTTTTTACGCCAGTATCATACTGTTTTTGTTACTATGGCTCTGCAGTATAGTTAGTTTACTATCAGGTATTGTGATGTTTGCTTTGTGCATTTGGCATCTTTTGTGTTCCATACAAATTGCAGGGGGTTTTGGTTGTTTGTTTGTTTCTACTTTTGTGACGAGCTTCATTGAAGTTTTCATGGGGATTGTATTAAATCTGCAGATTTCTTTAGACAATATAGTCATTGTCACAATATTAATTCTGCCCATCTATGAACATGGAAGGTCTTTCCATTTTCTAGTGTTTTCAGTTACTTTAGCATCTTAAATTTTTCACTGTAGAGGTGTTTTACTTCCTCGATTGGATTAATTAGATAAAAAATAAAAGCTAGCGTGAATGATTTTTCTCTTGATCTACTTCCCAGCAGGTTCATTATTGGTATATAGAAAAGCTACTCATTTTTATGCATTGATCTTATATTTTGTTACTTCCTTGAAGGTGTTTATCAAGGCTAAGAGCTTTCTTATGGAGTGTTTAGGGTCTTTTATAATATCGGATCATGTTGTCTGCAATAGGGGCGATTTAACTTCTTCCTTTCCTGTTTATCTACCTTATAGCTGCTACTTTTATCTGCTACTCTGGCTAATACTTCAGATTCTGCACTGAACAATAGCGTCTCATCCCTGTGCAGAGGACATGCATTCAGTGTCCTCCTGTTAAGCACAATGCCAGGCCAAGGTTTGCCTACACAGGCTTACAGTTCTGAGATGCACCCACTCCCATTCCTCCCTTGTTTCCTTGGGAGCTTTTATCAAACACCGCAGAGGCATTTTCTGCAGCTCGTGAGATGATCATGTGATTTCTGCCTTGGAGACTATTTCTGTGCTGTATCACGCTTATTGATTTACATATTTTGAACCTTCTGTGCTTCTCTGGAATAAAAACCACTTGGCTGTGGCATGAGATTTTCTTAATGCCTTCTTGAATTCGGTGTGCAAGAATCTTTTAAAAGACTTATTTATTTATTATGTACACAGTATTCTATCCGCATGTCTGCCTGCACACCAGAAGAGGGCATCAGATCTAATTATAGATGGCCGTGAGTCGCCATGTGGTTGCTAGAGATTTCAGGACCTCTGAAAGAGCCGTCAATGCTCTTAACCTCGGTGCCATATCGTCAGGCCCAGATTGAAAGAATCTTATTGAGAATTTCTGCGTCTATTTATCAAGGAAATTGATCGACAGTTTTATTTGTTGTGCCCTTCTCTGGTACTGGTATTTCAGGAAGACCAGCTTTGTAGAGAGAGCTTGACCATGCCCTTCCCTTTCTACTTATGGAGCAGTGAGAGAGGCTTTCTGTAACACTTTAATAGCATTTGACAACAAATCTATCGGGTTCTGCATCAGTCTTTGTTGAGAGACATTTTGTTATTGCTTCTGTCTTGTTGCTTGTTAATGAACCAAATGAAGTTGTTAACATCCTGATTTAATTTTGGTAGGTCATATGTACCTAGATATTTATCCATTTCTTTTAGATTTTCTGTTTTTGAAGTATGTTTTCAAAACACCCCCTACTGATCCTCTGAATTTCCTTGGAACCTTCTGCAATCTCTCCTTTTTCTTTTTCTTATGCAATTTTATTAGTTTGGATTTTTCTTCTCCTTTGGAGTTTGTTGGATTTGTTTCTTTTTTCAAATAGCTCTTTGATTGATTCTGTGTGTTAGTCTCTTAGTTGCTATTTAATAATTTTCTGCTGTGAATTAAATTTTATAATTTTTTATTATTATTTTATGAGTGTGGGTGGTTTGCCTACATCTATATCTGTGCATCAAGTGTATGCCTGGTGCCCACAGAGACTAGGAGAGGATGTTGGATCCCTTGGAACTTGAGTTATAGACAGTTGTGAGCCACCATGTGGGTACTGGGACTCAAACTCGGGTCCTCTGGAAGAGTGACCAATATTTTCAACCACCGAACCATCTCTCCTGCCCTCTGCTCTGATTTGTGGTTTTTTTTTTTTGTTTTTTTGCTGTCTGCTTTTGTGTTTGATACCCTGAGGCCTCTCATTACCGCAATGAAGGTACCCACTACTGGTGTGTTGGGACCCACGTGATCTTCTATGCTCTTAGTGGCTGTTTTATGAAATTGGGAGCACCAACATTTAGTGTGTATACTCAACGATTGTGATATTTTTGTGACGGATTACTTGAGCACAGCTGCTAAGTGTCTTTCCTGTGATTTATGCTGGTGTTGAGCCTGCCTGGGGCAGGTGCTCCTTGTCTGTCAGAACTGTCTTGGTAGCTGTTCCTCTTTGTACATCAGAGTACCCTCTTGGCCACACCTGGTTTTACAGTCTGACAGCCAGGCAGATCATCCCAATGCAATGGTCTGAATAGGAATGACCCTCACAGACTTGAATGCTTGGTCGGCAGGGAATGGTACTACTTGAGAAGGATTAGGAGGTGTGGTCTTGTTGGAATAAGTGTGGCCTTGTTGGAGGAAGTGTATCACTGCGGGTGGGCTTGGAGGTTTCAAAAGCCTAAGCCAGGCCCAGTGGCTCTCTCTTCCCGCTGCCTGTGGATCAGCTATTTCTCTAGCACCATGTCTGCCTGAGAGCTGCTGTTCTACCAGTCACGATGACAATAGACTAAACCTCTGAAACCGAAAGCCAGCCCCCAATTATTTATTTTGACAGCTGCTGCAGAGATGCAGCCAAGGCTGTGGGTGAAACATTCCACTGGAGCTTCAGAGCTCGGACTTTGTAGCAGAGAATGGCACCTAGGAGTTCCATTTACTCCTCCAGGACCTCGGGCCCAGGGCTGTCAGACTGGTGCCCCTCACCCCTCCCACTCTGCTCTACACAGCAGTCTCATGCCTGCCTCTCAGCCTGGGGCGCTGGCACACTAGGCTCAGTCTCCATGACTTGTGGTTCTTCCCTATGGTCTGGTCCCCAGGGTACCTCGCTTTCCTACAATAGAGTCTCTTTTAAAATACATTTACACAATGGAGTACTACACAGCAGGAAAAAAATAACGACATCTTGAATTTTGCAGGAAAATAGATGGAGTTAGAAAACATTATTTTGAGAGAGGTAACCCAGACACAGAAAGACAAGTATCACATGTACTCACTCGTAAGTGGTTTTTAAACAAAAAGCAAAGAAAACCAGCCCACAAACCACAATCCCAGAGAACCTAGACAACAATGAGGACACTAAGAGAGACTGACATAGATCTAATCTACATGGGAAGTAGAAAAAGACAAGATCTCCTGAGTAAATTGGGAGCATGGGGACCTTGAGGGAGGGTTGATGGAGAGAAGAGAAGTAGGGAGGGGAGCAGAGAAAAATGTAGAGCTCAATAAAAATCAACAAAATAAAAAAGTTTAAAAAATGGTTCCTGGCCCTGTTCTCTGAGTCATATAGAGAGGCACTACAGGATTCTTCCTCACCTCTGGGCGAAGAAATTATGATCTCACCAAAACCTGCACCTTTTGATTTCTGCTTGCCCTCCCCCTGCCCGGGAGCTGCACGGTGGGGGTGTGGTTAGCTGGTCTCACGTTTCAGTGTTGGTGTAGTTTTACACTCAGCTAACTTTCCATTTCTAAAGCCCTTCCTTTCTTTCCCCTTGGGGCAGTCTGTTTTCTCCTCATCCAATTCCTTTGCCAGCTTCCACAGTGGCAGCTTCTAGTCCACAGCCTTTCTAGAAGTCTCTTAGAATAATCGCTTGTGTAGTTTGGGTTATTTGTCTCCCCTCCCACGATCTTTCTAAGCTCCTCTTGGGTCTCCTGCTTGGGCACTTGTTATCTATTAGCAGTAATAGCTCAGTGTCTCCTTTTGCAGAGTTTTTATTGTTTTCTCGTCTCATTGTGTTGGCTAGGATCTCCAGAACGATCCTCTTCCCAGAATCAGCATCATGGCTCTAGGCAAGCTCCATCCCAGCTGTTAGATTTGGAGACAGGGCCTCGCTATAGCCTACTTTGAACTTCAGATCCTCAAGCCTCCACCTCCCAAGTGCTGGGCTTAACAAGTGTCTCCCATGCTTGGTAGCCTTTTAATGCAAATCTCTACTTCTCACCTCCTGCCTACTGAGTCTGTATGTCACATCCCTGCTCATTCTCACGGGATGATCTTGCTCATTTTCAGAACAGCTGCAATGAAAAAGAACATTCTTTGCCACTGCATCTAAGCAACTTCCTTAAAACTTCTGTTTTTGGCAGATCTGGGAAATGGCTCATTGGGCATGCGGATCTCAATCTCCACACTCATGAGGAACAGCCGGGTGCAGTAGAGATTAGTAGTAGATTGTGAGACCAGCACGAGGGAAGCAGAGGCTGGAAGGATCTGTGGGGCTTGCTGTCCAGACAACCAGAAGGAATCAGTGAACTTCAGTTTCAGAGAATGACCGAGGAGGAAGATACATCCACCATCTGCCCTCCACACACGTGCAAAGACATCCACCATCTGCCCTCCACACACGTGCACACAGACATCCACCATCTGCCCTCCACACA
>NC_022009.1:81620513-81621978 GCF_000317375.1 Microtus ochrogaster
ACACACAGGCACACACGTGCACAGACATCCACCATCTGCCCTCCACACACGTCCACACAGACATGCTCCTTCTCATACACACAGGCACACACGTGTACACACACACAGGCACGACTGTCCTCGTGTGTGCTTTCCCTTGGGTTCAGGATCCCCGCCTGTCCTCCTCTCTGGCTCTGCAATCCTTCCTTTCCTTCCTGTACCAGCAAGGATTTTCCAGTCCTCTGCCTCCCCCCCTCCCTGCAGAGCGAGCGCCTCTGAAGGACCGCCCACATCTGCTCACACCATCCTCACCCAGACTGTTCTTCCTGTGCTACTCTAGACCATTGCTCCTAAAATTCCTCTGAAATTGCCTTTGCTGAGGATAATATCCAACACGTTGTCAGACAAATGTGGTGGTTCTTACCCTTAGTCCTGTTAGTGCTCACTGTCTCGGCAGCAGATGGCAGAGCTGACCTCTGGGCCATGTGAGGAGGGTCTAAATGCCAAGTGGACTACTTCACTTATTTTTTTTTTCAATACAGTAAGCCAGTTAGCTAATAAGATACAAATAACTTTCTGTTATTGGCCAAAAAAAAGCCTTCATTGCTAATTCAGAATTTATAGTGTGTTAGAAGAAACAGGGTATGCGTGGGATGTATGTGCATGTAAGGCAAGAGCTGTTGGCTTGCACAGGTCAACACACTTCCCTTCAATGAGGGTCCTCAAGGTGGGAGAGAGAGCTAAACTGAGTGGCACTTTGGATTGGTCTAATAAAGAGCTAAACGGCCTATAGCAGTGCAGGAGAAAGGACGGGCGGGGCTGGGAGGCAGAGAGAATAAATAGGAGTAGAAATCTGGGAAAGCGGGAGGAGGAGGAAGGAGGAGAAAGGACACCAGGGGCCAACCACCCAGCCACACAGCCAGTCACAGAGTAAGAAGGGTATATAGAACAGAGAAAGCTAAAAGACCAGAGGTAAAAGGTAGACGGGGTAATTTAAGAAAAGCTGGCTAGCAACAAGCCAAGCTAAGGCCAGGCATTTATAAATAAGAACAAGCCTCCATATGATTTATTTAGGTGCTGGGTGGTGGGTCCCCCCAAAGAGTCAGAGTAAAAACACAGCTATGCAGTACAGTCTGCTTCTCAACCCTGTTCCATAGGGAGCTTCACAGACATTCAGCATCATGATTCAGGATGTGTTATCTGGCCTGAATGTGCAGGCTAAGTGGGCTAGACTGGGGGGTCCAGAAGTACTTCTGCTTTGGGAATGATGGGGATGCCACATTCTCTCAAGCTTAACTCGAGACCCAATTTATAAAGCGAGGGAATTGAATCTTCCAGGGCTGACATTCTGCACTCAATTTACACTTATTTCTTATGTATTGCATAAGCCCAGCAGCATGAAGACAAATTCTGGTTTACAGTGAAACTGCACACGGACCATTTTGCCACTTGAAATCCTGGAAAAGTCCCCCTGAATATTAACCTT
>NC_022009.1:81622601-81647205 GCF_000317375.1 Microtus ochrogaster
CAAAGACACACTTTCCTTCCCGAGTCTTCCTCTGCTTGCTGAGTGTGCAGTCTGGCAGAAACTTTCCTCAGCAAAAAGAGGACAAACTTGTTCCCAAAAGTCAGAGAAGTGATACATTTCCTTACTTCTCCAACTGAGGGGAAAAAGCCATTATATATCAAGAAATACAAATCTCCAGAGGTAGAGAGGCGGAGGAGTCCTGGGGTCTTTCTTTTCTATTGCTGTCTTGATGACTAAGGGAATGCCATCTTACGCTCCGCATCCATCTTGGTACCTGCTAGCTGTCTGTCTCTAAGTCCAGTCCCGGGATGATAAGTTCTACTACTTGACCCCCACCAACACATGTCCAGTTGTGACCATTTACTTATGACATGACTGCTTTTTGTTGGCTTCTGTAACCTGCTTATGTAGACATTCGCCTTGACCACCTAATTTTGGCAGAGCAGCACTGTTCTTGGCTTGCTTGTGAAGATACTCAAGGTTTTAAATCTCCTTCTCTCAAGCCTCTTCATGTAGTAGTTTCTAATTTGCCTGAGAGATTGCTGTCCTGCCAGCAGAATCAATAAACTTAGCTAATTATAACCTGGAGTGAGTCTGTGGTCTTCTCCTGCCGAGCGTCCCCAAACTCCATAACACTGTGAAGAGACACAATGATGAAGGCAACTTATAAGAGAAAGCATTTAATTGGCGGTTCGTTTACAGTTTCAGAGGGTGAGTCTATGACCACATGGCAGGGAGCAAGGCAGCAGGCAGGCAGGCATGGTGCTGGAGCGGTAGCTGAGCTCACATCCTGAGCAGCAAGCTGAAAGCAGAGACAGAATGACCCAGTGTGGCATGGCCTTCAAAATGTCCAAGCCCAGCCTCCCCCCCCCATGACACACTTCCTCCAACAAGGCCACGCCTCCTCCCACAAGGCCACACTTCCAATCTTCTCCAAACTGTTCCACTAATTGGGGACCAAGCATTCAAATATATGAGCCTACGGCCATTCTCTTTCAAACCACCACACCTGGCCAGGGACCTTGGGAGCCAAGGTCTGAATTTTTGCTTTGTCTCATAAATTCTAAACTTGAAGCTGAAGAAGCTGGCAACCCCTATCTCAGGGTTTTTGTTTTTCTGTGTGAAGAGACAGACATCATGAGCATAGCAATTCTTACAAAGGAAAACATTTCATTGGGGTGGCTTGCTTACATTCCAGAGGTTCAATCCATTATCACCATGGCAGGAAATATGGCGGCACGGTAGGGTGCCAGCTACATCTTGATCAGAAGATGACAGGAAGTGGACTTAGTGTCACACTGAGGGAAGCTAGAGCAAAAGAGACTTCAAAGGCTGCCCACACAATGACACACTTCCTCCAACAGGGCCACGCCTCCTCCAAGACTACACCTCCTAATAGTGTCACTCCCTTTGGGGGTCATTTTCTTTCAAACCACCACAGGTCCTCTCCCAAAAGTGGACTCTCTAGTATAGGATGGAGACAGGGACAGCCAGGCAAGCCCGAGAACCCACCCACTGCAGTCATATACTACAGGGAGAACCTGCCTTTACTGACTCATAAATGAGTGGAAGTCATATATACAACAGACAATTCCAGCTGGACCAGGCTGTGCTGGGGTCCGTTCCTCTACCTGGAGGAGTGGAGCCACAGGAGGCTGTGAAGTAAGGAGCAAGGCCTGCTGTCTCAGTGTGGCCCTCAAACGTTCGGGTTATACTTGAAAGTCCTCTCCACAGGAAAACCGCGATAGATGACGACAGTGCCTGTGACGTCAGAATTACCTACTAAGCCTGGCCAACCAATCACATAGCATGCTTACCAAGCAATGCTTGAAGCAGAGGGAAAACAGAGCCTCAGCAAAGAAACAGAAAATATGGAGAAGCCAATGAAAATTTCAGAAATGAAAACATACCGAACCCCCGTTGATGGATTCGGCAACAAAATCAATGACTTGGGAGAGACTAGAAATTCTTCAGTTTCTAAAGAGGAAATAGACTTGAAGTGAGTATGTCTCAGAGACCCATGGGATTCTAGCCAAAAATCTAACAATCATGTTAAAGCCCTATAAGGACAGGAGAAAAAGAAGTACCAGGACAGGGCTCCAAACCCACCAAATCTTGCTAAAGATACCTCTGCTCCAGATTCAAGAAATGGAGCCAAACCTAAAGTCAGGTGGCTTATTCTCAGTGTTATCAACTTACTGTATCCTTATTTTATCAAAAATTGAAAAGATTTAAACTACACAATGAGTAACCTGGTGTACCCTGCAAATGGAATGCCATACCTGAGTATTCCCCTTCACGCTCACCAAATACAAGGCACGAGTCCCTTCTCAGCAGGGGCGCATTCAGAGAAATGCATGAGAAGATAATCTCTTCATTATGCAAATGTCAGTATGTATGACACAAACCTGATGTGTGTGACACTGTACACACAGCCTATGTGGTCTGTCTGTCATAGGTGTGCTCTGTTACTGATGGTTACGCCATATGGTATGTAACGGTGGTTAAAATTATGACTTATAACTAGGTCCCCAGAAACTCAGGGAATCTCAGGAGACTGGACATAGCAGAGATCACAACACTGTCACTTCAGTAGATAAAAAAAAAAATGACGAAGTCCCATATGCTTGGAAACTACTAATTGTAGAATTGTGATTTAAAATATTGGGGGCTGAGAAGTGGGCTCAGCTGCTTAGAACACTTGCTGCTTTTACAAAGGACATGGGTTCAGTCCATGTCCAGGACATAATATACCCATGTGGGTATACCAAACACTTGGTACACATACATACACACAGGCAAATACTCTTATTGAAACTTTTTCCACATAAAATTAAAAACAAATCTTTGCAAGAATTATGATAGGGAGCTATGATAAAATGATGATAGCAGGAAACTACACTTTGAACTATGATTCAACACTGCGCCAAACTTGTGGGACAAAGTAGGAAGTTGTGGAAATTTAAAAATCTCGAACGTATATGTTAAGAGAAGACAGGTTGAAAATCAATGTGCTAAGCACCATTCCACATTAGAGGGAGAAGAAAAGTAGAGCGAAGAACTAAAGAAGACGACAGGAAGAGTTACAGAAAACAGATAGAAGCTAGCAAGGTCAAATGGCCTATTGTAAGCCTGCAAACCTATCACAAAACGGATCAGGAGAAAATAAGGCTCAAAAATGATAGCCATGAAAGGAACATCGCTGCAGATGTTAGAAATACAACCAAGGACAAGAACTTGGTGCTAATACAGGTGAACACTCACGATGAATCGTCCTGCGATCACAAGGATGATGGATGCCAACCCAGAAACTATCTCCCCATGAAGTGAACTTCAGGTCACAGCAGAAGACTAGTGAACCCCATTACATAGGTCAAGGAACAGAAACATCCCAATCGTAAACAAATTATCCCAGCATGACAAATAAGCAAACACTTCTTGGCTCATGGCGTGGGCCAGGGGCAGCAACAGACACAAAGGAACAGTATCGGATTATTCTAGAACAAGTCACCGGGTTTACTGCCTAGTTACAGTAGGAAGAAACAGCAAAACAGTGATTCTACAGACAGACTAAAATCATGGTATGTAAGGCGGGGTGCACGCAGTGACAGAAAACAGTGATTCTACAGACAGACATGAACACGGTATGTAAGGCGGGGTGCACGCAGTGACAGAGTATTTGCCTGGGATGCTTGTGACCCAGGATCCAAACTCAAGACTGAAAAAGGAAAAAAAAGAAAACTGTTCAAGCTCATTCACTCACTCACAAGCAAGAAAATTAAAACCAGTACGAAATCACATATTCACCAAATTAGCAAAAATTAACCAGGAAATAATGACACCCCTCATCCAACCGAGGGAAGTGTGCTGTCATAACTATTTTGAGAACTGTTTGGCAATCCTAATGTTTCTACAGCCCAGCAATCCCTCTGTATTGCTTCACAGCAGCAGAAGCTTCCGACAACTCAGATCCTGTCAATAGGATAGATCCGTGAATGACAACATATTTATGATGAAACACCATCTGTGAGGGCCAACAACACAGCTACATCCATCAACATACATTTTTAAAAGCAGCAAATGAAATGACTTTTAAAGATGAATTTCCGAAGTCAACAGTCACCCATGTGTTGAGGAGCAGAAGCTACAAGGGCAGTGACGGACACACCATTCGGACACTGGCAAGGCCAGCCTGAGAACTGGACATTCATGTTCTCATGTATTTTTAAGGATTTTGTTTATGTTCACACATGCCACACATGTGCCCACAGAGGCCAGAAGAGGGCGATGAATCTCCCAGAGCGGGAGTCACAGGCAGTTTTGAGTTGTTCAACATGGGTGCTGGGAACCCAATGCGGGTCCTCTGTAAGAGCAGCAAGACTCTTCAGACTGAGCCTTCTGAAGTCATCATTATAAAGTTATACATATTCTAAAACAAAATTATTTTGTATAATAGGATATCTTGTCACCTTTAAAATACCAACTCTTTACCCTAAGAACTTTGAAATGCTGCCTTATGTGGAAATACTCTCTGCAGATGTGATGAAGTGTAGTAATAAGGAGCTGCGGGGCTGCGTCCTCAGCACCCCGGGCTGCCTGCTAGCTTATGCCCCGAAATAACAACACACAAATTGTATTCATTTAAACACTGCCTGGCCCTTTAGCTCTAGCCCTTACTGGCTAATTCTGATATCCCGATCAACCCATCTCTAATAATCTGTGAGCACTGGTCTTACCGGGAAGATTCTAGCCTACGTCCATCCTGGGTCGGAGCTTCATCGCGTGTGCCTCAGAGAGCAGAGCTATCCCCACATCCGCCCAGGAGCCAGGAGCATGGCGTCTCTCTGAGGCGTCTCTCTGAGGCGTCTCTCTGAGCTCACTTCCTCTTCCTCCCAGCCTTCTGTTCTGTTTACTCCTCCCACCTATGTTTTAACCTATGAGGGCCAGCCAAGCCGTTTCTTTAATCGCTTAACCAATGAAATCAACAGATTGATATATGACACTCCCAGATCAATGAAGGATTTACCCAATAGTCTATGATGCCAACTGTCTTTAAGAGAAAGGGAACGGAGGGAAATTGCATCATTATAATAATGCTAATTTTAAAAAGGACCAAAGTAAACTGGGCATAGTGCTACAGGCCTGTAAGCTCAGCACCTAGGAGCTCAAGAGGAAGAGGCTGCTGAAAGCCAGCCTGAGTTACAGTAAATTTCAGGCTGGTCTGGACCAAATAGCAAGCCCCTAACAAACAAAAAACCCAGGAGGAACAAAGGGAGATTTACACACACAAACACACACACACGTAAGGTGATATGAAGAGTGGTGGACATTGGGGTAGCGTGGCTGCTAGCCCTGGAAGTCAGGGACCACATGAAAGAAAAGGGGGTAGTTTTCCCTGGCTCTGTGTGTAGTGTGAGCTTCCTGACACCTTTAATTCAGAAGAAAACAGGCTTTACCCTCTTGGTTTCAAACCTGTGAGAGAACAAACTCCTGTTTTAATCCAGTTTGTGATTTGTTCCAGCAGTTCAGGAAACTAGTGTGCACGGTGAAGAATGGGGAAGAGAGGTCACAGGCAGAATCCCGGGGGCCCAGCAGCGCTCAGCAGTCTTCAAGCAGAGCACAGCGGGCACGGTGACGGCTGACGGGGCTTCTGCTTGACAGGCATGGAGGTGCACCACAGTGGCCTCACACTATGGTATGTCCAGCTGTTGAATCCTCAGACCACAGGGGTGATCCTGTCCCTAAGAATCCTCAGACTGAATGCAATGAGCTCCTGCCTCCTCCTGCCTGTGTTCTCTCTGCCCAGCCATATCCCTTCCTGTCTCCATTTCCCTAGTGCTGAATTAAAAGCGTGTGACTCCCAAGTACTGGAATTAAAGGTGTGAGCCGCTCTGTTTCTCTTTTAGACTGGAGAAATCTCGTGTAGCCCAGGGTGCCCTTGAACCCTCAGAGATCTGTCTGCCTCTGTCTTCTGAGTGTTGGGATTAAAGGTGTGTGCCACTACTGCCTGGCCTCTACGGCTGACTAGTGGCTAGTTCTGCACTCTCATCTTCAGGCAAGCTTTATTTGTTAAAGCACAAAGTATCACCACAGTGAACAGCTCCAGTCCAATGAAGGAGCAGCTGAGTGGGAGATCTCAGCTGAAAAACTCAGGGTGAAGCGGCTCAGACGTGGTCCCCACGGTGATGAAGACGCTAGTCACATTTTGACGTCTTCAGATCACAGCGCCTCCTTTTCAATCAGTTCTGAAATCGACCAATAAGCACAGCAGAATGACTTGGATGAGGCAATTAAATGTTCACAATGGCTTTCTGTTGGCTTGTGGCCAAGCAGCTTAAGACTGCTCTTGGTGAGCTAGTGGAGCTGCGAACGTTTAGGGTGCGCCCCAAAGTAAAAGATCCTCGCAACCTTTTGTCAACAGGATCCGCTGGTTCTCAAGCTTGGCAGCATACCCGCTGTTTGTGGGACTCATTAAAATGCAGATTCCTGGATGTAAAGCGCAAACCGTGAACACCAAAAGGCACCCAGAAGCTTGGATTATTAAAAATTTTATAGACACATCAAAAGTAAATCCATAGGAAAATATGGTTAAATCAACAGCGCCAAGCACAAGGCAATGAAATCTGTTGTTAGAAAGAAACAGAACAGCCCAATAGATTTTGCTCTTAGAATTAGAACCACGATGGCACTGTTACATACCCACCAAAAACCAGTTCCAGTTCCAAATTCTGAGCACGACACCTCGTGATAAAGAAACTTGTCTCAGACGCTGTTGGTCCACAACCACTTTGGCAGTTTCTCAGGTTAAAATATCTCTACCTTATGATCCAGCTGTTGTTTTTGCTATTTTGGGGAGGGGGCTGCCACCCAGCTACCAAGCCAATCACATATAATTTTTAATTATGAATGCCCATCCTTAGCTTGGCTTGTTTCGTACCAGCTTTTATTAAATTATCCCATCTATCTTTGGCCTTGGGGCTTTTATCTTTCTCTGTTCCTGTATACCTTTTCTTTCCTTCATACTCCAAGTCTAGCTGTGTAGCTGGGTGGCTGGCCCCTGAAGTCCTTCTCCCTTCCTTCTCTCCCAGATTCCTTCTCAGATTTCCTCTCTGCTTGGCTGCCCCACCCATTCCTCTCTCCTGCCTCACCCTTTATTAGACCATCAGGTGTTTTAGACAGCACAGTAACACAGCTTCAGAGCTAAACAAATGCCACATAAACAAAAGTAACACACCTTGAAATAACATTCTCTAGCAAGCTGTTCTACTAGTAGTTTCCTTTTTAAAAACTTTACAGAAGTGTACATCTCCACATGTATACACCAGTGTCCATGGAAGCCAGAATAGGGCATTGGAACAGTGGCTAGACGGCTGATACAAGTGCTGGAAACTGAGGTGTTCTTAACTGTTGAGCCACCTCTCCAGCCCTGTGTGTGTGTAGGGGGGGGTGGGGAAGTCAGTGTCCTGAATGTAACCGAGGCTGGCCTTTAACCTGATTCTCTTGCCCCTACCTCCTCTATGACAGAATGACAGGCATTTACTATTTACGGAATGTCCAGGTATTTAATATTATAGTATGTACAGATTTTTTATTAAAATTGTTGTGTGAGACAGTGTCTCACTATGTGTCCTATCCTAGTTACAACTTCTATTGCTGTGATAAAACTCCATGACCAAAAACAACTTGGGGAGGAAATAGTTTATTTGGTTTACACTTCCACATCACTGTTCATCACCAAAAGAAGTGAGGGTAGGAACCTGGAAAGAGCTGATGGAGAGGCCATGGAGGAGAGCTGCTTACTGGCTTGCTCCCCATGGCATCCACAGTCTGCTTTGTTATATAACCCAGGACCATCAGCCCTGGGGTGCTCCCACCCATATGGGCTGGGCCTGCCCCATCAATCACTAAAAAAATGACTTATGACCAGATATTATGGAGACGTTTTCTCAACTGAGGGTCCTCTTCTCTCAAGACTCTAGCTTGTGACAAGCTGACATAAAGCTAGCCAGTACACTTTGTAGCCCTGGCTGATCTTGAACTCACTGTGTACACCAGGCTGGCCTTGAGTTCAGCAAGATCTACTTAGTCCTGCCTCCTGAGTGTGGAGTCTAAAGGTGTGTGCCACCACTAATACCTTTTTCTGTCCTTTTTTGTTTTTTCCCCTTTGTAGTCCAGCCTTTCTTCCAACCCAAGATTCTCCTGCCTCAGCCTCCCAAGTGCTGAAGCTGTCGGTGTGTACCACTGAGTCCAGTCAAAGGACCAGTGAATGTTCACAGACGGTCATCAGCCCAGCGTCCAGTCAAAGGACCAGTGAGTGTTCACAGACGGTCATCAGCCCAGCGTCCAGTCAAAGGACCAGTGAGTGTTCACAGACGGTCATCAGCCCAGCGTCCAGTCAAAGGACCCGTGAGTGTTCAGACAGTCATCAGCCCAGAGTCCAGCCAAAGGACCCGTGAGTGTTCAGACGGTCATCAGCCCAGAGTCCCAGCAGCCTATTCACCAACAGAGGCACATAGCAATTCTGGTAATTTACACAGAACACTCAAAATAAAAAATATTTATTATGTACTAAGATGAACTTATTTACACAAAATTCTAGAAAATACTCAGAGACAATAGCTGCTGCAGTGTGGGTCAGGGTAGGGGCCACACGGATACTGGTTCATCGTCTGGACGTGGTGAACGTCACGAATGCATCTCAACATTAAACTGTATACCTCAGACATGCTTTTGGACCAACTATAAATGCCCTATTTTTTTTTTTAAAGTTTTTCCAGGTAGGGTTTCCTAGCCACTAGCTGTCCTGGAACTTGATCTGTAGACCAGGCTGGCCTCGAACTCAAGAGATCCACCTGCCTCTGCCTCTGCCTCTGCCTCCAAAGTGCTGGGATTAATGATGTGAACCACCACCGCCTGGCTCTAAATGCTATTCTTATCCAAGCAAAGTCAAACAAATTCCAACATAACAGACTCATATGACCATTCTTACTGTGACTAATTTAATCCAACTAGTATTTTCCACTGAGCTGTCAACTCCACAAAGAAACAACTGATACTAACCAGAGTTTAAGTTACTACAGCATCGATACACAACAGTATAATTATGTGGTTACAAGTCTGCACTGAAGCCGTTTTCACCATGGCAGGTCAATATTTATTTTCTACTTTTAAAATAGATTTTCTTGACAACTATATAGAGGATGATAATTAAAAAGTTTAGTTTAATTTCCAAACATAATAAAATCATCAATATTTGTAGATGATAAACATTAAATACCAGAAAAATTTACATGTTAAGAACTCAAGATTTGAAAACCTGCCAACTTCTATTAATACCAGTAGGTAAAAATGCACACGTGATGTTTATATATAACAGTAATAAATAATTATAACTCAACTTAGAATATAATCTAATGTAACTATGTAAACAACACAAACACTTTTGAGGCTAAGTATAATCTTATATATTTATGTGGAAAACAAAACTATAGAGAAACATAGGAGATATAAGTGCAGAAACATACCATGTTTATAAATACAAAACCGTGGCATTATAAACTTATTAATTCTCCACAAATAGATTTATAAACATAATGCAATTCCATACAAATGCTACCTCACAAAGGTCTTTAGGAACTAGACAAGCTGATCCTAAAATGTATACAAGAATAAATGACTTCACCATGGCCAAACCACTGTGGAAAACTAAAAGCCTTGGGAAGATGGTCACATACCACTGAAATGAACACACACATGACAAAACACAGTAAAAATACAAGCCAGAGAAGGGAGAAGCTACAGCCTATTTTAATGCCACGGGGTTATACCAAGATGATGTGGGGCACTGGTGACATCCACAGCAAGAAATTCTCACAGAAGAAAACCCCAGCAGCAACAAGCATCCGTCAGAATACTCATTTCTGAGCTATCTGTACCAACTGCATCTCAGAAGGGAAAAGGCTGTTGTTCTAATGCTTTTTTAAATCTGGCAATTGATCAGTATATTATACATTCACGTACTTTTGGAATTATTACATGTTGGGAGCAGTGAGACCCCAGATCCTGAATTTCTTGTAATCCCCTGATCTGAGTGCCTACAGTTGTTCTGAGCCCGAGACCTTCAGGAGTTCCTGATGGCAGGAGAGTGGTTTCTGGTGGGTTTGGCTGGGGCATGGCTATCCCTATATAATCCACCCCTGAACACAATAAAGGGGGCATTCTTGGGGAATTCAAGGATGACCCGTGTCGCTGTCTCTGTGTGTGTCTGTGTATTTTAACCTCTGCCCCCTTGCCCGAAGCTTGCAAACTGGGTGCCAGAGCACCAAGTGCAGACACGGAGGCGCGGTAGGCAGCAAGTACATAAAAATTTCTAATTGTGCCCCAAACATAAAATATGTACTGCTGCCCTTTCCTTTTACAGATTAAAAATGTTTATCAAGTGAACTTTATTTAAAAATAAAAACAAACATTAGTATGAGTCTATATCTAAAAAGCTGTCTGTGGCTGATCTCTGGGAAGTGGAGGCTTGTATTGAGTTTGTCCTACAAACTGTCTCTGTAATATTCACTGAGGAACAGGTGTGTGTGTGGGGGGGCAGGAGTCCTTTCTAAGTTTACTCTAATTTCAGTACACTACCACTTATTCCACTCACCTTATCAATATCTACCACCAAACAAACACAGTCACACCTAGGTCTGGTTACAAGAAATCAAATTGCAAACACTGCAAAGGGAGAGGCTTGTCTGCTTGAAGCTCTCTCTTCCTGCTTCCCCAGCCCCCTGCACTCCAGGCTAACAGTCTAGACATAGCTAACATTTAGCGGACTTACGTGCTGAACACGGTTTCACAGCCATTTGCTTTTCGTATGCTTTTTGAGGTCAGTTTAAAAAGACACGAGTGCTTTGCCTGCCTGTGGAAGTCAGAAGACAACACTGGATCCCCGTGGAGTTATAGGTGGTTAAAAGTTGTCACGTGGATGCTGAGAATCGAAACTGGTCCAATGGAAGAGCAGCTGGTGCCCTCCACCTCTCCAGCCCAAGGTCAGTACTCTTATTTCCGTGTTTTCAGACACAAATGGAGGTAAGAGGGTACTTCCTCTAGCTTGTCAGCTAGTGAATGGCCAAGGTTCTATTAGTTCCAGGGTGGGACGAGAAAAAGAAGGTGGGAGGGAAAGGAGGGGGAAGAAGGGGACGGGGAAGGACACACACACACACACACACACACACACACACACACACACACACGGCACAGGCCTTGGGACTCCTCAGGTAGCAAGGATGACCTTAAACTGGAGTGCTGACATTAGAGGCTTGGGCTGCCACAGCTAGATTATGCAGTGCAGGGGATTAAAGCCAGGGCCTTGTGTATGTAAGACAAGCAGTCTACCCAGTGGGCTATATAATAAGCAGCTGCATTATACAGCAATTGCAATCATAATCTTTGCTATTTGCCTGACCAATTAGAAAAAGTGCATCAGGAAACAACTGAAGAGTTATGTTTTCAAATGAGATAAAGCCCAAAGCACTGCAGTCTGTTCTGTTCCCGGACAAGCTCTTACTACTGCTACAAGTCTACCTCCTGCTTAGGAAATCAGGGTGATTCTGCAATGCTCATCCTGAGGCTGGAGGGCTCACTGTGACATAACAACCGGGCACTCTTTACTTTAACTTCTTTATTGTTTGCGGTATTAAACACACATTCTTACAGAGCCGCTTTGCCATGAATAAAGCAACAGAAATAGGGCATTTTCTCATGATGTGCTTCACACGCACGCCTCCCTGTAAGAACAGAAGTCTGGATCCCTGTACAACAAAAAGCTGAGGAACAAAAGCAGTGTATTCTGAACATACCCCAGTGTGTGTGGAAGGTCAGCACACACACATCCAGCTTACTTAGGTTCCTTTATGAGCATACTTCCTTAATCATCTTTTTGTGGAATAAGAATGAATATTAAGTATGAAATTCGAACAGCATTTATTTTCACCATATCAATGTTAAACTCAGGAGAAGCAACTTCATTGACTCAATGTTGAATGTTTCAAAAGTAAAAGGCAACCTTAATTTTTAGTGACCCTATAACCAGGGTCTTGTAGAAGGTAGATTTTTATCCCTTGGCTTGAACAAGGACATCAAACAAGGATCACTGAGAATGCCTAAATATATAAAGCCACCGTTGGCAACGATGATCTAACATAGCAAGCCTAAGAAACCACCAGAAATAATTGCAACAGAAGCGCCAAGTTAACACCACATGTTTGTTAGAATTTCCAAGTCCTTGCTCCTAAGACAATCTTAGTACACGTAATAAGTATAGCAGGTCATTTAGAAAAAACATTTAAAATATATACTCAGTCTTTACAATTCAAATTTTTTTAACACGAACAATATTCAGATATAAAATTGTACTAATTTTTTTTTCTAAATACAAATTATGCAATCAAGGTTTTCTTAAACAAGCCAAGCCTTAGGGATATGATGTGCACAAGCTAAGAGTAGTGTATATTCCAAACTCATTCTTCCTGTGTTATGATATGACATAACTTTTCTGAATGAAGGTTTATGTTAAGGCTTAAGGTGTAAACACTTTAGAAGGTAACTTAGTGAAATTACTGTTCACTTAAAAATAAGTATCATCTCATAACAGGTTCCTGAATGTTCAAACTTACTTGTACAAATACATTTACATCTTACATTTCTAGAAAAGGCACGTTTTATATAGAAAAGCAGCAAAATCTTAAACCCACCAATTTACTGAAAAAACCATTACTTTTTATTAGAAACAATAATGCTTCTCAAGATGTTGGCAACAAAGCATAGTACAGCACACATTTCATACGGCATATTTAGTTATATTCCAGAAGGGGGTGGGATGCCTCCTTGGCTGTGGGAAGCTGATGTATTTGATGGACTATGTAAGCTGGTCTCCTTGTACACAAACCAAGCATTTCCTCCCCAAAGTATCATATTCAGAAAGCCAAAGATCTATGAAAGAGGGAAACAAATATAAAAATCGAATGTTTGCTTTAAACTACATACAAATTAGAATAAAAGACAAAGTCTATACATACAGCCCATCGCACAAATTTTGGATGCATAATAATTTATTATACCCAACTAACCTCTAAATCTGTAACATAAAACAACAAGAAATGGCAACCTTTTCTTTCTGCACATAGGCTCCCATTTGAGAAAAACGACTTTAGACTCTGGTACCCAGAGTGAAGAGGGGCAACAGGAAGCTGAGTCTGCACCTGCACGGTTCTCGCTTTTCTTCCAATCCCGAATGGTTAGAACCTCATTTCCCTCCCTCTTCTGACTGCCCTCCGCTATTCCAACAGCTGCAGCCAGAAGAGTACTCCACACCGCGCACTGACCAACTTGCACACAGGACTCAGTGAACCCAATATTTAACAAGGTCCTTCAGCATCAGTGACGGTGACTTAGGAATAAGAGTGGGGTGAGAAGCGGAGGAACTAAGCTTTACCTTTTCTGTGTCAGTGCGCTCACAGCACTGTCTGTCGATACAAACTACAAATATCGGCTTTTACATCAGAGTTATTATCAAGAACATGGGTAAACTGCTTTATAAAGTAATACTGACTTCATCTTATGGAAAAGTATTTTCTGGCAAGTCTTCCAAAACAGAAAATATTCAACGTTATTGGCAATTTCAGTTTGATGAACAGTAGAAAAATATTTAATGAATCAGGCATATTAAATTTTACAGATTTGAGAAACTTTAAAAATGTCAGTTCTATGTTCTCTAAGTAAACCAGACTTAAGAGAACAGTGCAAAGTCAGATGTGGTTCAAAAGCTGTGTCTCCTCAGAGGAACATTAACACATTTCTCAGCTGTACAACGAAGCTAACAACTGCTTTTCATATTCCTCTCAGAGTAGCTGAGTAACTTCAGATACTATAGCACAATGGCTAGCACAAAATTTCAATCAAAGTTACCATTGTTAGTGTCTTTTAGTTTCTAAATCTTGGTTACAGGTCACACTTTTCATAAGTGTGTGTATGTGTGTATATATATATATATATATATATCCCTAGAACCCACATGTCTCAGTAAGAATCAACTTATTCAGAGATGATTACAAGTTACTTTCTTCAATGTTGTTCTATTAAATGAAGCACACTGTGCAAGCAACAGCTACTTACCACAGACACATTCAGGGATCCCATACTAGTCACAGAGTCAAAGTGACACAAGACTTCTGATGGCTGCTGACAATGAGTAAGTTCCTTAATAATATTCTGTCCGGTAGTTAATTTAATATCTGTAAGAGCTTTAGCCCAGGCTGAGGAACTCACCAACCACAAAAAAGTGGCAACAAGAGTAACAATAAAGTCCTAGAGCAAAAATAAGCTCCAGTCAGTGAGCAATCAATTTAAAAGCAACACAATTCCTATAAGCAATAAAGAAATCAGGATTATGTTTGATCCCATGGTATTGATGGTCCTCATGATAGACTTTCTTTAAAAGGTCGCATTCAGTCCAACCATTATTGGTGTTTACTATTTCTAGAGCACCATGCCAGAGACACAGTAAGACTTAATCATCTCCTTAGACGTCTACAACTTAGAGTCAACACTTGGGAGGCAGAGGCAGCAGATCCTTGTGAGCTAAGGCCAGCCTGGTCTACAGAGCAAGTGCCAGGACAGGCTCCAAAGCTACAGAGAGAAACCTTGTCTTGAAAAAAGAGAAGTCTACAACTTAAAATTTTATTTCTGAGACAGGGTTTTGCTAGTCTTGACCTCACAGTAATCGTCCAGACATAATTTTGGCACGTGTGTGCACGCCTACAGGCACACATGGAGAACAGTTCAGACAGGCTAACCAGCAAGCCCCCAGGATCACCTATCATCTCTGCACATAACACACATGCCCTCGCCCAAATATCACATGCGTGCTGGAAATCTGAACTCAGACCCAGCTCTCACAAGTGCTTCCATCCGCTTAGCCACCGCTCTAGCCCTGAAGTCCACTGCTTATGCAGAAAGGTCAAGCTTTCTAAATTGACACCACAATCTCAGGAATACACTGACTCCTCCTTTTCCCTACTGAAACAATAAGAACACTTTCTATCATCTTTTTGTTTTGTTTTGTTTTTTGAGACCCAGTCTTGCAATGTAGCATTGGCTGGCCTGGAACTAAGAGAGATCCAACTGCCTCTGCTTCCTGGGAATTAGAATGCTGGGGACTGAGGGAGCGCTCCCAGACCAGGTGTTTTCCATCCATCATCTTTTAAGAACGTCCTAATTGTAGAAGGCTTTGGCCCAGCTTAGACCTATAAACAACCCTACCATTTCTTCTTTTTCAGTTACCCACTTCACTCCCATCATTACTTGAATTACTTATATTCTAAGTTATAATTCCTTGCATATACAATATAAACCCCTTCCCATGTACAGTTAAAATTCTCAGCCTTGTCAAAAATAATTCTCCAAGAGACGGATTACTAAAGTGGTTTAAAAAAAAGAACACAAACCAATCTTAAGTTTAAGAATGTTCATTAGGGGCTAGAAAATGGCTCAATGGTTAAGAGCAGAGGCTGTTATTCCAGAGGACCCAAGTTCAGTTTCCAGCACCCATAGGGTGGCTCATAACTTCCTCTAATTCCAGCTTCTAGGGATCTGATACCCTCTTCTGGTCTCTGTGAGCCCTACATGCAAAATACCTATATATAAAAAATTTTTAAAAATTATAGGGGCTTTAATTAGGGAAGGGAAGAAGGGAATACGGAAGGAGGGTAAAATAATAGGATGTCTGAAGTTATCAGGAACCATATTATCATCTAACCACATAAAATCAGAGAGAGAGAGAGAGAGAGAGAGAATGAGAATATAAATGAAATTTCCTATTTAGGTCAACAATGTTCCCTCAAGAGACAAGAACCATAGACTTGCTAACAGAAACACCAAGCCCAAGAGTTGGTCAGCGTTGTCCAAGAGACTCCCAAACATTACAGGCTATGGAGATGCAAGCTAAGTTCCCATTGTTGACAACACTGCATTTCTGACACAGAACCCAGAGGACCTGCACCAGGGGAGCAGAGCAGCTGACCTGAAAGGCTCCTCCCTACAGATGAGCTCTCATGGTCCAGTAGGCACCGTGCATACTTCCAACAGTCCTAGTCAGCTCTGGCTATGAACCACAATGACCGCACGGCACGTGTGCACATTAGGGCAGAGACCAAGAGCTGTTAATTGGATGAAAGGCCTCCTCAACAAGAGGGAAGTTGTGCCTGGTACTGGAAGCCTAGCCGACTACCTAGAGCCAGAGAAATGATGGATCTTGATGGTAACCTACAACTGTCACTTGACTAAATAAACCACTCTAATTCCTAACTACATTGTAATATCTACCTCTAGACCCACAGACATCACAGAAAAGCACAACCAATACATTTGTTACACAGCTCCTGCATCCAAGGTTCAGGAATCCTGAGAAGAGGAGACAAGAAGACTATAAGATCCAGAGGAACAGGAGTTTGCTGTGAGATCCGCCTCCTAGAATGTCAGAGAAACTACATGGCTGCCCAAAGATCTGAACAAGGATGACACCAGTAGATGAGCTCTTATAGAAGGAGGGAGGCTCAGGTCTCAAGCCGAGACAGGGAACTCTCAGAGTAGGAGCAATCATCTGACTGCTTATTTAATTCAAGTGGTCAGTCCTGAAATCATCCACACACAAACAACGTGATATGAGCTGAGCAAGTTCTAGTTATATATTTAGGAAAAAAGTAATAACAATCAAAGAAGCCATGAATTTGAGAAAGAGTAAGGGGGATACAGAGGAGGGGTTGTGATGTAATTATAATTTCAAAAATAAAAAACTACTACAAAAATTTAAAAGACAACGTTCATTTTATTAACAAAAAGATGAAACAGTACCTTTAGAAGTTCAGTTTTCTACTGAATCCTGTTAATTATTACATTCTCAAAAATAAACATGAAGGTTTTAATACTTTAGTTTTTTTTTTTTACAGTAATAACAAGACACAGAAAGAAAGAAAAAGAAAGGAAGGAAGGAAGGAAGGAAGGAAGGAAGGAAGGAAGGAAGGAAGGAAGGAAGAAAGAAACTCTCCTTATCCAATCTTTTCTGCCAGGGAAATAAAATACTGCCCACTGGACAGGTTTCAAAAACCTAAACACTGAGAGTACGAATCTGTGCAATGTGACGTTTCTCTCAAGTCTCTCCTTATGTGGTCTTCCTGTGAACTGAATGGGAATCTAGTTATAAATAATAGCTTTCATGCTCCTCTACACACACAGGATATCAAGGCATCTGCTCAGGTATGTTAGCAGCAGCAGTCAGCCCCAAACCCAGAAATGAGTTCTAAGGCTTATCACTGAAGAATTCTTTAAAAAATAATAATAAAATTAAATTTTAATTATCTTGGACCAGCGAGATGGTGCAACAGATAAAGGTGCTCGTCACCAAGGCTGACAACCTGAGTTAGATCCATGAAGGAGACAACAGATCATGCAAGCTGTCCTGACCTCCACATGTGCACCACTGTATGCATGTGCACACACGTGTACACAAACGGAAATGAATGCAAACTTCTTTAAAAGACCTTACTTGTCTCACCAGCCTCCCTTTAACCATACAATGAACAGTATTTGTGCTCAGAGGACAAACTAAGGGCTATTGCGGCACTTGAGCTCTTCTCCCGGCCTCCCCTGCAGCCGACCCTCTCCTCTGCTCTACTGCTGCACACAGACATTTCCTAAGAACTTCTTGTCTTTTGGAAACCTGATAAAAATGTCACACTAAAAACATTTCCTCGACGACAAAGTAATAGCTTTGACAAAAAAATATGTCAAATGTCTTAATTTTCAGTTATTTTCTTCCTTTTGAATTCTTGGCTAAAACATCTGTTTTTCTCCTGCTTATGCTTATTTTCTCTGTATGTGTGTGAATATAAGTGCTTGTCTGTAACGTGTGTGTGTGTGCTGGGCTGCACACCTGTACTCAGGTGAGCTAAGCCCCCAGGCTCACATAGCAAACACTTTACCGACCAGGGCAGCCATCTTCCCAGCCCACAGGCAACGCTCTTGAAATCTGATTTGCTGACACTTAGATTAAGTCATAACATCCACCTATCTCAAAAAGTAGTAACTTTTCTAAACATGGAGCACAAAATAAACTCTGTGGAAAAAAACTGAGTGACTACTGTGGTCCCTCCTCCTAGACTCTGCCACACACCAGACTACGACAACTGTTCCACCTGAGGTCTGCAATGCAGCGACCTGCAGCTTCTGGGCTCCAACTGGTAAGTTAATATGATTCATCAAAGATTTTAGAATTTGGAAATCCTTTTTTCTGTGTTTAAATTTTGATATTCCTGACTTGTTGCACCATTAAATCATCTGCTACTTTATACAAAAAAGTACTATATTAAAAAAGAAAACCTAGACTCAAAAATCTGAACCTGAAATACTTAAAATACTTTAGTACAGAATTGAGAATAATGTTAATTAACAACAAACTTGTAACTTGTTATATTTAAAATTTGGGTATATAAAAATTTACTTTTATTATTTTAAATTGTGTGTGTGTGTTTCTAGGGAGGGTAGGGAACGTCATTAAAGGGTACTGCATCCCTCTGGAGCCAGAGCTATGGGAAGTTGTGAGCTTCGTAATATGGGGGCTGGGAAATAAACTCAGGCCTTCTAGAAGAACAGTATGTGCTCTTATCTGCTGAGCCATCTCTCCAGCTCCTGAATTTTACTTTTATAAACAAGAAGCACCCATTTTTCTTGGCATGGTAGTACAAACCTGTATTCCCAGCACTTAAGAGCAGAGACAGAAGACCAGAAGGTTTAACGTTATCTTTGGCTAGCTAGCAGGGCAGCCTGTCTCAAAAACAACAAAACAACAACAAAAAATAAGAACTCATCCTATGTTGTACTAGCAAAAACCATTGATGAAACCAACTGTGAAATATCTACATGACCAATAACATCACTCTAATACAGAAAAATATTTCTGAAAAAAATACAGAAAAAACCCAGCTAGATTGTTTATCATAAAGAAAGCACTCTAAATGCGGTACAATTACACAATGGAGCACTACACAGCAGAAAAAATAATGACATCTTGAATTCTGCAGGAAAATGGATAGAGCTAGAAAACATTATTTTGAGTGAGGTAATCCAGACACAGAAAGACAATTACCACATGTACGCACTCATAGGTTGTTTTCAAACATAAAGCAAAGAAAGCCAGCCTACAAACCACAATTCCAGAAAACTTAGACAACAATGAGGATACTAAGAGCGACTTACATAGATCTAATCTACATGGGAAGTAGAAAAAGACAAGATCTCCCGAGTAAATTGGGAGCATGGGGACCTTGGGGAAGGGCTGAAGGGAAGAGGGAAGAGGCAGGGAGGGGGGAGCAGAGAAAAATGTAGAGCTCAATAAAAAAAAAAAAAAAAAGCACTCTACAAACTAGATCTTAATACTGACCTAAGTGCAATAATTTTGAAGTTATTGGATAAAATACAAGAAAGGGTTGCTTTATTTAGTAAAAAGGAATTTTTTGGTATAACAAAATGCAAAATAAAACAAAACAAAAAACCCTTTACAAATGAAGAATTTTGGCTCTCTTTGAGTTCGAGCCTGGTTTAGTCTCGAGAGCAAGTTCCAGGACAGTCAAGACTACACAGAGAAACACTGTCTTGAAAAACAAAACAAACAAGCAAAAAATTAAAAATATTATCAATATGATCAATCTAGTCACTTTCTAAGGCAAAGCCTGAACTGTCCAAAGCTATAGATTCCTAATCTGTAATGAATAAACACTTCAAAATGTAGTCAAGAGCCACAAATATTTATGGAAACAACCAGCTTTCTTCTGCTTTTCCAGACAGGAAAGAGAAAACATACATGTGTAAAATATGATTTTGTTCTTTACTTACCATTTACATTCTATAATCCAAGCAGCAAAAGTTAAAAATAAATTGGTAAGTATAACTTATCTCAAAAATTCCTTCATATTAAAGCAGCCTTCTTGTTCAGTGCTTTTTTTCACAGATACAAATGACTAGCATCATCATAAGACCCTCCACATTGACTTTAAAGTTATTTCTTTAGAGTGGAGGTCTGACACAAAACCATGGCTTATCTCTGGACTTGCCCCTGATAATCCAGGAAGGACAGCCTATTCCCTTATTCTTGAAGATTATTTTATTTCTAGATTAACAGAATCTGAAGCTCTAAGAAAGGTATGAAGATTTTAAGTCCAAATCCATTGTTGGCATCTCAAAGGATCCGCTGTAACTCACTGATACCAGGGATAATGAATGTAAGAATTATCTGGTCAGAATTTAGCATAAGAGCAGCCATATGCAATGCATGTATAAGGGGTTGAGTATTGCTAGACAATGTCCTATTTAAAAAAGTCAGATCTGAACTTTGGGCCACACTTTGCTGATAAAGAAAACAGAGCTCACTAAAAAGTGGTAGTGGCATAAAAGGGGTTTTGAGGAAAGAGAACAAAGATGAGAAGCAGAAATGAGACCTGCAACTCTTCAAATTAAAGACATCAATTTCTCAACTTTTAGCTACTTAAAACTTATGGATTTATCAAATATTCAAGAGATTTCCAGGTTTATAAAAATTAACCAACTCTCTTAAGAATAAACAGGCTATGAAACTGGACTAAGCTTGATGACTGAGGCGAGCTCTCCTTCGCTCCCACAGAGCACGCACGATCACTTACAATCATGGGCAGCTTGCGGCTCTCCCGGTAGAGGCTGGTGTAGCCCACATAGAGCACCAGGGCAGCCATGCAGTAGAGGAACACGAAGACGGCAAAGGTGACGTAGAACTGCGCAGAGGAGGAGTAGTCACCTATGAGGACGTAGTTTTCCCACGTCACGTTACACACGTTGCCACTGGAGTGCGAGTGGAAGGATGCCTGGTTCAACCTATAAAAAAATAAATACACAAACCGCTGGACTCCAGCAGAGAAATACTGACATTTCAAAATCCCAAATATACTAAAAACATTCTCTTTTTAAAAAATATTCAAATGCTTAACTAAAACAAAAATTTCATACGACACAGACCCATAAATTTATTCAGCAATAGGTTTATGACAGATTCACTGTAAATGGAGTCCAACAGTCATAACATTATTTATATTCTAAGAGGCAGAGGTCTGGGCCACTAGTTCTAGGAGAACCAATTACGATCTTCTTCTTCCTTTTTTTTTTAAAGATACTGTCAACCAACCTGGAGGCCCAGTTTTAATTTTTATCTTATGTGTGTGGATGTTTTGCCTGCATCAATGTCTGTGAACCACCTGTGTGCTCATGCCTGCAGAAGTCAGAGGAAGGCATCAGATCCTCTGGAAGTAGAATTCAGACAATTGTGAGCCATGTATGGGTGCTGGGAATTGAACCTAAGTCCTTGGAAAGAGCAGCCAGGGCTCTTAACTGCTGGGCCATCTCCCCAACCCACAAATCATATTTAACCCTTGATTAATCCGTTGCTACAGGAAAATTCACTGCCTTACATTTACCCATCTCTAAATCATAAACCCAATTGTCATTAAGGATGACGGTTACTGTAACCAAACGAGTAAGTGGTAGAAAAGGTTAGAAGATTAGTGAGCTCTCAGGATATACAGACCTTTAATGGAATATTTTATTCGCAGAGCGCAACAGTGCAGGCCTTTGGTCTTAGCTCGCAGGGAACAGAGAGGCAGATCTCTACGAGTTCTTGGGCCAGCCTAGTCTACACAGCAAGTTCCTGACCAACAAGAGCTATATAGTGAAATCTTGCCTAAATTTTTTTTATTTATCAAAATATCCTTAAAAGATTATACTTCCAATTTATTGGTCTTTGTGAGATATCAAGTAAAGCCAAGCAGAGAAGACTCAGACACGGATGTCCCCCACAGACCTTCCAGTGGAAAAGAGACCTGCTGCTGCTTTGTGCCTCTCTAAGTCCTCTAAACGTAAAATACACATAGTTTTATACTTGAGAAATGGTAAGCTTTGTGTATGTCTTAAAATGACACAGAACACTATCAGTTCAGGAGCTGCAGAGGCATGCAGAATGTGTGTCTTGATAAACCGAGTTTGCTCACTAACACAACAGTCTCCATTTTCCTCCATTTCTGATCTACTGTCATATGACAGAATGTCAAGACAACGTCCGCTCTCTGCGATCATCTGATCTACCCCCCATCCCCCTCTACCTTTCTCTCTCTTTTGAGACAGGGTTTTCCTATGCTGCCTTGGAACTGTCCTGTAGACTAAGGCAGTCCTCCTAGTGCTGACATTAAAGGCATGTGCCACCACACATAACTGCCTCGCTGCTATGACTTTAGTATGATGATAAGTCGTATGTAAGCTCCTGTAATTAACACTTGGCTCCCTAGTGATGTCAGCAAGGGCTTTGCTGGAGGAAACAGGGTATTTCTTCATCAGACACCAGAAAAAGTTTGCAGACAGGTGATGTGGGATTCCCATCCACCTGTGAATATATTTTACTGCCATTGGTTAATAAAGAAGCTGTTTTCAGCCAATGGCTTAACAGAGTAAAGCAAGATGGGAAATCCAAACAGATAATATAGAGAGAGAGTAGGCGGAGTCAGAGAGATGCCGTGTGGCTGCCACAGGAGACAGATGCTCAGGAACCTTGCTGGTGAACCATGAGCCTCGTGATAAAATATAAAATAATAGAAATGGGTTAATTTAAGATGAAAGAGCAAGTTACAAATATGCTTAAGCTATTGGCCAAACAGTATTGCAAATAATATAGTTTCTGTGTGATTATTTTGGATCTGGGTGTCCAGGAACAAACAGTCTCCATCTATAGACAGGCACTGGTCTGTACCACAGTCTAAGTAAAAACTCACAAGTGAAGATCGAAATCCAAATGATTCTACCACCTTCCATGAGCAAATGCTGGAGTGTATATCCCAATTCACGTGGTGAGAGCTGAGGCAGGCAGGGTCTGCTCCCCAGATCCCCTTGGAATGTCCTCCTGCCTTGGCTTCCCAAGTGCTGTGACTGCAGAGTACAGGCCTTTGCCACTGAGTTCAGACCAGCTGTTAGAAACCCAAGTCATTAAATATGGAGTTAAAAACAGTTGTTTAACAATTAAAAGTTAAGGGCTGGAGAAATATGGCTCAGCGGTTAAGAGCATTGCCTGCTCTTCCAAAGGTCCTGAGTTCAATTCCCAGCAACCACATGGTGGCTCACAACCATCTGTAATGAGGTCTGGTACCCTCTTCTGGCCTGCAGACATACACACAGACAGAATATTGTACACATAATAAATAAATAAATAAACATTAAAAAAAAACAATTAAAAGATAACTCACCTGAATGGGTAGCCAAAAGCTGCTGTAATCGTCTTATTCACAACACCTTTAGAAGGACAACTCACTAGAATCTCTGTTTTGCCCTTAAACCCGCCACAGGTGGCAAAAGTAAAGATGGAAGCAAACTACATAAAACGAGACCAAAACACAGAAAAAAGAGAAGCATTACTATACCAAACAAAAGTCATTAAAACATAAGTACACTGGTCACTAAATGCTGGCTCACAAGTATTCAAGAAATTACTAGCCGTATGCTGAAAACATTACAAAATGTGAGTCTATTTTCCTGAGTATATAAAATACACCAGCCCATACAATATGAAATTCAGAGAAGACTTTTGGGGTATTGTGGCACAGGCAGGACTGCTTTGAGTTCAAGGCCAGCCTGGTCTACATAGATGCAGAGAATTCCAGGACAGACAGATAATAGAGACCCTTTCTCAAAAAAACAAAAACACAAAGCAAAGAAATTCAAATAAGACTCATTTTTCTCTATCAAAATTTTAAACAGGTGTAAAAGGAAGGTGTTTTTGTTTGGGGCTCAAGTAACTGGTATACTGCTGGAAACAAGAAGTTGTATAGAACGAGACTCTTTTCTAACTCATGAATGTGTGAAATATCACTTTCAAGTATTTTTGGGTTTCAATACATATGCTTAAAAATATAATAATGCTTCCTTAATTCTACTTATAAGAGAGGAAACCCAGAAGCATGTTACGTATCGCTAGAGAGTCACATAAACTAGAATTCATTTATACAATAGGATAAACTTTTAATTGCTAAAATATTAGAGATTATTTAATAACATAGCAACATGCTCATAACATACAGAATGTTTACAATACATTATATATGTATCCGCATCTACACACACAAAGAGGGTACAACGTAGAAATTTTTACTAAAATTTACATGAAAATTTTAATAGTGATCATCTTTCAGTACAACACAAGATACAAGATTTAATTTCTTTTTGTCTTCTAAATTTTTCCACAACAAAAATACTTTGCTTTGGGTGCTATCATAACTAAAAATTCAGTAATTCAGTAAATGTCAATAGTTCTTATTTTCAAAATACATGTGGGGCCTACCCATCACCTCCTAATCTAGATGACTATCCAATCACCTCTCGGCTGGAGTCTGCACTAACAGCCTCGATTCTGATTCCTTCTTTGCCACACTTCAGAGCCCTGCAGTGTGCACACATGTGTGAGCAGACTACCTTCCCTGGCTGAGCCCTGCAGTGTGCA
>NC_022009.1:81647551-81663245 GCF_000317375.1 Microtus ochrogaster
GGCTGAGCCCTCGAACACCCTTTACTTCCTTCATGTCTTTAACTCTGTTACACTGATTGCTATTTTCCCTTTCCCTTAACTTTCTACACACTTCCTATCTGGGGGCTAGTCACTAAACACCTCCTTCAGGGCCTTCCTTTGCTGTTCCCTCTGCCTGAAACATGTCCACTCCCGCATGTAATCTCAGCAGATCTGTTCTCCTTCATGCCCTCCTCTAACACTAACCCCCTGAGTGCTGGAAGCACAGGCAGGAGCCACTATACCCAGAACGCGTGTCTCCCATGCCACGTGCTAGGGACTGAATCCAAGACCTTGAGCAAGCTATGGCATGTGCTCTTCCACTATACCCTCAACACCCCCCCCGCCACCCAGGCACATTTTGAAGACTTAAAGGGCATGGGACCAATACAACCACATGACTGAGCTTGGAAGCGGAACTGTGAAGGCCAGCAGTCATGAGAGAGCCAGAGGCTTTAAGATTAAAACACAGTTCTGGCCAGTAGCTGACAAGAACCTCAGAAGCCCTGAACCTAAAGCCTCTGATTCCTTCTACATAGAAACCATGAGGTAATAAATATCTGTGGTTTTAAGTTGCTGTGCTGGGGCAGTTTACTATCCAGTGATAGACAACCAAGTAAAGGGCTAATCAATACATGGCTCAAAGGAGCCACAACCTAAATGAAAAAGCCTTTAAAAAGGAAAACCTGTAACCATGCAGAATTATTTAAGGCACTAACCATAAAACAGTTAATTTCAACTACAGAAGAAAATTTAAAATCAAAAGTCAATTTCTGAATATAGAGCAAGCTACAAAGTAGATGAAATGCTTGTAATAAAAAGTCACAGAACTAGAGAGATGGCTCAGTGGTTAAGCGCTGCTCTTCCAGAGGTCCTGAGTTCAATTCCCAGCAACCACATGATGGTTCACAGCTATCAACAGTGGGACCTGATGCCCTCTCTGGCATAAGGCTGTACATGCAGATAGAGCACTCATATACACAGAATAAATAAATAGATGAATAAATCTCTAACAAAAAGGTGCCAAAGATCTAAGGAGACCCTTTCTCATACTGAGCCTTCTCTATGAATGCTCACAGCAATACTGTTTATATCCAGGGGAGGAGAAAGAAGCAGGAAAACTGACCATAGAAGCACACTCTTACAGTGCAAAGGTATAATCAAATGAGATACCCTAGCTACCATCCTGTTGCCTGTCCTCTTGCAGTGTCCGCAAACCATTTTTTAGAAGATTTATGTGCATTGAGTCAAGAGTTTTGCTTAATGTGCCTGGTGACTCAGAGGTCAGAACAGGGTGATGGATCCCTGGGAACTGGAACCATGGATGGGTGTGAGCCGCCGCACAGGTGCTAAGAATCAAATCTGGGTCCTTTACAAAAACAAGTGCTTTTAATAACCGAGCCATCTCTCTAGCCCCTCATTCTTAAAAATCAAAACAAAACAAAACACCATAAAGAAAAAAGTTACAAGAACTACAGCTTACCACATCAATATAAAGGAGTTGCAGAAATCTAATGCTGGATTAAAAAAAAAAACAGGTTGTGTAAGATTATACAGAATATGAAAACTTTCAAAAAAGTTTGTTAAAGATAAAGATCACTTTGCAAACGAGGCTGGCCTTCAGCTCACAGAACTGTGTCTTCTGTCTCCACTTCTATGCTCTGGCTTACACCAGCATATCTAGTCTAGAACCATTTAAAGGATGCTTGTATCACATCTACCACGCTTTGGTTAGGCCCTTACTGGTTTTCACTGGACTCACACAACAAACTTTTGCTGTTTCTAATTTTATTCCAATCAGCACACATCTTCCATTGTGTGGGCTCTAACGCTACAGCATCCAATGAAAACAACCACCAGACACCAATGGTTGCTGAACTGTGAATGCTGCCATCTAAACTGTACCATGCTGTAAGTGTAAAACACATAACCTGGGGGTGGGAATGTAGTCAGTCGTTGTCATAGCTCCAGTTTCTATTGCTACAACAAAACACCATGACCAAAAAGCAAGCTGGGAAGGAAAGGGTTTATTCAGCTTACACCTCCACATTGCTGTTCATCACCAAAGGAATCAGGACAGGAACTCAAACAGGGTAGGATCCTGGAGGAAGGGGCTGATGGAGAGGACATGGAGGATGCTGCTTACTGGTTTGCTTCTCATGGCTTGCTCAGCTTGCCTTCTTAAAGAACCAGGACCGCCAGCACAGGAGTGGCACCACCACCATCAGTAACTTATTAACTTCACCTTTACGGCTAATACAACATTCAATTACTCTGTAACGTATGCTTTTGTTTGCTGTGTTTTACTTTTTGGACAAAGTTACTTTAGAAATGATGTCACACTAATCTGAAATAGCAACCTGATCACGTAGCCTGGTTTAAAGGGAGTCCTCCAATGCTTTTCGGGTCTGTATGTAAGAAACAAATTAAACACCTGCCACATTTGTCATGAATGGCATGGCTACTGCAGCCACAACCTTTTCTCCAGACTTAGCTGAACCATGTTCTCTGTCAGGTACTGTTATGACTGACACTCTGAACTTTTACTGCTTCTGGAACACGCCAGGATTTATGCTAAGCTGCATGCATAAATCTCTACCTAATTCACTGACCTGGACCTACAGACACTAGTCTATCCAGCACTAGCTAATTCACTGACCTGGACCTACAGACACTAGTCTATCCAGCACTAGCTAAACCACTAACCTGGACCTACAGACACTAGTCTATCCAGCACTAGCTCTACCATTACAGTTTTCCTTGTGCATTTTGTATACAGAAATTAGACAGCATTGTACTATCCTATCAAGTTTTGCTTTCATGCTAGTAATTCTTGTATTCTTTTTACCCAGAAAAAGGAATAAGGTGCACATTTATAATAACTGAAATACCCAAGGTAATTATTTGAGTGACCATACAACCAACACTCTATTGTACAGAATGTCTGACCAAGATTAGAAGTTATATACTAGCTGAGAGTGGTGGTGCACACCTTTAATTCTAGCACTTGGGATGCACAAGCAAGAGGATTCCTGAGTTTGAGGCCGGTCTGAGCTACAAAGCAAGTTCCAGGCCAGCTTGGGCTGTATAAGACCCTGTTTCAAATAACAAAAGCCAAACAAACAAAACCCCACCAAAACAGTAAGTTATATACTGGCTGCCCACCAGGAAAACCTGACTATGCTAGACTTGCATAATTCTTTCAGTATTTATTTTTAAAATGTGAATTTATCATTAAACTTGGGATGCTGCACATAAACCTGGGCTTCCTGCTTTTCCTGAGCACACATGGGAAAGCTGAAGATAACGCAACATCAGAATCACACTCTCACAGAGAAGCAGTCATACAGAACGGAGTGACATTAAAAACAGGGCAGGCGCTTTCCAGATTGGCTCACTCTCTAGGGTCCTGACAATCTGCAGGAAGCATGTTACACCTGGTAAGAACACTATTGTTTTTCCAGTCGCTCACTTTTCCTGAGGTGCTCTGAACACGATGGTCTGTCCCACACTCTATAGTAAACGACACTAATTCCTTGTCCCTTGTGAAACTCACTTTCCTCCGCTAACCAAGAAGAATGAAAGCACAGACAAGGGATTGATTCTCTCTTCAGCTGAACATCTTAAACATTTTAACTTTCTAAAAATTTATTATTATTAGTTTTTCGAGACAGGGTTTCTCTGTGTAGCTTTGGAGCCTGTCCTGGAACTAGCTCTTGTAGACCAGGCTGGCCTCGAACTCACAGAGTGCTGAGATTAAAGGTGTGCACCACCACTGCTCAGCTACATTTAAACTTCCATTCACATAGTTTTAGAGAGAATTAGAACTTTACTGCTGGGCCTGCACGTTAAGAAGGTCATATGTGGATGCAGTGGACTAGCTATGTTCTGAATCATACACCTGGAAGAACAGAGCAATAACCTCACTTATTTTCTCGTTTTTAGTGTTCATATATCCCAGTGTGAGTAGCCCTGTCTACAGGTGTATGGAATAAAGTAGCTGTAACCAAATGAGCCTTTACAAAATGGATCGGTGGTCTGAAACTATGTGCTAGGATGTGTAGACTGATAATAAATTCACATATAAAAGAACTGGAAGTCACACTGTGAGATAAAAACAGATTCTACTTTATCAAACTAGAATAAAAAATGATTGCAATACAAGGATTTAAAAAATATAAGCTAGCTGTGGTGGTACATATTTATAATTCTAGCACTCAGGGGTTGGGAGCAGAAAGATCAGGATTTCAAGGCCAGAACCAGCTTCAAATCAAGTTTGAGGCCAGCCTGGGCTAACTGAGATTCCATCTCAAAGATGTACGAAAGAAAACAAAATATATGAATGTAAATTTGCCCTAAATGTACATTATGCCTTAAGGTACTATCATTAAAATGTATACCCAAACTAAAGATGCATATAGAGAGCTTTGTGCAAAAATGTTTGCACTGATAAAATGTTTCCACGTAGGAAAAACTTGGGGACACCCGATATTTTCGGTAAACTACCTATCCTATCGACAGGCACAGTACTGTCTCCTATTCATGTACTTTGCTTGTTCTCAGAACTCTACTGGGGATCCTGAGCTCCTCTAAGTGAGAGAGTAGGAACAAAGCACTTCCAGGTCTTCACTGCTGCTCAGTGTCATCAGCAAACCAAAGTTATCTGCTTAAATTTCTTCATGCTTAATATTTTGTTTTGAAAGGAACCAACTGAAATATTTAGAAACACACCTGGAATCTACTGCATGTGTGTTCCTATATAAAGCCAAATACCTTTGTTGTTCTTACTAAGTCAAACACTGAGAGCACTGACAACTCAGCTTACTCTCACAGAACGAACAAAGGAAGCAGTATCAGAGTGCTTAGCACCTCCATAACCCTGCGGGATTTAGACTCCTGAGGCGCAGCTGACTCTCAATCACTGCGCTGGCCTCTGTGCCATTTTTACCATTAAACATGTCTGGTCGAGTACAGAGCTCTAAGTCTCCAAGGAATATAAACATATTTACTTTATAATCATTTTGAAAGCCATTGGGTCAGCTGCTGTAAGATGCTGGCCACTGAACCTTGTGACCTGAATCCAATCACCAGGTCTCACATGGCAAAAGGAAAACCAACTAACTCCAGGATGTTATCCTCTGACCACACATGATAAATAAGAATCTTCAGGCTTTTCAATTATTTTCATGACCTCTGGAGTAAATCAGCATCTTCACTGTTGATATGGCTGGCTGGGTTGACAGGAATATGTTTTATTATGGAGAACTAGTAGAATTTGTTAACACTTGATAAAATTTGAGTTAAGTAAAAGTTGGTTTTCTTCCTATGTTTCAGGGTATCTGATGCAGGCTCAAAATGTTTTTCTCCCAAGTCTCAGCTGTTAGGTGTGCACTATCTTGGTCATGCCAATGTTGTGAGGCACCTTCTGTTGTTCTCAGTCGCACTGTTTGAGGCAAAGTTCTCACTGAACCGGGAACTTCTTATTTCTGCTACATTGGCTGTCTCCATCCCACAGCTCTGAGGTTACAAATGTCTACCTGTTGGGCATCTAAACTCAGGTCCTGGGTTTCTGCAGCAAGCACTTTGCCCACTGAGTCAATTCCCCAGTCTCTCCGCCTACCTTCTGAAGTGCTCATATCTACATCATACCCCCCAGAGGCTTTTACTCTACGCTGTTTCTGGTCCCCAACAATGATTTTTGTACAGTAAAACATTCATCTCAGCCTGCAGACCCCTGAGAGTTCCCAAGGCTCTTAACTTACAAAGGTCAAAATTACTTTTGTAATAACACCAAGACATTAATTATTCTAGTATGTTGACACCTGCACTGATTAAGCAAATGGACTGATGGGTAAAACGGCTGGGCTTTAAAAAAAATCAGCAGTATTAGCAGCTTGGGGGAAAAAGGTTCACTTAAGAATGTTTGATGTCCAGGCAGTGGTGGTGCATGCCTTTAATTCCAGCCCTCAAGAGGCAGAGATAGGCGAATCTCAAGAGTTTGAGGTCAGCCTGATCTACAGAGGAAGTTCCAGGACAGCCAGGGCCACACAGAGAAACCCTGCTGTGGGAGCTCCTTCAGCCAAACGCCGCCTCAAAAAGCCAAAAGAAAAAATGTTGGATGAAGCAGAAAAAATGATTAAACCCTGAGTCCTAATCTTACTAGTTTAAGAGGCGGAAAACACAAATATTTTTATTGCATATCTCATGATAATGGCCGGCCCTAGAGAAAGTATTTAAACAAATGAGCCGTGACTGAAACTAGTATTTCATTTTTCTTTCTAACACCACCAACTCTCCTGTGCCCCCAAATACTGTCAACCTTCACTGAGTTCATCACCTTCCCCGACACCCACCCCTTAGCCTACACCAAGGTGATTTCTGATTTTACTCTTGCTAATGTCTTCAAGCCTCCTGACTACAAAAACAAGACACACGCTTTGGCTCTGATTTTCCCCAAGTGCTCCATAGCACCTGACGTTTCTGAGCATTCTTTACTTGAAATTCTAGCAGTGATGTCAAGATGTTTCTCAACACCCACCCTAACCCTAACCCTTTCTTCTTTGCTGATCTGTATACTCAACAGTTAGGCTCATATATGCCACTGCCGTCAGGACACTGCAACTTACATTATGTGAAGGGATTGCCAACAATATATTCTGGATAACCATCCAAATATTTTCCCCTTCCTCTTAATGACTTGGACAATAAGGCTGTTATCAACCCAAGCCAGAAATATGCTGGTCATCACAAGAATGCTACTTCTCTCTATATATTTTAGCTTCTCGACCTCCCGATCCTCACAACTCATGTTAGGCACAGGTAATCTCTAAAGCAACAGCTCTCTCTCCGTGGCTGGCCATTTTTACACTGTTAACAATGCAATGAATCCCCTGGGCGTAACTGGACACTACCCAATACACAGCCTAACACTTGTACACAAAGGGCCAGTTTTTAAGCCTAAAACCTCAGGAGGATCAAGGGCTTCAAAACCCACCTGTCATAATCATCTAGAACCATACTTTTGGCCGGTATGTCCATGTTCCAACCGAGTACTTCTTTACACAGTGCCATGCTGCCTCCCACTAGAAAGTCACTCGCGTCCCCACCCAAACGAGTGCATCCGTCCTCCTCCTGCTTGCTTCCTCCACCACACTTCACAAGGTGCTTCAGTACAGAACTTACCATATGGTGTCTATATACTCCACGCCATCCAGAACGATCATTAGCACGGCGCTCAAATAGACCGCCTCAAATATTTGTTGGGTAAATATTCAGCACGCCATTAACACAATACAGTCTTATTACAAAATTACTGCCTGCGTGGTAAAGTCTTCAAACTGAAGATAGCATTTCCTTACATTTAAGGATAATCTCAAAATACAACAACAACAAAATCACCCCTACTTCAAAATACATTTAAGTGAAAACCTAAATTATTAAACTGAATTGCAACCTTCAAAGAGACTAAACGTAAGAGATTTTCTCTTGTTTTTTTTTCTTTACATTTCTTTGATTTCTCGCCTATACTTTGGGGATTAAATTAATAAGTTTCTTATAAACTTAGGTTTGTACAAAAAGTCATGTGTCTTTTGCCACATGCAAGAAACCGGCACCCGTTCCAGTTTTCATAAAACTGGAGGCAAATAGTGTAAATAGAAAAACAAAGCATCCTAGGAAAACTTGAAGTTCTATGTTAAAACACATGTAGGGAACTGGAATGAATTGTGAAGGAGTTAAACGTTACTGGCTATAAAAACACAACCTGACGACACACTGGGCAAACAAATGCCAACCGCGTAAGGTAACAATTTTTAAAACCGGCACCGAACTGTATAGTGGGCCACGAAGTGTGTGAGGCAGATCGCAGCGCTCGGTAAACTAACTTCGAGCGCCAAGGTCGAACTAGCAAGTCTCCTTTGATGTTAATGATTGTTTGCCAGGGAAAGGGCTGAGAGCTGACTTTCCAAGCAGGATGTTGCTAGAAGTAAGAAAAAAACATCCCAATGTCCTCGGCAGGCAAAGTATTAAATGGACCGAGCAGCGGGATGCGTGTGGGGCAAAGGGCCTCGCTCCGCGTCCCTGACCCACACACTATTTTTAACCCCGCCAGCGAAGAGCCAGCGCAGGTCGGCTCGGCCGCGGAGGGCGCCGGCCTCCGGGAGCTCGGTTTCGGTTGGACCGCAGCAGGAAGTCCGGTCTTCCTTTGCGGCTGGCGGTGGAGCTTGAGAGGAAAGCGAGCCGCTCCCACGCCTCCGCGTCTAAAGGCGGCCGGAACAAGCCACGCGCACCCGCACCTCGACGCCACCGGCCGCCATCTCCGCCCCGCGGCCTGGAAGCGCGGTCCCCGCCTCCCCGCAGGGAGCCCCCCGCGCGGGGCCGGCCGGGGTCCGCGTCGCCGGCTACACTCACCCACTCCAGGATCTTGATGAAGCCGAGCGGCTCCTTGAGCGGGTTAAGGTTGATCTGGAAGGCGGACATCCTCTGAAGGAAAGGAGGGAAGAGAGTCAGGACGCGGGGCGGAGGAGGGGAGCGGCGCTACCGGAGCAGCTCGGCGGCGAGAACGGGAAGGCGGGGCCGGGGGCAAGGCGTGGCCGGGGGCGTGGCCGGAGGGTCTGCGGGGCGGGGCGTCCTATGGGGCGTAACCGGAGGGCTTGAGGGGCGGGGCGTCCTATGGGGTGGGGCGTCCTATGGGGCGTGACCGGAGGGCCTGCGGGGCGGGGTGTCTATGGGGCGTGACCGGAGGGCCTGGGGGCGGGGTGTCTATGGGGCGTGACCGGAGGGCCTGGGGGCGGGGCGCCCTCTAGGGCGCGGCGCCCGATGGGGCGTGACCGGAGGGTCTGAGGGGCGTGGCCGGGGGCCTGCGCGGGCGGGGCGCCCGATGGGGCGTAAGCGGAGGGCCTGCGGGGCGTCCAATGGGGCGGCGCGTCCGATGGGGAGGAGCCCGATGGTCTGCGGGGCGGGGCGCCCTATGGGGCGTGGCCAGACGGCGGTTGAACGTCACTGTGGAGCCTGAGAGGGCGAGTCGGGAAAGACGAGGCTACGAGGCGGCTGGGTAGGACTGGCTCCTCCCCCGGCCGCACCTGACTCAGCCCGCTGAGCCGCTGGCGAACTAAGAAGCTATTGGAAGCCATGCGTGCGCCGTGCCCCCTTCCCCGAAGCCCGGTTCCCCGTGCTCTCCCTACGGCGCGCGCGCTCCCTAGGCCCCAGCCTTGCTTCCGGTCTTCCTGCGCCTGCGCAGCGCGGACCTCCACCCTAGCGGCGTTCTGGTTGCTATGCCCCATTGTGGCTGTTGCAGCCCGCCCCCGCAACGCCCACCTCTGTCTCGACGCTCTCCTCGGAGCTCTCAGCCTTGGGACCGGTTTATGAAGTATGAGCGCAGATAACGCCGCACTTAAAATGAGTTATTGCAAAACAACAGACGTCTGGCGAACCCGCCTTGTGTAAGGGTACTTGAAAGTGTGATTCACCAAACGTTTCTGCGGATGTTACTTTTAAAAATTGTTGGAGTCCGATTAGGAAAAAGAACACTGGCTTGCAGAAGCCTCGGCGTGACAGGTATCGCTAGTCCGTCTACAGTCCCGCATACTAAGCTATCTACTGTCCTGTCGAGGCCCGAGTTTGGGGCAGTTTTTATTTTTTTTATTTTATTTGTAAAGTTAACTCTTCTTTCGTGACTTGCCTTAGGTGACACTATCTCCTCCCACCAGAATGGGAGGCCAATCTAGTCTTCAGTTGTCTGGCTTCCCTCAGTAGCGTGAGTTTGGAGAGCTGGAACAGTACCTGTTTTCATGCATGGTAAGATGATCGACACTAACAGCAAAGAAACAACTTTGTCTACCAGGAGAAGGCCCCAGGACCGGCGTCCAGGACCTTCCTTGTATTTACTAAGTGTTGTTGAATCATTCCATCAGAAATGACCACTTTTAGTGTACATATGCTACCACGCTAACACTTTCTCCTCCCTCACCTTTTTATTTCCGTGCATTTCTCCCACCGTTTCCCCTTAAGCCCTTTATTTTCAGTTCTTTTCTGCTGAGGCCTGCTGGATAGGCACCTAGGACTGGATTGTTTAGCTTTGGCTTCATATAGAAAGAGTGAAAGTAGACTCCATGTAGTTTCAAAATGAGATATAACAGGATGGACCACTGCACATCTTGCACCTTGTAAGGCTGGAGGCCCCAAATGGTTTGCACCCGTGGTTCATTCGTTAGTTCTGCAGCCAGTCAGCTGGCTGAGGTTCCTGTGACTGTGTACTTGGGTAGGAATTGTGAGGGGCAGTGAGGGGCTGGTCTAGGGCAGCAGTGAGTGGTGGCTGTACCCAGGCAGAAGCAAGAGCAAGTGGCACCCTCTAGTGTTGCTGTCCTCAGGACTAAACCATGAAAGTTGTAAGTTTTTAAGTCTAGGAAACTGAGTTTCTCAACCCCTGGCAGCCCTTGACCCCGGGTGAGACCTTTGGCTCTGAAGGCTTAACCACTCTCTGGAGCTCTTGCGGTGACCAGGGCCTGCCCTTTCTCTTCCCTTGGCTTTTTCTTTTTCTACTTCCACAGCTTTTCTCCTTCCTGCCTGACACGCTTTGAACATCTCAGCTGCTTGGTCTGCCCCATAACTGGCTCTCTAGCCCCTTCAATGACTCAGTCACTACCAGACCGCTAGAGCTGCGCACCTCGGCCACCTTAGACACAGGGCGCCTGCTGCTGCTGCTGCTGCAGCCACCACTTCTGCCTCTGCTGCTTCCTTCTCTGGGTCACGGCAAGGAGTCAAGGCCCCTCCAGAGCAGCTGTTTGGGGACCTAATGCTGCAATACTAAAGGAGTTAACCCACTTTAGTATCTCTGGCTCAACTCCCTGAGTGAACCTGAACATCCTTCCACAGCCTGAGGACTGTGTCCTTTAATTACAGCCAGTTGTTTGGACCAACCACAACTGTTTGTTTTATATAAAGCATACCCATCACTTTGGGCCAATCGCAGATTTGTCTCTGAGCACAGTCAAGTTTCTCTTCTCTAGACCCCCAAGGAAGTGCTCCTTGTCTAGACGTGGTAGGAATGATTGAGTTCCCTGAGGTTTGAGGTCGTGAAAGATCTGATATAAACTGTTTCAAAGAGTCCTGACTGGTGCTACACCTCCAAGAACCAGAGCAATCAGCTACAATCTTTGCACAATTGCATCAGGGTGTTCCTGGGCTGTTCAAGATGGCCAGTGCTGGCGTGAGAGTAGCTTTGTTGGCTATTAGACAGTTATTTGGATGAGGGGAGCATTCTCCCATTCTCAATGTCTGTGCTAGTTTATAGGAAAATGAACGTCAGAAGGAATATTTTAAAATATAAACTTAATGAAAATATTTGGACGTGTAGCATAGTGGGTCCCTGTATCTGTTTGGAAGGCTTTCTCCTGAAATTAGATGAGAAGCAGTGCAAACCAGCTCTTTAGGATGGTTTGCCATCCCACAGAGAACTGGGTTCCTGTCAGGAAGAGCCCAGTGTGATGGTTCCCAGCACAGTGAACTGGTGGATAGAGTGTAGGACAGGGTGGCCTGCGACCCGAGCTTCTACCTTGGTCTGTACACTGGGGCTGAAGCATAGCCCGCCCTCCTGATTCTAGCTTTGTAGAATGTGTGTTAGAATCACCGTGATCCTCGGAGTGGTGTCATGGCATTTACTAAGAATAGACCAACAAAAGTGGTCACTTCCCATGCTGGCTTCTTTCGCCACACATGTATAATCTCAGCAGTAGACATGTGAAGAGGGGACATACAGAAATGACCAAATGTCAGCTAACTAGGAAATGCAGTTATCAGTGACATGATGCAGTGGAAGTTTGTATGTAACTGCTTTAGGCAACAGAAGAAACTACACACATGAGCTGAGTTTCTAGAAAACTAATTATAAATGCAGCTCAGTTTAGTTGTAAATGTACGCTAGGAGATAGCCATTTAAAGGAACCTTCAGGGTAACCTGCTCTGATCCTTTGTTTTGTAGCTTTTTGTGTCTTTTCTAACCCAGGGCAGCTCCGTGCTAGGCATGTGGTCTCTCAACCTTGAGGTAGGGTTCCGGTGTGATCTCGCCTGGCCTTAAACTCACAGTCCCGTTTTAGTTTCCCGAGTGTTATGATTACAGCATTTGACTCCACGCTTGGAAGCCCCCACCCCCGAATCTCTTTAAAGCAGTAATCATTTGTAATTATCTTATAAGCTAAATAAAATAGTCTCCACTTTCTTAAGCAGTTTGTTTGGTTTGTATTATTTTCCCTTGGAGGGAAAGCAAGGGTTTTCATTCTTCATATTTCAGCTTCTCTGGGTGCTTGTTCTCCTCACTGTTGTTCTCGGTCTCCTCACGTGACCTTGACTTTATGATCAACAGGTGAGCATCTTTATGATGAAGCCCGGAAGAATAAGGAAAGGGGGGAGCACTTCACCACCACCTGTGGAGATCCTCCCTCCCTCTCTCTCTCTCTCTCCCTCCATCCATCCATCCCTCCATCCATCCATCATCTATCTACTGTTCTGATCATCACTTAAACCCTGAAATGCCACCATAGGCTGGCAGCTCCATGCTTTAAAATACAAACACCCTGGAGGATGACTGCAATAAATGGTCTATTACAGTTTGACAGGAAGTCATTGGATTTTATTTTCCTGGCAATGAGACAAATGGAAGTTTTCATATGAGTATATGAAGAAGCAATCTTGGAGTCTGGGGTATAATCCGAGGAAGGGAGGCTTAATTGTGGGGTAAAACTTTGGGCTGCCATGAAGGGACATGAGACTTACTGAATGCCTAGGAACATGGTCGAGTCTGCTCGGTGCTGAGGGAAAGGAAAACAGAAAAAAACAAAAAAAACAAGGCAAACGTAGCATAGGTAGTGAAGGTGCTCATCAGCATCTATAACAAGAGTCCAGATGTTCCATGCCTTCTTTGCAACTTCTATTAACATGCATGTATACCAGGCACCTTGGTAAGCCCTGATCATACAAGAAGAAACACAGTGTTATCCTTGTTCTTCAAGAATTGACATCCAAAAGGAAGAAGTACACCAATAATAATAAAGACAATGAAAATATATTATCAAGTAGTGATGAACACAAGGACAAACGGAAAACACACGGTTTCTGATCTATAATTTGGCCAACTGCAAAACATCTGTGGTCAAACAGTTGAATTCACAAGGGCCGCAGTCTCCATGTGACCCAATGCTATGACCTGGGAGGTTCTTAGGAGTAATCCTATGACTTCCAGGCCTTTTGAGATTCTGTGGACGCCATGTCCTCCACGTGGAGCTGCCTGTGTGGCTCGAGACTAAGCTTCTGTTGGCCATTCTCAATCCAGCACCATGCCTGTGCATTCTCAACCCAGCACCATGCCTATGCATTCTCAACCCAGCACCATGCCTGTGCCTTTACTACATTTTCCTGCATTTCAGCATCAAGAACTCTAGGTCAAAGGGAGAGAAGAAAGAGAAAAATAGTTGGTTATGGGGCAGCGAGAAATGAGAAGGGAGAGGCAGAAGGAGTTTGACCAGACTCTGGAAAAAAATTAACAAGAAAATGAATTGGAAAGTGTCACCAGCTGGTGATCAGTAACTCCAGGGAGGAAAAAAGTCCAGAATGACTCCCCAGCTAAGAGTGAAATGCTGCTATCTGAGTTTTCAGAGTTAAAGCCTGGGCTCTAGAGACTCAGCCACCTCTGGTCTCCGATGCTCTAGTTAAGAAGACAAGTACTTTTTTCCAGAAAGAAAGATTGTTTAATGTGGTCACATTGAGAAGAGGAACAAATAAAGAGGTTCACTGACACATCCTCCACCTACCTAGTTGATCTTCAGAGTCTTTTTCAAGGTTTAGATTTAAATACAGGCATGAGACATGGGTAACTAAGCCGTCCTGGCCAGGGTGTGGTTCCTCCCACTTCTAATCCACCTTGATTGCTTCTATCCTAGTGGCCTCTGGTATGGTGTCAGAACCAGATACAATCTTATGTGGGGAGGCAGACTTGTCCTCTGGCAGTACCGGGGCTTCAGCCTACTACAAGTTTCCTGGGCAAATTTGAAGTCTTGATAGCATAAATGTCTCTCTTTAAAATTCTTCTCTCTTGCCAGGATGGCTACAGTGTGGGAAACCAGTACACAAAACTGCAAACTATGTCCTTAAGTGTGATGTTATATGCTGTTAACTCACAGTGAGAATGTGCTGTGATAGGCTGAAAACACAGCCCCAAGCACCCTTTTATGAAAGCACGTGACTACTAAATCTTACAAGATGAAGTAAGATAACGTAACAGTTTGTTTGCTTGTCTTATTGGATTTGGGGTCCAGTTATTGAGTATTAGCCTCCCTGTATAGCCCAGGATGGTCTTGAACTCAGGATCTTATTGCTTTAACTTCCCTAGTACTAGGATTACAGGCAAATGGTATCACACTTGGTTTGACTTGTATCTGTTCATATTACAAGGATAACTATGCAATCAATACAATACTGAAGATCAGTATAAAATATCTTTCGGCTTATTCTCACATACTTGCTAGTGAAAGGGGAAATGAAAGCAGACGAGACTGTATCCTCCAGTCTTTTAGTAGTGCACAGTTTTGTGTCTGCCCAGCATCCCTTTGAGGCAGTATCTTCCCTCTTCATACATCCCAGAGTATTGCTACTCATGTGATCTGGCTTAGGTTTGAGTATATGGCCTAGGCTCAGTTAATCTGCATATTATCCCACTAGGAGCAGTGATTGTTTTATGGGAGAACATGTAAATGAGTTGAGCCAGCAGAAATATTTGGACTTTTATTAGCTCTTCAATAAAGTACTCTCTTCTGTGGGTTCATAGTCAGTGTCTAGGGGTCTGAAGCAGCCAGGAGCCATCTTGCTGCTTGCAGGAGGAAGCCAGCTTGGAGTTGGAGCCAAGCAGAGATAAGCAATACTAGAAGGGATAGGGGATGAGTGAGGGAAAACCCCCACAGACACCTTTATCCTTTGCAAGAGAGCGTTGTGTGGATGGAACTGGGGAGAAGGCCAGGGCACCAGGCTTTGGAAAAGGTGAATGTGTCTCTGACTCACCAAAGAATCAACGTCCTTGCCAGGAGAGACTGAGCTTCCCGGCATTTATAGGGACATGGAATTAGATGCCTGTGAGTAACTTCAAGATAGGCATATGCCTGCCCATGATTCTGAAGCCTCCTTGTGTTTTCTAATGTTATCCTGAGTTGTCTAGTTCACCTAGAGGGGAAATATATGTGTATAGTTAAGAATCAGGGCTAGAGAGAGGGCTTAGTAGTTAAAAACACTTGTTCTTGCAGAGGACCAGGTTCAATTCCCAGCATCCACATGGTGACTCAGCCATCTGTAACCCTAGCTTCAGGGGCTCTGATGACCTCTTCTGGTCTCTGTGGGCACCGGACATGCATGTGGTGCACATACAAGATATGCAGAAAAACACTTATTCTGTAGCAGGACCTCAGACCTCAGTGCAACTGTAACAGCCCAGACCTCAGCACAACTGTAACAGCCCAGATCTCAGCATAACTGTAACAGCCCCAGATCTCAACACAACTGTAACAGCCCCAGATCTCAGCACAACTGTAACAGCCCCAGATCTCAGCACAACTGTAACAGCCCAGATCTCAGCACAACTGTAACAGCCCCAGACCTCAGACCTCAGGGCAACAGTAACAGCCCAGACCTCAGCACA
>NC_022009.1:81663476-81665507 GCF_000317375.1 Microtus ochrogaster
CACCATGTTAGAGGTACTATTTTGACCTCAAAACCCAGCACATAGGCCCCCATACCTGCCAAAACAGGAACAAAGACCTACCCATCAAAGACCTAGTACGTAGTTCCAGGAAAGTCCCTAACAGTACTAACCTGTCTTTTTTGCTTCTTGCTAACTGCAGAGTGACAGCCAGGGAGTGGTGTTTGTGTCTTACAGACAAAAGGGCTGCAAGGCTCAGGGCTGCATGATTTGGATAAGCTTCCCACGCAGCCGCCAGCTGGCAATAAAGACTATCTTCTTGACTTTAAGAGTGTTTGTGTGGTCTTTGGTGGGCTTACCTCGCAACAATACAGTATACATAAAATAAAAAGAAGCAGATCTTTTTAAAAAAGAAAAGAAACTGGAAGCTGGAGACTGTGTTCAGGTTGCACGTGGTGTTCTTTTCTAAGGCAGGGGCCAGTTACCTCCTCCTGTGTCTTCAGGTCTGGTGCAGATCTGGAAGGCATCAGTCTTCCTAGAGTCAGCCCAAGAACCTCATTATTTTGGATCAAAGTACTACCTGTCCAAACCTCCTCTTAAAAATGCAAACACCAATAGGAAACATAGCACATTTAGTTTTCAGCCAACAATTCTCAATTTTGGCTGTTACCAGAACAAATAGGACAACACAATCAGACTTTAGAAACTACTCTGTGTTAGAAAAGGCATAGGTTTGTGTAAGGAAAACAAAGGCCAAGTATTCATTTACATCCCTCCCAACAATGAGAGGGATGGACCTAGAGAAAGTTACAAATTTGAAAATGGAGAGATGTAAAAGAACGCAACAACTCTACCACCCATGCCACAAAACCTGCAAACAAAGAAAGTGCCCATAAACAGGAAAAAGGGGTACACTGTGCTACGTTTGTACCCCTGAATATTACAAGGCAGTGAAAATAAGGAATTGCACTACCTTACGAGAGTGTAGCTGAGCCTAGCAATTAAGCAATAAACTCTAAGAAAAAAAATCCCAAATTTACACATAAACTTTTATAGATTTAAAGCAATATAGAAAGGATACATTTTAGGAATGCATATAAATACAATACTACATGTTTTTTAAAGTGGAGGAATTCTGGATAATGGTTTTCTTGGGTCGGGAATAAGATGTAGGGGCCACATGGCTACATTTAGGGTACATCAAGGACATAGCTTTTGTTATGTATGCTAGGCTCACAGGCACTTAGAAAGTATTAATGGTGATGTAAAATCCTACAAGCATAAACAGCTTGGGTCCTAGAGGGAACTGAGGCCGACTTCACTGGGAGAGGAGGGAAGGGGATTATCAGGCCATCTCTCTAATAGATAAAGTCCCAGAGGAGCCACTGATGGGCGCTCTTCTGCTCCCGGTGAATCACAGTTGGGGACCAAAGCTTATGGTCTGTTTCTACTGGGTCTGGAGTGGCGGAAGATGTCACCACTGCGCACCTTGAGCCTTCTCCTGTACACCAGCAACAGCTACAGCAAAGGGAAAGTCCTGGTGGAAGATGTCACCACTGCACAAGGGGAGTTTCAAAATCAGAAACAATTAATGGATGTGAGAATCCAGTGAGTCTTCCCGCCGTTTGATTTAGTTTCAATGGGATGGCACCGTAGACAGAAAGTCACGTGGGAGAAAAGCAGTTTGTTTCGTTCACCAAATGCTGGTGAACAACGGGGTACAGTTTCCTGCACTCCTGCGGAAGCACATTTACAATATTGTTTTGGTGGCCTAGCTTTTTATATACCCAGACAGCAAACACTTATTTCTTTATCGACACAAAATAGACTGATTATACTACCTGTCAAAATTATCGCCTAGTAGGGAAACTCATGCTAGGATATTTCTTTTCTGATTCTTAGTACTTTGCAAGACTGTATAGTGGGTCATTGTGACTCTCACACAGCTTAGAAGTAACTGAAGGCCACATTTTATGACTTGTGCATGGAAAATAACAGGTGCACAGTGCACACACAGAGATGAGAGTGGACTCCAGCTCAAGTAGCTGTAGCTTCCTGTTGGCTGTAAGTCCA
>NC_022009.1:81666273-81674416 GCF_000317375.1 Microtus ochrogaster
AAAGGGCCCAGACTAGAGAGGTTACCTGAACTGTGGCCTGGTTAAAGGTGTGTTCATGTTTCCTGATTTAACCGGGCCAGTTTGGTGGTTTATTTTTGCCATTTGGCATCAGGGCAGGGCCTGATTCAATGTGGCAGCGATCCCCAGCTATTGCACGATTTGAGTGACAGGGACAGGTGTTCATGAGCCCCCAGGGACTATTATTTAATTTTGTTCCTCCCCCAGCCTCATGCTTTATAGATGAGCAGTCTCTGCCTGTGTTCTATTTTTAACCGAGCATGCTCTGTTCAGCTGGAATCACGTTCTCTAGATGCTGCATTATGCAAACTGGCTCCAAAGTTTGCCAGGAGCGCTAAACCAAACTGTGACAATTCCCAGCCATCGTCATCGAAGCCCCCACAGTGAAGCCAATAGCATGCTTGCTTGCTGCAAGATAGAGTTTGGGCTGTGTTAGCCAACAACTGCACCCTCTGGTGAGAAAGCACGGCTGGCCATTTCAGAGTGCCGCTGGGCTCCACTCCCAACTAACCCCAGAAGGAATCTTCTGGGCTTTGAGAAGACATTCAAAGGGCGCTGGTGAAGAAGAGTAAACACAAAACAAGTCATAATGAGGCTGCTGGTGCTACAGCTAATCTCCATTCTAAAGTGACACAGACTGAGTGTTCCCTGAGTTGGTGTCCTGTACTCACTAAGTAACATTGAAGACTTTGCACCTGCCCTCATGGGGGTCCCAGGGTTTTCCCCTGGTAACGGAGCAGTGACAGCAACAATTCCCAGAGCCTCCTGGAGGGCAGAATCTGGTTTATTTAAGCTGATCACACAGAAGGGCCAGACAGGGATGAGAAGTCTCTGCAGGGAGAGTGAATATCTGGTAGGGTTCTTTGGTGGCAAGAAAGAGGAAGGAACTTTCGGTAAGAGCTAAGGTACCTGAGGCTGAGTGTGGTGTGCGAATATGGTACCTGTAATCTCAGATCTCGGGAAACTGAGGGCTGGGGATTTGAGGCTAGCCTGTGAACCTGATGCTAGCCTGAGCTGTATGCTACAAGGCCTTGTCTACTTGAGCAGGAGGACTTTTTAAGAGGTAAGTTCCCTGAGAGCCAGGATTACTTTGTTCTCTTTGTCAGGTTGCTTCCCCCAACAGAGCAGTAGCCAGAGTTACAAGTAACTTAGTTAACTTCCCACTCTGCTTGCGTGAGCCGGTTAGAAGTGACTGTGAGTCACCTGACATGGATGCTGGGAGGGGACTACGGTCCTCTGCAAGGCTAGTACAAGCTCTTAAATGTTTTAAAAAAGTATTTCGTTGTGTGTAATGTGTGTGTGTGTGTGTGTGTGTGTGCGCGCGCGCGCGCGCGTGCATGCGTGCGTGCATCACAGATTCTGCAAAGGTCCAAAAAGGTGTTAGGTCCCCTATAATTTGAATAGCAGATGGTGGTAAGCCATTATGTGGATACTAGGAACTGAACCCAGGTCCTCTGCAAGAGCAGCAAGTGTTCTTAACCATTGACTCATATCTCTAGGCCTTGATTAAAGTGTTAGTGGCACCCAAAAGCAACCTAGAAAGATGCCTAGTCTCCAAGGTCAAGTTGACATCTGAAGTTCAACATCCTTGGAGGAGAGGGGGAGACTGTGACCTGCGGTGCTTGAGTTGTGTGTCCTTCTCTTTGATCAACAGAGGACAGGATGCTTTGCTTAGCAGTGCTCTAGGCTGCATGGTGAGGGTGCAGAACTTAGCAGGGCTCTAGACTGCATAGGGCGGGTGCAGAACTTAGCAGTCCCCAGGGCTGCACAGGGAGAAGTGCAGAACTTAGCAGTCCCCAGGGCTGCACAGGGAGGGTGCAGAACGGGGCTTACACAGGTGGAGTGGGAAGTTACCATCTAAAGAGGGGGGGCTCCTCCCCAAAGGCCTGGCTTTGTTTGTGTGAATCCGTAAGACATGTTGTCTGCTTTGCCTTCCCCTTCCCACCCAAACCTCATTTTCTCTCTATGAAAGACAGCCGCCAGGAGTGGAATTATATTTTCTCTTATTTTTCCCACTCATCTCCAGTCCAGAGCAGCAGAAACTGAGGGCTCACCATTGCCTCCGAGCTCTTTCTCTGAGAGGTGTATGAAGAATCACCAAATGCTGACTCTGAAAGAGACCCTTCTTCTCTCCCTCTTTCCCTCCCTCCCTCCCCAACCCTGGCAAACTGCAGGGCTCTCCCAGGACGCCCCTGCCCCAGAAAGTTTGCATCTGTTGTACTTCTATCCTCTGTATCCATTGGTGGAAATAAAAAGGCTCTGCTCCAAGATACCGTGTTTCCATCGGTCAGAACTGACATAATGGACTAATTTTGTTCAAACAGAATGCTGCCCTATGTATACCATAAAGCTGTCTGAACCCTAGTCTACCATGTGGACAGCATGAGTGATGCTTTTCACACACGCTTATGTGAAGATTTGTCCCTGGCACGACAGGCCTGAACTGCTGTGAAAACATGCGAAAGAAACAGCCTGTGCAATGCACTTGTGAATGGTGTGTATGAGCGAGTGTGCGTGCGTGCGTGTGCACACGTGCCCTCTCTTTGGGTGGTTTCTGACCAGTTGCTGAAACTATTGCTCAGACTCAAAACAGAATGGTGAGTCCATGAATCCTTTAGAGGAGCAGGACTCAGCACGATACCTGCAAGGGGAGGGGGTCCCTGCTTTCCTTGGCAGGGCTCCTGGCAGACATGCACCTCTCAGACCAGCCCAGAGCGGCAATGGGCATATACACCACTACTCCAAGGACATACGTGCTGCCAAGTTCTCTGTGGAAATCTAGAAGACTGATTTCTGATTAACAAGTTAGGGATGACTTACTTCAAATTCCCCACATCACAAGGTGATAGGCAAGATCAGTAGTCTAAAATGAAAACAGACGAGACCTTTGTAGAAAGCCCCACCCCCCACACTTAATGGACTTACAGGTGTGCACCCTGGAGCAGGCGCCATTCACTCCCGCAGACACTGGCTGACCCAGAACCCGCTGCTCGACTTCCAGTGCATTTGTACACAGGGTGGGTTGATGACCACACTTCCTCTGCCTGGAGTCAGCCTCACTCTCTTATAACACCTGCCCCTCTGGTGGTGTTCAGGGAGGGAGAGCTCAGACACACGGAGCTGCGAAGGTCGCCCATGCAAGGAACCCTGATAACATTTATGTCAGCATGCATTTCCTAGAATCTAATTTTAAAGCATACTGGCACCTTGCTGTGGGACTGGATACAAGACGCCTGGGCAGTGAGAGCACGCCTCTCCCCACCCCCACATTTAAAAAATCCCTTTCACTGTGAAAGAAAAGCAAAGGTAGAAACCACACAAAAGCACAGTGTAATGAGTGCTGGTGAGACAGCGGGCCACAGCTGCCTCCTTCTCCAGGGGCAGCTACCTCCTTGTATTCCTAGGTGCCACCCTAGACACCGTAGTTTAACATTGTCACCTCTCTGGGAAATTTTTTGACATGCCATCAAGTAATTTTTAATTCTAGACCCTTGCCTCTTGACATCTGTGCCAGCTGAAGAGCCGGAGTCCCCTGACCCAGAGTCTGGTCTTGAGATTTTGTGAGCTTGTCTCCCTGTGGTCCTCTGACCTCTGTGTCCCTGAGGATTGGCAGTTAGACCCGTGGTGTGTGTGTGCATGAGAGAGAAAGAGAGACAAACAGATGAGACACAGACAGACGGGGGGGGGGTGGAGACAGAGAGAGACATTAACTGCCACCGACTCTCTCTTTTGAGGCCCACTGCCTCCACTGGTCATCACTCTGAAGGGACATGCTTTTTTGTTCAGTTATCTCCATGTTGTGTGAGGAGATGCGGAGGAAGGAAACTAGGATCTGCACAACCCTATTCACTGCCAATCATGAGTCCCTGGCAGGCTTTTCTTTCGGGATCTTGCAGAACGAAGCCTCGCCCCATAAACTCTGGCTCAGCACCTTTTCCGTCACTGGTCACTTGGGAGACACTGAGGCAGAGGCCTACAGCCCCGGTGACCTACCCTTTGTGCAGTGAGATAATTGTTTGGGGCCATATAGTGATTAGACACCACAAATTGCTTCTTCTCTGTCCATTTATTTGTTTGTTTATTTGATGTGGGATTCCCTTCTGTATGCTATGAAAATGTTTTTATTACCTTTGGTTAGTTAATAAAGAAGCTGTTTTGGTCAATGTCTTAGTAGAGTAAAGCCAGGCAGGAAATCCGAACAGAGATATATAGAGAGAGTAGGCGGAGTCAAAGAGATGCCATGTAGCTGCCAAAGGAGAAGGATGCCAGAACCTTACCAGTAGGCCAAAGCCTCATAGTGATACACAGATTAATAGAAATGGGTTAATTTAAGATGTAAGAGCAAGCTAGGAATATGCCTAAGCTATTGGCCAAATGGTGTTGTAATTAATATAGCTTTTGTGTGATTATTCAGGTCTGGGCAGCTGGGTAATAAACACACAGTCGCTGCCTGAATTTATCTATCATCTATCTATCTGTCTGTCTGTCTGTCTGTCTATCTAATCTATCATCTATCCATCTATCAATCTATCTACTTATCCATCCATCTATTATCTATCTATCTATCTATTTATTTATTTTGAGCACATGTATGTGTCACAGCTGGCACATAGAGGCCAAAGGACAACTTGCAGGGTTGATTCTTTCTTTTCACTATGTATTTTGGGACTCAAACATGGATTATCAGATTTGGTGGCCAGTCAGACTGGTCTCCCAGTTGTAAGAACAAAATTAAAAATATCAGGTAAACCAAGAGCTTAAGAAACGTATCAGAAAATCTACAGTGATCAAGAATCGAAAAGGAAGCAGCATCTCACGAGGTACTGCCCAGACAATTGTGAGGCTGGAAAAAAGGCTGTGCACTTGAGGGTCAGTGTTGGTAGCAGAGAGGATGACGGAACAGAACCCAGGGCCAGCTAGGGCATGCCTGAGGTGCGGTGTGTATGGGGAGAGCCTTCAGCACCAGGATGAGAGTCCAGGCTGCAATCTGAGTGCAGGAGACACACAGAGGACACTGGGGGACAGAAAGAAAAAAGATTCTGTTTCTACTTTAACACTAGAGAGAGAAATTTGTTCAAAATATGCTGGCAATTGGTAACGAGAAACTGGCTTCTTAGAGTCCAGATCCAAATATATGTACACTGTATGATTAAAAAGATAACAACAACCTGGGAACATTGCTAAATTTAGAACAGCTCTGGGCTGATAGGGCCCCGAGGGAACCGGCTGCAGACCAGAAACTTGAGGAGCCAGCAACTCTGAACAGCGCCACAGATTTCCTCTGGGGAGATCCCCGCTGCTAACTAAGCAAGTCAGCAGAGCAAGGAAGGGGGTGGGAAGGAGGGATGCAGCTGAAGAAACAAACACAAACAGGAAGCTGGCATGGTGATCCCGCCACTCAAGAGGTGGAGGCAGGAGGATTGCCTCCCGTTCCAGACCAGTTAGGGCTACACAGTGTGATCCTGTCTTAGTAACAAACACATTACCAAAACATCAGGAAAGAAGAAAATGTCAGAAGCAGAATACAAATTAGTCATATTCGATGTACTCAGGCAAATAATTTTAAAGCATGATCAGGAAAGAGGCTGTGAGGAACAACCAGGCAAATTTTATAAAGAAATAGAATCCCTAGTGATACAAAAGTCATAACTGAGAGTAACAGTTTCAGTGATGGAGCAAATATCATATTTTAATGATACTGAAGAGAGAACTATGAGTTAGAAAGTGAATTAAAGAGGTTATTTGTAAGGATATAGATGCAGAAACAAGCGGGCTAAGATGGAGGGGAGAGGGAGTCTGACGGATGGCAGCCACAAGAGGAGATGACAGCCCAGAGAGTTCTCTGACCTATCAAAAGCAACCCATCCTGGATTCAGAAGACAACATTAACATCACAAGAAATTCACCAGGACACATCACAAGTGTAGCATAGGCACCCGTACAAAAAGGACACCTTTCAAACAGGCAGACTAGCAAGGACTAGCAATCAGAAAGTCAGAAATAAAAGTCAGAAAACAGTGGCAAAATGGCTTTAATGTTTTTAAATAGAAAATTATTTTCACATCTGAAAACCACAGTCACAGACTCTTTCTGAAGTACAAGGAAGCAAGTCGTTTCAGAAGAATCATGTTTGAATTTACTAAGAAGTTATCACCAGAAAAAGCTTCAAAATTGAACTGCAAGAAAAAGGAGAAGTTTCCAGAGAAAAAGAAACAAGAATAGACCGGCAATAGGTGTTGTTTTATATATATGCATCTTGGCACTCTTTAAAATGATGAAAGGGGCCGAGGAGACAGCTCAGTGGCTAAGAGCACTTGCTGTTCTGGCAGGGGATCACTGTGAGTCCCAACACTCATGTCTGGTGGCTTCCTGGACACCAGGACCTGGGAATTTGGTGTCCTTGTCTGGCCTCTGTGTGTGCTCACACACACAAACACAGACGCGCATAACACTTTAAAATATTTTTTAAAAGAGATACAAACAGGGGCTGGAGAGATGGCTCAGTGGTTAAGAGTACTGTCTGCTCTTCCAGAACACCCGGGTTCAATTCCCAGCACCCACATGGCAGCTCACAACTGTCTGAAGATCCAGTTGCAGGGGATCTGACACCTTCACACCGATGCACATAAAATAAAGTTAAATAAACCATAAAAATATTTTTTAAAAAAAGATACAAACAGGTCCATAGTTGTGGCAGTTGTACAAAATTGGACCAAGACAGTTAAAATAGCAAGTTACCGGTGTTAAGTTAGCTTACGGACTTTACGAAGAGGTTTAATACAGTCCCATCTGATCTGCGTTTAGCTTGCTTTGTTCTTCAGAGAGATTTCGGGGGCTTTGTTGTGCTCGTGGGGTTGAGATAATCATCACAAGAATAGTTTTCACCAGATTGTGATTGCTTAAATATGCCTAAAATAAACCACATGGGGTCAGAGTCCCAAAGCTTTGGCCAACACTGGCTGCTGGGCTGTGTTGTGCCAAACTGCCTTCATGCCTCCCCTTGGCTCATCACTCTGCTGCCCGTGAAGGTTATGGAGACCCCCACACTGCATCTAACATAACAAAATTGTAATATTATTTAAAAAGTCGGATTGCTAGGAGAAAATGATAAACTTATGACACTACAGATTCTAAAAGAAGATTTTTTAAAAAAAATTGTTTTATGGATGTGAATATTGTGCTTGCACACATGTGTGTCCACCATGTACATACCTGGTGCCCTCCGAGGCCAGAGGGTGTGTCAGATTCCCTGGAACTGGAGTTAAAGACAGTGTGAGCCTCTATGTGGGAACAAAACCTGGGGCCTTTGCAAGAGCAGCAAGTGCTCTTAATTGCTGAGCCATCTCTCTAGCCCAAATAGTACCATGTTTTTGTTGTTTTCTCGAGACCTGGTTTCTCTGTGTAGCTTTGGAGCCTGTCCCTGCACTTGCTCTGGAGACCAGGCTGGCCTTGAACTCACAGAGATCTGCCCGCCTCTGCCTTCCGAGTGCTGGGATTTAAGTCCTGTGCCACCACCGCTGGCTAGTACAACTTTTAAATACATCACTTTAAGTTTTGCATCATGCAGACAAAAGCAGGGACAGGGTTAGGAAGATGACTCGGGGGCAGATTGCTTGTGGCACAAGTGGGGACATCAGAGTTTAGATCACCAGAGCCCATGTAAAAGCTGTAAATCCTAGGTAGGCATAGTAGCTGCCTGGACTCCTTCCTCTGGGAGCCAGAGACGTGGTATTCCTGGGGGCAAGATGTCTAGATTAGCAACCTCAGCTGAGGGATCCTGCTTCAGTAATAAGGTGGAGAGGAATCAAGGAAGACACCCAAAGCAGCTCTGGGCTTCCACGTGGGAGGGAAGGAGAGGAAGAGAGGGAGATGGGGAAGGAGAGAGAGAGAGAGAGAGAGAGAGAGAGAGAGAGAGAGAGAGAGAGAGAGAGAGAGAATATTATTAAGTGGATGCTGCTTGCTTCAGCAGAAAGATGATGTTGTCATTCTACCTTTCAAATAATGCAAGGTACATCTGGTAGAAGAACCTACTTCACAGAGCTGCAGCTAGCTGTAAGGGAGTCCAACAGGAGAGGATTTTCACATTCCAGACTCTAAAATATGGTTTGTTTTTGTTTTTTTTTTT
>NC_022009.1:81674516-81676121 GCF_000317375.1 Microtus ochrogaster
AAAAAAAAAAAAAAAGATGCAAACTTAAAATCATTTAAACTCGATTGGTAAAAGGTCTGTGTTTCTGTGAGGTGCAGCTAAGAGAACACTCAGAAACCTAAGTTTCTTAACTTAACTAGAGTTAAGTACTAGATCAGAGAAGATCAATACCCAGGAACTAAGATCCAAACTTAAACCTTAGGGGTAAATCTGTCATATCATATACAAAGAAAGCAATCTAGAAATAATAAAAGCAGTTTATTGACACAGGAAAATGACGTTAGCCAAGAAAGCAGAGATGTGGAGCTTAGAGAAGACCAATAAAATAGGCTTCCAGCAAAATCATCTCACAGAAAGGAGAAAGAGAGATGATAATGACACCAATAAAAAGGGAAATAGAGCCATAGACACTGAAAACATTACAACAATACAAGGCAATTACGAGTGACTTTTGCCAATAAAACTGAAGGCTTACAATATTGCCTTCTCAGGAAATATGATTTTCTAACATTGACTGAAGAAGAGCAGTGGAAAATGAAGTCTTCGGACCTTAAATAGAAGTCCAGTTAGTAATATCACCCTTAGAGAAGACCTTCCCAGAGTAGTTCATTCCGAGCAAAGAAAACCCTTTCAGTGACTGAGTTCACTAACAGTTGGAGTTTTAATAGAGTATTCTCTATTTTTAAATGTTGGCAAGTTTTTAAACATTTTTTTTTCCTTGTCAGTGCAGGCAAAACACAATATGTCTGCAGGCTGGCTGCAGCCCACAGTCTGCCAGTTTGCAACCCCTGAAGGAGCACCCTTTGTAAGTCACAGTGTGACCAAGTCCAGGGACTTCGTCCTAACGGTGACAAAACTCGCTGAGGGAACCATGAGATACCAACGTGCGTTCTCAGCACGCAAAAGGCCTTCGTGGTCTGACACCACAGCTAGCTGCAATGCTCCTAAATAAGGCAGCTGTGCATGGTTGCTTGGAGGCATGTGAGGGTGACCAGAGCCTTCCTGGTTGTCTTGCGAGCTTCCAGTCCTATCATTGCATGACTTGCTGTTCGTCTTCTTTGTCTTTCCTTCCATCCTTCTCTTCCTCTGTGTGTCTGAGGATGGCTCGGCAGATAGGGCCCCATGCCTGCTAGAGACCAGCCCTACCACTAAGCTGCACCCTAAGCTCTTTAAGACTGTGATAACTTTATTTTGAGACAGGGTCTCACCGGAGTGACCAGACAAGGTTGTACTTACTATTCTCCTGCCTCAGCCACCTGAATAATTAGGATTAATGGCCTTTATCACTAGGCCTGGCTTAGTCTTTCTAATAAATACTCTTCTTTTGAAAAATATTTTTCAGCTCTAGCGAAGTACAACTGACAAAAAAATTATACATATTTAATATATACAACATATTGATTTGATAAATGTATGCATTATAAGGTGATTTCCACAATCAAGTTAACACATTGGTAACTTTAGTTATCCCTTTTAGACTGTCTATTTTGCTTTTGTTTCCTCCCCTCCCCTTTCCCTCCCCCTCTCCTTTCCTCCCCTCCCTTCCCTTCCCATCCCATCCTCCCCTCTCCCCTTCCCTCCCCTCCCCTCCCTCTCCCCCTCTTCTTTCCTCCCCTCTCCTCTCCT
>NC_022009.1:81676486-81679377 GCF_000317375.1 Microtus ochrogaster
CTCCTCTCCTCTTTTTCTCTGTTGAAGGCAGAACCCAGAGCCTCAGCCATGCTACAAGCATTTCTACCCAAGCACTGTCTTCTAGAACTTTAGAGCCAGGGCCCTGCTAAGTTGCCCAGGCTGGCGTTCGATTTTCAGGCCCCTCTCTATTAGCCTCTCTCCCAAGTAGCTTAGGTTACAGGCCAGTGCCAGCACACCAGGGTCCTGCACCTTTAAGTGAACTTTTCTTAACCATCCTGTGTTACCCCCTGGTCCAATAATAAACAGGGCAATTTGATGCTTCCTCTAGAGTCCTACTCCAGGAAAAAGCATTGCAATCTTTAGGTCCCATTTAGGCCCTGTGTCTTACATAACCCACAATTACTCATCCGAGGGAGGTACTGGAGTATAGTAACAGTCTGAGCTTTGGAGCCAGCCAGTCCTGTTTAGATCTGCCTCTCCTGCCCCATATGACCCTGTGACCCCCTACCCACTCTCCTTTCCCAGTGGTAATCAACATGAGTGAGACAGACTGTCCCTGATAGCAGGGTGTTCACACTGTAGTTGTGGGGAACCCACAATAAAAACAACAAAAACAAACAAACCCACACAGTATACGCCACAGCAGATCCCCCTTTCCCAGCACGGAATCAGGGCTTGGCCACGGGACTGGTTTGACTGACGTGACAGAAGGAGGCTGAAGCGATGCTGATCTGGTTGTGGGCGTGGGACCCATGGAGTCTGTCTTTCCACGCACTTCCGTACTTCATTGTTGTCCTGAGCAGGTGACAGATCTCAGGATGAAAAGATAGGCTGAGCTAAATTTAGCCAGGATTACCCAGTCTCTAGCTGGCTCCAGATGTGTGAGCCATGGCTGGTTAAGCTACTGAGCTGGGGTGATTGTAATGTTTGCCCTAAGATCTTTGTGAGCATGGCACATTTAATCCTTGCAACACCCTCAGAGCAGGCACTGGGGACACTTACTTAATGAATAGAGACTGTCTACAGAGCAATGAAAACATTACAGTCTCCCCGCCCCCACCTCTACCACCCAAACCTTGTCCAAGAGTCAAGAGGCTTCAAGGTGACATGACGGGCCAGAGTCACGTAGACTGGTCCGGTGCCTCATTAAATGTCCGTCTGATGACAGAGATGCTTGAGTCTTTTACTGTGCAGTATTTTAAATAGCTTGCGTTTGTAAAATAGCAAACCACCACTGAATCCCTTATGTAAGAAGCTTCAGCTGGAGCAATGACTCAGCAGTTAAGAGCAGCAATTGCTCTCTCAGAAGTCTTGGGTTCAATTGCCAGCACCTGTGTCTGGTGGCGCGAGTAACTCCAGCTCCTTGGTATCCAGCGCCCTCTTCTGGCCGCTGTGGGCACTTGCACTCACATCACCACCCCATATAAATCTAATTTAGAATCTTTAAAAACTCCTGCTTGCACCGTCATGATCATACCCAGTTAGTGAGAAAGGAAAATGACGTGTAGAGAACGCTTGATCACACGGTGGTCAGTGAGTGAGTGCGTGCAGGACGTCAAAGCCTGCCAGTGCCTGGAGGGTGGGTGCTTCTCCACCTCAGAACGGTCAGGAAGTCACCACAGGTGATTCCTGCCCACCTTTGCTCAGGCCAAGTGGGTTAGCACGTGGTTAGGACCCAGGTGTCCTCCTTGAATTTCTAATGATTTGCTCTTGGTTTGGCAGTCTCTATGGCCCCTGATATTTTAGTATTGCACCCCCACTTCTCAGAGCCGTTCCCTGAGGACCTCTGCATGCAGGCCTCCTGGCTTCCGCCTTGCTTAGGTTTTTGTTTGTTTGTTTGTTTGTTTAATGGGATTTTTTTTTTAAACTTTTACTTAATTAGTGTGTGTGTTTGTCATTTACAAAACTTGCAGGAGTCAATCTCCTACCCAGCGACTGAACTCAGGTCAGCAGGTTTTGGCAGCAAGCGCGTTTACCCACTGAGCCATTTCTCAGACGCCTCGCCTAGTTTCTTTACAGCTCTTGATGGATGGCTGCCCTCATCGCCCGAGCTGCGTCCCCACTTCTGCTGGTTGCCTCCAGAACTGGCCCTAGAGGATTTGGTGAGGCCGGCTCTTAGAAACGCTGCTCCGCCGCCAATTCCTGGCCCGCTGTTGCCCTCTAGTGGACTTTCTATGTGCTGCTCCGTGTACATAATGCGTTTTAACCCGCCGTGCTGGAGGTCACTGTTGTTACCAACAGTTCAAAGGATGTAGCTAGAAACTAAATCTCATCTCTGTTTCGGCCTCCTTCACAATATTAAGCCGTGTGTTTGAAAGGTTTCTCAACATTTTGGGAAAATGTGTGAGGCAAATTAACGACAATTGTTTGGGAGGAGCCGGGGGAAAGCTGATTCTGATTTCTCACGGATACTGTCTTCTTGGTTTTAAGAAGCCAATGAGAAAACATCGATTGAGCATGGCCAAGTACTGTACACTTCCCATGTACTGGGGTCTGGGTGGGAGGACACGCCCAACTCATGCAGTGCGAATCCAAAGACGAGGAAGTGTTGGTGTCGTTAAAGCCCAGACAGACAGCTGCACTTGGATGCCTTACGGAAACAGGACGCCTCTCCAGCCCTTTATATCCAGCCCTCAGCTCCCTCCTCCGCAGTACTGGTTTGGTTATTTGCCAGAAGGTCAGAGAAGCCATAGCCAAGTGAGTAAGAGAACGTAAGATTCGGGTGACTCAGTTTCAGAACCGTGTACAGCAACGGCAAACACGTTTTCTGCAGCAAGAGCTCCAAGAAGTGCTAGTGGCCGGAGGCCAGGGTTACATGTCGGTAAAATGACTCAGCTGCCCTCAGCTTTCCGGAGACAGACTGGCAAAGGGCTCTGTTCTGTGTTCTGGCTCCAGAGGCCTTGCACTCAGCGGTGGGGGTGGGTGGGGGT
>NC_022009.1:81680732-81705840 GCF_000317375.1 Microtus ochrogaster
CCAGGAACTAACTGGGGACATCGCCCTGGGCACCTGGGAGCCCCTCTAGGTCCAAGTCTCTTGCCAACCCTAAGATGGCACTACAGTTTAAAACCACTAAACAGATACATGTACTATTATCCTTTCTAGGAGCATAGTCATTGTTTATAAAGTGTAGCTGGAAGCAGCATCTTACTGTCCCTCATCAAATGCGAAGACATTGTTGAAAGCAGATGTGAGCACAGCAACTCAGATAGTCGTAGGTTAATTAGTTGGTCCTCTTCTGAACTGGATGGGGAGTGGTCATATCACAGTGCTGACAGGTACTGATCTTGTAAAGAATGCAGCTTCTCTGGGGGTGTATATATCTTAGGGGAGCTGCTGATTCCACCCCCTGATTCTGTGCAATCCCATTGAATGCTGGAGTCTGGACACATCGTTCCTCACCAGTGTTCGAGACATTTTGTTGTTTGTGGATCTACTCATTTTCTCTGCCTATTATTATTAATTATTGATTGTGTGGATGTGAATGTCAGATTCCAGGAATATAACAGGACATCTTTGGGGGGTTAGTTCTCTCTTTCCATACCTTTGGAGGGTTGAACCCAGATATTCAGGCTTGTGTGCCAAGTGATTTTACCCAGGGAGCCATCTCACTCTCTGTCAAGTCCTTAGTAATTTCCTTTGTCTAATAAATCAGTTGGGTGGGCACTATATTGGATGAAGAATTTGCCCAATGGAGTAGGCCATCCACTCATCTCTCAGGACACACAAGGAGCCTAGTCTAGAGACTGGCCACATGCTGGTAGAGACCTGCTTTGGTTGGTTAATTAGTCTTTGCTAATTGTTTATTTGGTCAACTATAATGCTTTTAATTGTTCCTATCTTCAGCCTGTGCAACTTCACGTTCTCCCTGACTGTTGAAGAAGCCAGCTTTGCTACAACTTGTCGTTTATATTTGTTCTACATTTTTATGATCAATAAAGAAAATGAAAGCTCTTGCCATGTCCACATCATCAACTCTCTCAAGTCTGAGCGCAGCAGTGCTGAGTTGCAGGCCCCACGCCACTGCCAGGGGGTGTGAGTCCCTGACACTCACACTTATGTCAACAGCTAGTCTTGTTAGAAGTGTTTTGTTTTTTTTTAATTTTCTGAGGGTGAAATTGTATCTTGTCACAATGAGAACTCCCCAGTTTATAAAGTAGAGCATATTTCCTATTTGTTGATACCTGGAACACTCCTTTCTGGTCTATTCTTAGCTCATTTTTCTGAACTTTGATTTTGTAAATAGTGTGCCTTGAAGATATTTTTATATGTAGGTGTAGCACAATTAATAAAAACAGAGACAGATATTGGGGTTCAACCTGAAGACCAGAAAAGCAAAGCAGCCAGTTACTGGCTCTTACTTCTACCTCAGTCTGAAAAATGGAGATCCTGCCTCCAGGAATCTCAGAATGAGGCTGTGTCTGAGATCTGTCTCCTCCCGTCATATTTCTCTCTAGTGCTGGAATTAAAGGCATGCACCACTACTACCCAGTTTCTATGGCAAACTAGTGTGGCTACTGGGATTAAAGGTGTGTGTCACCACTGCCTGCTCTGTATGTCTGATCAGTGCGGCTGTTTTACTCTCTGAAGTAAATTTGTATTAAAATACAAATGAAATATCTCTTATACATGTAAGTATAACTTGAATACAACACAACTTCGGTGCCTCTTCGTGCTACTCCCGGTCAACTTAACCCTTTCGTGGCTGTGCAGATGCCACAAGCAGAGACCTCTGGAGTTAACATCAGTGCAAGGAGCTAGAGACGAGAGGCAGTAGGGAGCGGGAGAAAGTGCATGTGCTCGCGTGTGCACGTGTGCGTGTGTGTGTCTGTGGGGGGACGGGATGAGGAGACAAGAGACAGTGAGGAGCAGAAGGGGGAGGGGATTGAGCAAAACAAGGGGAAAGAAAAGCAGTTCCATAGAGGCAGGTGGAAAAGGAAGGAGAAGAGGAAGATTAAGGGAGAGGAGCAGAGAAATGAGAGATGGGCTGTGGGTCTTGGAATGGCAAGCAACAACCAAAATCAAATACATGAACAAATATTAAAGTAAGAAAAAAATCCCAATGTGTTAAATCAATATCTGAAACTTGGGGGAGTGGGAGCTCCTAGATATTAGCAAGAATGAGAAAACTCAAGAGAGAGGAGCAAGGTCTCAGGATCCCAACAGCAACACACGGGAAGGTGGTCAGAAAAACAGTATTGCCTTGAGAATATTTCCTTTGTCATGCAGAACCTCTCGGCCTGCAGAGCCTGATCTTCTAGTGTAGTAATATGAGCGGCAGGGCTGCGTCCCCGGCACCCGGCCGCCCGCACGGCTAGCTTTACCCGAAATAATTATACGGACACTGTATTCTTTTAAACACTGCTTGGCCCTTTAGCTCTAGCCCTTACTGGCTAATTCTGATATCCCGATCAACCCATCTCTAATAATCTGTGAGCACCCGTCTTAGTGAGCACCGGTCTTACCGGGAAGATTCTAGCCTACGTCCATCCTGGGTCGGAGCTTCATAGCGTGTGCCTCAGAGAGCAGAGCTCTCGCATCCACCCTGGAGATGGGAGCATGGCGTCTCTGCTCCAGAGAGCAGAGCTGTCGAGTCTTAGCTCACCTCCTCTTCCTCTCAGCATTCTGTTCTGTTTACTCCTCCCGCCTATGTTTTAACCTATCAGGGCAAGCAGCTTCTTTATTTAATTAACCAATGACCTTCCTCCATCACTCTAGCTCTGGTGTGGGTTGCAGATGGGGGTGCATGCGTCCAGGAGATTCCAATACACAAGGCTCGCAACCTGTAAGTTAGGGTTGGGACGTGAGAGCCGGACTATCGATCCCCGGTGTCTGTAGCTCGCTTAGGAAACCGAAAATCAGGTTGTTGAAGAACCCAGATAACCTGCTCAACAGCTACCAGGCTCACCCGAATGCCACCCGAGCCCTGCAGTGGAGCAGAAGTTCACCTGGCAGGCCCCGTGCTTAGGCTCAAATGACGGCGCAATCTGAAGTACTGCAAATGGCCAAAAGGTGGCAGTGTGGCTCCGTGACCCTCTGGGGGCCGTGGGCACTGAGGATGCCAAGGGCAGACTGCAGGAACTGTAAGTTTGGAGGGAGACGCTCATGCTGGCTACGCGTGACCCACAGCACCCAAGTGACGACTAAGTTCACACAACAGTTACTGAAATGAGTTATCTCACGTCAAATACTGTCCTGGTTTAGTCTTCATGGGAGCCCCAGGTAGGCAAATTTCCCTTCTGCCACACAGGAAGGTAAGGTCTTTGCATTCAGCTACAGTTCCTCTATGCATAGGTACCATTTATCTGATTCTCAGCATATTAACACAAGAGACAGCGTCTTCGTTAGTTTATTCACGATAATTACTCCTTCCCTGTCCCTCCGTACTCCACCCCTCCCAGAGGCTGACTCAGCCAAGGAAACTGAAGCCCACAGGCCACCGGGGACTCAGAGAATGACTGGGTGATGGTGACACAAAGGCCCGGGGGTGGCTTGTGACGTACAGCGAGGTCACACCGAAGGTCTGCAGACCCGGTGCAAGGTCTTCCTTGACTAGTGTGACGTTATTGAAGGCTCATCTACCGCAGCAGGTTTCTGGGGGCACTGGAGTTCCTTTCCTTCCTTGGCCACATGCCTGGTTGGTGTCTGCCAAAGGGCTGTGCCTGGGTGGTGGCCACTGGGAGGAGCTCACCGTTCATCCCTTCTCTGGCACTGCGTCCTTCAAGGTGAGTCCATAACCTCACACTGGCCACAGGAGCCTAGGCCTCATACCTATGCTGGACACACCTGGCCTTCCAACTGCTATTGGCCGTTCAGCTCTTTATTAGACCAGCAGGTGTTTTAGACAGGCAAAGAACCACAGCTTCACAGAGTTAAACAAATGCAGCATAAACAAAAGAGACACATCTTTATATCATTAAACAAATTCTCCACCGCATAAAGAAAGGTAACCTCAAAATAATGTTCTATAACACTTCAGTGTGCAGATACCTCACCACTATAAAAACACGAGCAGAACACATGACTCTTACACAAGGTTTGCTGCATTTCGTGGCCACCAATCATCAAGATAATGGCATTAAACTAGTATCGATGGGGTTTTCCAAAGTATAAATTGCGAACCTAGCAGGTGGCTCCATCACACGCTGTATTTTGGCCCCAAAAACTCTCAATATATGTAGCGTCTTAGAGTCAGTAATTAACCGTGGGAATTAAAGATGAAAGTCAGCATAATGTTGCTTAACTATGCCCTCTAAGCAAGTCATGGTACTTCCAGGTATGGCAACATACTGGGAAAAATTGTTCATTTCGATAGACTGATAACTTAAAAATCAACTCAGGACCCCCTTTCTGGGTCACCATTTGTGTAGTCACATTTAAGGGTCTCAGTGTTTGCATAGGTACGTGTATAGTGTGTTTGTATTTTCAGATGTGTTTGGGTGTACTATGTGTGTGTGCGTGCATGTGCATGTGTGTGTCTGTGTGTGTTTGCAGTGTGTGAGTATGTGTGTACAGTGTGAGAGTATGCGTGTGTGTGGTATGTCTGTGTGTGTCTCTGTGTGTGCAGTGTGTGAGTGTGTGTGCACGTGTGTGTATGTACAGTGTGTGAGTGTGTGTGTGCAGTGTGAGAGTGTGCGTGTGTGTGGTGTGTCTGTATGTGTGCACATGTGTGTATGTGCAGTGGTGAGTGTGTACATGTGTGTGGTATGTCTGTGTCTCTGTGTGTTCATGTGTGTGTGTGCGCATGTGTGCAGTGTGTGTGTCTGTGTGTGCAGTGTGAGAGTGCATGTGTGCAGTATGTCTGTGTGTGTGCAGTGTGAGAGTGTGAATGTGTGCAGTGTGTGTGTCTGTGTGTGCATGTGTGTGTGCATGTGTGCAGTGTGTGTGTCTGTGTGTGCAGTGTGAGAGTGTGTGTGTGTGGTATGTCTGTGTGTCTCTGTGTATGCATGTGTGTGCATGTGTGCAGTGTTTGTGTTGTGTGTGTGCAGCGTGTGAGTGTGTGTGCGCATGCACAGTCTGCGAGTGTGCATGTGGAGGCCCGAGATTGATATCAGGTGTCTTCAGCTGCTCTCCACATTATCTTTTGGGGCACGGATTCTCACTTAACCCCGGAGTGTATCAGTTCAGCTATGCAAACTTGCCAGCTTGCTCAGAGGTCTCGTCTTCCCTTCTTGAGTGCTGGCATTACACAGGGCACCATTCCTACCTGAAATCAGATCCCCTGTGTGTCAAGTGAGTTACTCACTGGGCCATCTCTTTATCCCAGGGATCCCAAGTTTTAATCCCTATCCAAGACAAATGATTATTTTATTGAAAATTAAAATTTCAGGAACTTGGAAGATTTTGTTGTCTTTGCCCCCACTTAGTGTATATTTGCTCCTGTCTAGTGGTCCCTGGCTACTCCTTATTCTCATCTTTTGAAACTTGCTTCCTGTCCTCACATGTATGCCATGGCCCAGCAGGTGCCCACAGAGATGCAGCTGTAGGCTTCTGTCCCCCCCACCCCAGGCATGCCATGGCCCAGCAGGTGCCCACAGAGAAGCAGCTGTAGGCTTCTGTCCCCTCCCCCCAGGCATATCATGGCCCAGCAGGTGTCCACAGAGATGCAGCTGTAGGCCACACTGTATCTCAGGCTGCACTGGACCTTGCCATCCCCCTGCCTCAGCCACCCGAGAGCTCATTCTGCAGGGCCAGCACTGTGTCCTATGATCACTGTGTCCTCACTGGTCCTAAGTCCAGCTTCACTTTCATTATTGACATATTTTCCTAGGTTGTAGACAATATGTTTTCTTTCAGTGCTTCAAATATTGTTTTGTATTTTCTTACTTGCATTGTCTCCAACAACAACAAGGTGGTAAAAATTTTTACTATTGCTCCTTAGAATATAAGGCATCTTTATTTCTTCTGTGGCTGGTTGATGGAAGAAGGTCATTGGTTAAATAAAGAAACTGCCTTGGCCCTTGATAGGACAGAAAATTAGGTAGGTGGAGTAAACAGAACAGAATGCTGGGAGGAAGAGGAAGTGAGCTAAGACGCCATGCTTCTGCTCTCCAGGGTAGATGTGATGAAGCAAGCCGCCAGGTCAGACATGCTGAATCTTTCTGGGTAAGACTGGTGCTACACAGATTATTAGAGATGGGTTGGTCGGGATATCAGAATTAGCCAGTAAGGGCTAGAGCTAATGGGCCAAGCAGTGTTTAAATGAATGCAGTTTGTGTGTTGTTATTTCGGGGCATAAGCTAGCCAGGGTGCTGGGAGCCGGGTGGCAGGAACACAGCCCGCAGCTCCTTCAACAGCTGATTTTAAGGTTGTTTTTTAATCTTAAATATTTATTTTTAGAAATTTGACTATGCCATGTCTTGGTACAATTTTTTCCATGTGTCTTGTGCTAGAGTTTGTTGAACTTCTCAGGTGTTTTACTTAGGTATGTAAGTGTGTAGTGTCTTAGGGCTTCATTGCTGTGAAGAGACACCATGACCACAGCAACTCTTATAAAGGAAAACATTTAATTGGGGCTGGTTTACAGCCCCAGAGGTCCAGTCCATTATCATCATGGCTGAGAGCATGGCAGTGTGCAGACATGGTGCTGGAGCTGAGAAGCCTACATCTTGCAGGTTACAGGAGGTCAATCAACCGTGACACTGAGCGATGCTTAAGTAAAAGACCTCAAAGCCCACTTCCACAGTGACACACTTTCTCCAATAAAGTCACACTTCCTAACAGTCCCTTCAGGGGCCATTTTCTTTCAAACCATCATAATATATATGTATGTATGTAAATATGTGTGTATACATATACATGTATATTTTTATATTTGTATATAGACATTTATGTGTATATGTGTGTATGTATGTACATATATATATGAGGTTCTTGTACATAGTACGAATAATAAAAGCCCAGTGACAGCTACTGGGGTTCAAGCTGAAGATCAGAAAAGCAAAGCAGCCAGCCAAGCCACTGGTTCTTACCTCTACCTCAGACTCAAATGGGTGATCCTGCCTCCACGGATCCTCAGACTGAGCCTGAGCATGAGATCTGTCTCCTCCCGTTTTATAATCCTCTCTAGTGCTGGGATTAACAGTGTGCACCACCACCACCTGGTCTCTGTAGCTCACTAGTGTGGCTACTGGGATTAAAGGTGTGTGCCACCACTGCCTGGTCTGTATGGCTGACTAGTGTAACTGCTGGATTAAAGGTGTGTGCCACCACTGCCTGGTCTGTATGGCTGACTAGTATGTCTAGTTTTGCACTCTGATCTTCAGGCAAGCTTTATTCATTAAAACACAAATAATAATACCACTATAGTTGTACTTATGTGGCTGGTGTTTTAGCAATTATATCATCTCTCCAGCTGTGAGTCAAGCTACTACTCTCTTCAAGGAGATGCTACTCTTACAGCAAGCACCCAGAACCACTAGGGGTATCCCCTAACCCCAAACCCCGCCAAGAACTAGGCCCTCCCACATCAATTAAAAATAAAAAAAAAATGCCCCACAGGCTTCTCTTCAGGCCTATTCAGTTTGGCATTTTCTCAACTGGGCTCCCTCTTGCACAATGGTTCTAGTTTGTGTCAAGTTGACATAAAAGTAGCCAGCCCCAAAATAGCTAACAACAGACTCTTAGTCAATACTCACTGTTGGGCTGGGCGCTGTCTCCTAACACTATCTCTGCAAATGGTTCTAGGAACCAACCCTAAGATGGGGGCCCACTGCTATTCTTAGGGGAAGTTGGGGCCCAGACAGGCTGTGGAACTTTCTCAAGAACACGTGAGGGTTAACTTCCAGCACTAGTTTGTCTGAGTCTGGGTGGAAGGCCCCTCTCCCAGGATGGGCGACTGTTTAAGAAAGACTTTTGAGAGGGCATAGAATAACAATACCGCTTATTTGGGGCTTCCCGAATGCAGACATGGTGCTGCATATTTTAATGCAATGTTTCATTTCTTCTTACAACAATCATATGAGGTAGGGACCCCATCGTTCCCATTTTACAGGCGGTATAACCGACACGCAGAGGGACCCCATGGCTCCATTTTACAGGCGGTATAGCTGAGTCAGATGCATCCTGCTCACTGACAGAGTTACTCAGAAGCGGAGCAGGGATCTTAACCCAATCCACCTACAACTTCCATACCCCTCTTTCCTTGGTTCTGTCTCAGTCTGAGGTGTGGAATCTCCCAGGAGCATGGTTTTAAGTCAAGAGGCAGTGTCAAATGTTCCTGAGTTAACTGGCAATCAGCAAATGTTCTACATGGGAAAATGAGAATTGAACAGGGACTTTGCTCAAGAGAGGGAGAGTCTGAAATATCACATTATTGGAGCTTGAGCGATAAGTCTATCAAAGACTTTGGCCCCTGGGGGGTGTTTAGACAAGTCCAAAGTTTGTTTATTTCCCCAAGTATGAAGAAAGAACAAGGTTAGGTTAAATAATAATTTATGACGTTGATAGTAAGGAAAAGAAACAGCCTCCAGCTAGCAGCTGCCTTGGTCTATCTTGCACAGCCGAGGAGGCAGACAGTTGCTGCTTGCTTATTCTGTATTCTTATTACTGTGGCTGGTTGCGGGTATGTGGGTTGGGTCACACTCCTGGTGCACACGGCTCACACTGATCCTTGCACCTTGTCTAAGCGGATTATTCTCCTTAACCCTGTTATAAAGTGTGATTGAGAGCACATTCTAATACATTCTCCTGGGGAAGCTGGGTCTGGGACTGCACCCCAGGCCTGTGGCTTGGTTAGACTCTCCACCCATACTCTACATAAAACCTGACAGGAATGGCTTTGGAGAGACCCCTCCCCCAAACATTGCTGCTTTGGGCAGGAGGGCCTTGTTTCTTTCCATCATGGGTTAAGGCTTTGGGTGCAGTCAGTCATGGACTGTGTGAGAACAGAGTATTCATGAGATCCTATCTAGATCCCAAGGAAAGAAAACAAGCAAGAATTAATCCCCAGGGAAACAATACTCTCCCTTCTCTGCCAGTTATCCTGGCTGCTCACAGTCTCTTGCCTTGGGCTAGGTGGGGAACGCCCACATAACTGCCTCTGAGGGGGCCCTGCAGGACCTGTGCCTTGTCCTCAGTCCAGTGAAAATCCCTGTCACCTCACAGGAAGAGGCTGACATTGCCTTGGAGAGAAACATGGCAGATGCTCCATCTGTTTCCTTCTTCCCTACCACTACCTGTTATTTGTTTGTTTGTTTCCACAGGAACATTTGTTCCCATTCCCCTGTGCCTTGTCAAAGGAAGTTTAATTTTGAAAGTAAAGCAGGACTGGGGATTCTATTTTCTTAGTGGCAAAGCTCGTTATAACTATCATCAGTCTAACAAGGGGGTTTTGAGCAGATTTTAAAAAGTACTTGGAATTAGATAAAGAGTGTGAACTCTGCAGACATACAGATTGGTTGGTTCAAGTTCCAACCAGAACAGCCACAGAACATTTAAAAAAACCCAGCCACATAGTTAAACTTGCTCGGCTTTAGTCTGTGAATAAGTGAGCGATCCTGGGGTACTATTATGAGGATTTATTCAGAGGTCCTCTGTAAATCCTTCAGCCCAGCACATTCACATCGGATGTTCAATACAGATGCTGCGAACATGGCTCTTACTGTCCCACCAAGCCTGAAGACCACGTTCAGTTCCCAGGACCCACGTGGTGGAAGTGTGTGCACTGGCAGGCATGCAGTCCTGCAGGCTGCCCTCTTTCTCACGCGTGCTGTGGCACGGGGGCCTCCCCCCCCCCCCGATAAATACATGCTTGAAAACTGTCCCGAAAGCTGTCCTCTGGCTGCCATGCGTGCCCCTCACAGAGTGTATGTACATGCACACACACATGCAATAATGATGATAATAATCATAATCACGGGACTTCATTTTACAACATGTCATGGGCGGTAGCAGTGAAAGTCCTGTCCCGTTTATCCTGTGTTTGCTCTTTCCCGGTGTGTTTGAGCAAACTCCACAAGTAGCTTTTTATAAAGTTCTGATGTCATAAAGGCAAATTAAAATCGCAGTCCTCAGCGCACTGATGAAGACACAGAGGCATTGGGTGGCAGACTGACATGAGAAGTGGACATGGAAGGGGTTTCTCTGCGTACTTCAGTAACCTCCACTCTGAATGAGGAGAAGTCAGACACCAGTGCCATGGACCAGTCTACAGGAGGAAGGTGGGCAGCCTCTCATCAACGGTGGGAAGGTGCTCTAGAAATACGGTTACAATCCTCTACCAATAAGGTAGCAGCAAAAGTCACCTCCTCCTCCTTCTTCAAATATAGGAAAATAAAAGGTCATTTGATATTCTGGGAAATAAAGAATTTTTCCAGAAAGTTGAATATGAAATGCTCTAGATTCTGAAGCATTAATGGTATCTAGCAAACAGCAATGGATCTTCTGAATACATGCAGACTTTGTTACAGGTCCTTGTCAGACACAGCTGTGCCCTTTGACTTCCCAAAGAAGTTCCTTAAAGATGAGCTTTTCCTTAATAACTTTTTTTGAAGAATTACTTTGTGTAACCAATTAGGTGTAAAGTTTCCTTGTCATTTTCATCCTCTCTCACAAACAAGAAAAAAATCCCTCTTAATTGTTATCTACCACTGACTTTTGATTTTGATTAGATAATTTATGAGGCACAATATCTAAAAACTTAATTTCTGAACATTAAGAAGTATAAACTAAATGATGTTAAATAACTCCAGCTTTATTGTTTTATATTTGTGTAAACTATTCGAAAAGTTCCTTAGTAACCAATAGCTCTTATTTTGAAGGAATATATCCCTTCAGTTAAAAAAAAACTTAAAAAATTTATTTTTATTTTATGTGTGTGGGTTTTTTTGTCTGCATGTATATCTGTGCACCATGTGTGTGCAGTGCCTTTGGAGGCCAGAAGAGGGCAACAAATCTTCTGGAACCAGAGTTAAGACGGTTGCTAACCACTAAGTGGATGCAAGGAACTGATCTGGGCCCTCTGGAAGAGAAACCAGTATTCCTAACCACTGAGCTATCTCTCTAGCCCACATCCCTTGAATCTAATTTAATTATTTTTTTGGTATCAAATCCAAGTCAAAATAAATGGAAAAATGTTTAAAAGAATCCCGACAAAAGTTATCCATGAGTGGTAGAATTGGAGTGATTTGAATGTACATTGAAATCATATATGTATGAATAATTTGCCTAATTTTCCACCAACAATAAATTGTTTTTAAAATAAAAAACTTCGTGTTTTTTAATAAGAAAAATTATCCTTCCCTCACCATGAAGTCTTCTTAAAACTCATTCCTTCCAATAATCACTCCCCTCAAACTTGCAGACAATTTTGCTTTTTATTTTTATTTCTATTTGTTTGAAATAGGGTCTTTCTTGTGGCCTAGGTGGTCTCAAACTCTCCTTCCTCTGAGCTGCCATACCCTGCTGTTAACTCATTTCAAGACAGTCGGTTTCTGACTTCCGTGTGGCTGTGATCTCTGAGTGCTGACGAGTGGCCTGGGCATCTTCACCATTTTTCTTCTCTCAGGTTCGGCCCAACCTCCAGTCACTCCTATAAGAAGCAGGAGGGTGTCCCGGGCTGGAGCATCACTCCGCCCCGCTTCTCGCAAGCACACAGCGTGGGCGAAGGACAGAGAAAGCAGCAGGTCCAGGCTCAGGAAAGCAAGTGATGGGCGGCCTCTACACCAGCAGATGTTTCAAATTTTTCCAATTAACACTGAAAGGCCTAAGTCTGTTGAATTAGTACCCTCGACAGAAGGACCACGGGGCAGGAAAAGGCTCAACACAGACCGTCCTTTCCCGAGTAGCACTTGTGGGGCTCAGCGTCCTTTTGAGAAATAGATCAAATCATTTGTAGAGCTTGGGCATTCTCGTGTGAGAACTGAAATGAAAGGCGCAAGAGCGCGGGAAATACTCAAACGAGGGTAGTCTGGGTAAATCCTTCCACGGAGGGAAGACTTGCTCTAATTAGCTTCCTTCCCGTGAAGCTGGTACCCTGCTTTCTGCCTGCCCTGCCAGGGAGAGAGCGAGCCTGGGGCTGTGCTTGGCAAATTGTCTTCCCGAGTCCGTGCGTTACACGCTTGGTCTTCATGATGGCGCTGTTGAGGAAGAGTGGGACCTTTGGGGGGGGGTCCTCAAAAGAAAACTAATAGGGGAAAGGAAGGAATGGAGGGGGATCGAGTCGTTTGCAGCAGGATGTAATTTGAATTTCACGGGAATCCTGCAGAGAGAATTAGGTCTGCACCCAGTTTTCCGTTACCATCGTGACTGTCTCCACCAGGTGACTCATCTGTCGGATGGCTGACACCCGCGAGGGAGGAGGGAACCCAACCGGACCGAAAGCCCTAGCTTCCGTGCGCCCCAACTGCTGCGTCTCCATAGGCGCGCAGAGCTGAGATGACCCTTCCTGTGGTCATCGATTGCAGGCTGCCCTGGAAGAGGAGGGCAGCTTAGGGGAGGCCGTCACCTTAAAGGATCACAGCCGCATGCAGGCAAGGGCAGTGTCTGAGAAGCTGCAGCGGACAGGGTTAGGATTGGAAGCCGCTGGAGCGTGCGTAACGAGGTCTGCTGGGGGGACAACATCCATCACAGGCGCCCCGTCTTCACGGGTCCTTTTCCCCAGCACTTCCTCTAGCGATGTCAGGGACTAACTGCAGCACAAGGCTACACTGGATTTCAAACAGCATCAAGAGGGAACTGGAGGGTGAGTCTCGCCGGTAGGAACCAAAACAGCGCTGCACAGGAGCAGGGAGCAGATCTGGTCTTTGCTTCCTACCTGGGGACCAAGTTCCTGACCTTAACCTATGAACCTAAGAATGGGGTCGGACCTGGCACTGTCGTTCTTCCTTCCAGCCCTAGTGCTCCCTCAGTGGCCTTCCAAGGCTCAGATTGATGCTGTTTCCAAAATGGAACAAATTTATGTCGCCAGCTCACCGCTGGGAGGACTAAAAGGCTTCAAGACCGTTTAGATTTCCGTTTGGCACCTGAGAGTTGCGCACATCGCTGTCTCCTGGGTGTTACTGGAGTCCAGGAGCAGAGCCACACTGGGCATTGTCTATACATGTGTGTGTGTGCCTGCTTCTCTTTTCCCAGCACCCAGATGTCCAGGCAGGGACCAGCACGCTCCATTTCACCACTGTCCTGCATGCACTGGAGCAGAGAAGGAAGAAAGAAAAGGGCCAGAGGAACCAAGAACTAGACAAACATGAGAGTCCAGAGCTCCCTTTGTAGCACAGTGCACAATGCTGGAGTTAGGACTGGCATGGCTCCGTACAAGGTGGGCAGACAAACTCCAGATATCAGCCACAGTTTTCTCAGGGCTACTGAGACGTTCCGGAGATGGATACAGATGCCAGTTGCACAGTAATGATTATATTTAGTGTCCTGCAGAGTGCCTTGAAAAGTGGGTTATATGGGTAAATTTGATGTCACGTAGGGGCAGAAAGACAATGAAGATTAGGAAGGTGTGCTCATTTCTCTCCAAGGCATAACCAGAAGGGACACACCCCATTTCCACCATAGTCCATTGGCTATATCCCTGCAGTGAAGGAGACTTGGAGAAGTAAACCCCAGCTGGGAAGGTACCACAAGGGTTGGCATATTAAAGACGGGGGATGGACACTGTTGGAAGACCAGCCATTCACACACGAATCACATTTCTTTTCTGTAGTCTACAGCTTGAGGCTGATGAAAAGAGTGGAATTAATGCAACGCCCTCCCCCACCATGGAAGCTCATTTTCTCATCGATTTAGTCAAGAAATACTCATACTCACTCACTCTGCATTATGAACCGCTGAAATCATTGTAAATCCAACAGGCTACAAAGCAGATGAGGTCCCCCCCACTGTGAAACGGCACTTTTTAAGGCTAAAACTTCATATTGTATAATTAAACAAGCTGTATAGGTAACACCTTAAGCAAAATTAGAAAAAGATGTGCACTATAAGAACAATAACCTTAAATTTGTATCAATATACAAAACCCTTTAAACAAGAATGGAAACATATTTACAGTGTAACAAAATTAACTTTACATTTGTATCATTATACCAAAATCCATACCAATGCAAAGTATCTGAGATTAGTAGTTGTCTCTTCTCCTATATTCCGGTATTCTCCTAAACATAACAAACATCCAGAACCCACCAAATAACCACAGATCATGCATACCTTCCCCCTAACTCGTGGGAATGCAGACATTGTTTTCTCCAAACTTCTTCCTGCTGTCTGTGGATGAAGTATCTTTAGGGTCCCTGATAAAATTTTGAGATGATGACCAAGTCTTGGGAAGACCAGTGGTAACCTTTGCTGATAGATATTACCTGTCAAGTTTCAGGAGGTCTCCCTCGATCAAAGCTGGTCCATCGTAACCTGGAACAAATCCATAGCCTCTTGCTTCCTGTGGAAACAAAAGCAAAACCACTTCTCCAAAGCAATGCATCTTTTTAGTTCCATTTTACAAATACGTCTTTGGCGTTTGTTTTAGAGCTAAAGCTTTTATAAACATTTAGGTTGTTACATTGTATCAGTCTCTCTCTCAGCCCCAGCTGTCTCTTGGTCATCAGCCATCCAACAATTCAGAATCAACGTAATACTCTACAGGATCCAGATTCTCTGTGTATTTTCCATCCTCACATGGCTTTTTCCTTTTATACTATTTTTACTGTCTCTTTAAGGATTTTGTTTTATTTTTTTAAAACTATTTTATTCTTTCTATAACAGCCTATACTCATTTTCTTAAGCCCTGCTTGGCTTTTCAACAAGGCGGAGGTAGCTACAAACATCACACTTAACTGCCCTGCAGCCAGCCCACAAACTTTTATGTCTGTACAAACAAAACAGAAACCTGCCACACAGTGCGTGGCTGATTAACCTCTCTGTACTGAGGGCTATGTGAGGCTATGGAAACCTGCCATTCTACTTAGCTCAGGGCAGCTGGTGGCAGCTCCATCTTGTAGGCAGCTGGTGGGGTATGCATCTCTGTGCTGCTGCCAGCATGAGGCTGTAAGACTAGGAAACCCAGTGCATGTCCATTTTTGTGCATTTAGAACCTTTTTTAAGTTTAAAGGGTGCTCTTATCTCCCAGTTCTGGAGGCTGGGAATTCCAGAGGAAAGCCTCTCCTGGAGTCTCGGGGGAGTCTTGTCCCTGCACATCCTTTCTGCCTTCCGTGTTTGCTGGTAGTCATTGACACTCTCCCCAGGTTTATAAATACATTACACCATTCACGTAAAAACTAATAAGCAAGGACACTAGTCATGTTGGCACAGGACGGACCTAATGAGGCTCCCCTTTATTACCTTTCTGAGGCTCTTTCTCTAAATGAGGTCACACTCCGAAGCTTCTTAGGAGATAGAACCTCCTCCTGTTTTTCCAGGGAACATAACTTCAACCCGCACTGCCAGGACATTGCTTGACAGAGTCTATTTATGCATGGGAAATGTGGAAGGAAGGGACTAAGTAGGTCTGTGACTTTTTTCAATTACTTGGTAACGTTCTCTTTATTTCTTTTTTTTAAAAAACTCTGTTGGGACCATTTGGAGTCCTGGCCTCCAGCTGCTCTTCCCTGCTAGAGATCTTTACTTTCCTTCTGATTTGAGTTACTGAAAGCTGTGTCAAAGTTGTTTACCAGCTCTGCTTCACAAGCACGTGTTGCCTTGCCTTGAGGATCGGAGGATGAGGTTTTCACCTATTGGCCAGCCTGACTGTTGGGTATATAAGCCTCTGTGGTGCTATGAATAAAGGGCTTCTTACCAAAGACTTAGCCGTCCGTGTCTCTGTCTTTCTGTGTGTGTCTTTGTGTGTTTCAACCTCCAGCCCCTTGTCCGAAGCTGGCAAACTGTATGGTAGCACATAGAGCACAGACAGGCGTTGTTTTTCCGTCTTGTTTTTAAAGATTTATTTGCTTATTTTATGTGTATGAGTGCTCTATTGCATGTATGCCTTTATACCAGAAGAGGACACCAGGTCTCACTATAGATGGTTGTGAGCCACCATGTGGTTGCTGCGCATTGAACTCAGGATCTCTGGAAAAGCAACCAGTGCTCTTAACCACTGAGCCATCTCCCCAGCCCCGACATTCTCTTATTTATTGTAGTTCTTGGTTGGCTCTATCAGGTGTCTAAGGTTTGAGACATGGTGTCCATGCCGATGACCTTTCTAAGGAAATGTGACAGGTCCTTCATTTCCTTGCTGGCTTTTTTTTGTGTCTTCTTTTGTGTCTGCACGGGTTCGTATGAACCATTACTCCACTCCTGTCAGCCTCCCTGCTTGGTCTTGGAAACCAGACATTTTGGGTTGGTACTCTCTGGCTCATCTTCACGATGTCACACTGAGGTTTTCAAGGCTTTACTCATTTATTTATTTATTTATTTATTTTCTATTTCCATTTTCCAAGGATTTAGAGACCTTGGCTCTGGAAGAGGACCAGGGTGTTTTCTAACTCCCAGTGGCTTGCTGCCTCTGCTGCCTTTCAGGATGACCATCTATCTCTTCCTGCCATTCACATTTTTGTTCCATTTTCCTGTCTTGCCACTGTCTGCTCTTTGAATCCATTCCATTGAAGCCCAGATGTGTGGTAACACTGGAAACGGATTTCTCTGGCTCCACTAGCTAACTAGCCCATCAGCTTCCAGGTCTGTAAGTAACTGGTTAAGGCAAGGTGTCTGTGTGTGTGTGTGTGTGTGTGTGTGTGTGTGTGTGTGTGTTGGATAGTTTTGTGTCAACTTGACACAGGCTAAAGTCATCTGAGAGGAAGGAACCTCAAGTAAGAAAATGCTTCATTAAGACTGGACTGTAGACAAGCCTGCAGGTCCTTTTCTTAGTGATTGATGCTCCTGGCGGGGGTGGAGGGCCGGGGGTTAGGGCCCAGCCTATTGGGGTGGTCCCACCCTTGCCTGATGGTCCTGGGGTATATAACAAAGAAAGCTGAGGAAGCCAGAGGAAGCAAGCCAGTAACCCGCACCCTCCGTGGCCTCTGCATCAGCTCCTGCCTCCAGGTTCCTGCCCTGCTTGAGTTCCTGTCCCGACTTCCTTCAGTGATGGACTACAACGTGAAACCCTTCCTCACCCACTTCTTTTTAGTCATGGTGTTTCATCCCAGCAACAGAAAACGAAACCAAGACAGGAGTACAAGGTAGCCTTTTAATATCAGGGCCCACTTCCTTGGATTGAGTTAAACTGTGTTTCAAGCACCCATGTCTCAGTTACTAGCTTGTTTTGAGTTTCAGTTAGTGATCCACAGAACAAGGACTGCATTGCTTGCCCTCTGTTCCTCATAGGACAGCTAGCACAAATGGGATGGTAGCTCGTCCCTGTTCCTGCTGCTCATAGTGAGGGCCCTGGAAGGAGGCCTTCTTTCTAGACCCAGTTAAGTCAGAAAATGAACAAGCCAAGACAGAACTTTTACAAGTCACCCCGAGAGTCCAGCAAGAGATGGGGACCCCGGAAGGGCCACTCAAACAGTTATTGTCCTAATCTGTGGTCCGTGTCCTGATTTTCACTAGTGTTTAGGGCTGCCTGGAACTCAGCCAAGCTCAGCCCTTGGGCGATCAGAGGGAGGCAGAATACGGACAGTCTTGGAATAAATGGTGCAGAACACATAGCTACCTTGTGATCGTGTCCCTCGGCCAAATGAAGAGCTTGCTTCATTTTGACCTAAAGTTTAAGGGAAAAAATAGGAAAGATTCCATTTGTAAATCAGTATGAGCAAAGAAACTGTGCGGGTCTGTTCCCTCCTGGCTGAGTGCACATCTGTCTCCAGTGTCCACAGAGAAACCCCAGGTGGAGTCGGGTAGGAACTGGGACGGCTGTGAGGCCGGAGGCTCCTCAGCAGCACCCCGCTGAGTGTGTCCCTTCTGTCTCCAGCGTGTGTAAGGTGAGTTTCTGGCCTTCCTGGACCTCTCATCTGCTCTGATCTAAGATGAGTTTGGTGGCTTCTTCAGCAGCTTTAGAGCAAGGACAGGAGGCTGTTTCAAGGAGCCTGTGCAGGCACGCGGAACGCACATGTGAGCAGAGTTGGCATCGTTCCATAATGGTTAGCCCTGTGTTTTATCTGACTCAGATTTTCGTTCACACTCCTATTAAGATAAAGGTACAGTGTCTCTGATAGTATCTGAGACACCTACACGAAGGGCATGGCAGTCCTTGCTACTTTTTGATTTTTCTCTGGCTTGGGTAGAAAAGGTCAACAAGATTTCCCCAGGTCTTTGCTACCACCAGATGTAAGCATCAAAAAATAATGCGTAGATTTGGTCAGGCCATCCGGTGATGGCTGGAATGTGTTTAGAGATCAGAGCAAAGGGATTCTGAAGCTTTGCTCAGAATAAGCAAACATATATGTATGCCTCTTGAGATAGTGTTATTCTGTAGCCCGGCTGATCTCACTCTTGGTCTGTTTGCTTCTCTCCCGAGGACTGGGAGTACAGGAGAGCATCACAGACACCTTACGGCTAAAAGGCCAAGGTTCCAGCTCAGAAGCCCTTTCTGAGGATTGTCCTGCAGCTGCTCAAACTCCAGTTTTGTAACAGATCCACTGGTGATTGGGACAGGTTCCTTCTACAGTAGTGATCGCAGCCCTTGAGACTCAGCCATCACCAGTGCCAGCCCGTCAACATGTGGTAAGCTTTGTTAGCGTTAATCCCAACATCTCTAGGTTTCACCTATATGCCAAATGTTGAATTTACTTAGTGTAATGTCTTCTTACTGACCAGGCTGGCCTTGAACTCACAGAGATCTGCCAGCCTCTGCCTCCCAAGTGTGGAGATTAAAGGTATGTGCCACCACAGCCCGGCTACTTAGTGTAACTTTAAATACAAATTTAGACTAATTGAAACATTGTAACTAAAATAGTCTCTTGCTTATAGGCATTTCTCTTACACACCTTGCTCAGTTTTTGTTTCTTTTCTTAGTCTTTAATCCTCTAGAAATCCTTTTGTTAACCACAGATCTGTACTAATATTTACAGCAGTTTTAGTAGGGGACTGGGGAGGGGTCGGAATATCAGACACAAGTCCAAGCAAAAAAAATGGATTTATTGCCTCATGTAGTGACAAAGTCCAAGGACACAGACGAACCAGCTGAACTCAGAGATGTCATTGATCGTCAATTTCCTTCATTGTCTGAGGCTCCCTTTCTCCTGGTGTAAAGAAATTTACTCATACGGCTGAGAGAAATGGGCACCCAATGGGTCCGGATTCACAAACTCACAGCTAAGTAACTCCCACAGAAGGGCCTCACCCTGAGTCCGAGCGCCAGCTTCAGACCCGGCCCCACTCTCCCCTGCTCACCACCAGCTTCAAGCCCGGCCCCACTCTCCCCTGCTCACTGCCAGCTTCAGGGCAGATCCCACTCTCCCCTGCTCACCACCAGCTTCAGGCCCGGCCCCACTCTCCCCTGCTTACTGCCAGCTTCAGGCCAGGCCCCACCTTCCCCTGCTCACCCTGCACCAGCTTCAGGCCTGGGCCCACTCACCCCTGTTCACCACAACTTTCAGCTTTGCATTTGCTTAGGAAATCATTTCCGCTCTTTCACTTTAAGTGAATTTTGTAGGCAGCATTTTTTTCTTTTTAATAGGAGGTTCTTACTGTATAGTCCAAGCTTTACTGGCTCCTGACACCCTCCTCTGTCAGCCTCTGAGTGCTGGGACCACGGTTGGGTGCAACCACGCCCGGCTTTAGTCTAACTTTTTAACCAATTCAGAGAGCCTCTGTCTTTTAGAAAGAATAAAGACCAGTCACGTTCCAAGTTATTAATGAAAGATATGGACTTGTATAAATCATATGGTTATCTTGTTGATTTCCTTTAGCTGCTTTTGTTAGCCCTGTCATTCATCTTGGTAGCTGATGATTTATTATATTGAGGTTTGATGATTTTTCTGTTTTATTGTTTGTTTTCATTTGTTTTTCGAGACTGGGTTTCTCTGTGTATCTCTGCTGTCCTGGAACTCATTCTGTAGACCAGGCTGGCCTCGAACTCACAGAGATCGCTTGTCTCTGCCTCCTCGATGCTGGGATTAAAGGCATGTGCCGCCACCACCTGGCTGATCTTCCTGTTTTTCATTTGTCTAACTTCAAGTGGGCTCTAACTCTTGCATGCTATCAGGATGGTCACTCTTTTGTTCCTGAAGGACTGTTATCCCCTTTTATAAGGCGGATCCAGTGGCCACTGATCATCTTTGCTATTCCCAGAAGCCTCTGGTTCTCCTTAATACTGGAATCATTGTGATGGGTCTCGTCTTTTAGGACTGGACACAGCCTTCCACGCTCTCTGGCCTGAGGGTTCACGCTGGGAAGTCTCCTGCTGCTCCAGTGAGTTTACTCATAAAGTGTGAATTGGTACTTTCACAGATTTAAAAACTGTGTGTTGGACAATTTGGCTATACTATGCCGTGTCTGGGTCTTTCTTGGTCACATCTGTTTGGGGTTTTATAGGGATCCTGAATGCCCATTGTCTTCTCCAGGCTTAGGAAAGCTTTCTTCTGCTGTTCCTTTGAATGGATTTTTCTTCTCCTGTCCTTTATCCTCACCGCTCTTTAGGGTATTGTGCTGGGTAGAGTCTTTTGCTGTGGTTTTGTTTTTGTCTCTCAACTTGATAGAAACTGGAGTCTTCTGGCAAGAAAACACCTTAACTGAAAGCTTGCCTCCATCAGATGAACCTGTAGGCAATTCTGTAGGGCATCCTCCATGAGATGAACCTGTAGAAAATTCTGTAGGGCATGTTCTTGATTCATGGTGGTGTGGGAGGGCCCAACTCATTGTGGGTGTTGCCGCCTTGGGTGGATGATCCTTGGCTGTGGAAACGCTCAGGCAGAGCAAGCCTGTAAGGAGCATTCCTCACAACCTCAGCTTCAGTTCCTGCCTCCTGGCTGTAGCCTGGTGGTCCTTCCCTGACTTCCTCGGGTGATGAAGAACAAGCTATGAGATGCAATGATCCCTTCCTCCCCGAGTTGTCTTTGGTCCTGGTGTTTATCACAGCAGCAGGAAGCAAACAGAGGTAAGCTGGTGATGACCTAGATTTGAATGTGTCCTTGCTTGCTTGCTTTGGAGACAGGGTCTCACTGTGTAGTACTGACTAGCCCGGAACTCATAGGCACCCGCTTACTTCTGTCTCTGGGGTGCTGGTATTAAAGGCATGTGCCACCATGCCTGGCCTTGACACTTGATCTTTTAAAGGTGTCTCAGGGTCTTGTATGCTTTCTTCAGTCTTTTTCTTTCTTTATGCTGTAATGTGTTTCTAAAGACCTTCATTGGGCTGGAGAGATGGATCAGTGCCTAAGAGGTCGGGATAGAGGGTTAAGCCAGGTGAACATCCTCTCAGGAGAGAGCAGGGAGCACGCACAGCTGGTGCTAGCAGCTGCTCTACAGCCGTCTGCATCAGCGAATTTTCTGTGGCTGTGAGAAGACAGCACGGCTAAGGCGACTAAGAGAAGATTCTAGAGGAGTAAGACCCCAGCACGGCTGCAAGCACAGGCACAGCAGCAGGAGTAGGATGCCATTGGCTCACATCTTGAGCTGCGAGAGCCAAGAGGAAAGAGTGAGCTGAAAATGGCACATAGTCTTAAAACTCTCAACACCGGTCTCCAGAGGCAGACATCCTCTGAAAGGCCACACCTTCTAAAGCTCCCCCAGACAGGTGCCCAGTTAGGGACCAGATGTTCAAGCATCTTAGCCTATAGGAGAAAAGAATCCTGTCATCTGAGTCTTTACAGTATTCTCAGAATGTGTGCCTGGAGGGTTTTCTCTCTGTAATTTGTAATCCACTACAGATGGGTCACAGCTAAGCTGGGAAAACTCTTCTTAGCTGCAGTATCTCCCAGAGCAAGGGAGAGTAGCAAACAGCAGTCTCTGGACAAAACTTACTCTGTACCTGGAAGTTGTGCACCCTCAGAGGTCAATAATAGGGACCACAGAGGCACCGCTCAGTTTACTCTCTGCTTTGTTAGTGGCCATTGCCTGTGTGGCACCGGGAGAGTCGTGGAAGGAAACATGCACACTACCCAGGAAAACCACACATGGCTTAGCCATTCCACCAGACCAGAGACAGCTGCCTGATTCCTGGTTCTTACGGATGGCACTCTACTGCCTTCTGCACCGTAACATCTGCCCTGGCCTGTGTAGTCACTCTGTTCAGCCAACCCTGGCCAGTGTATTCTGTGGGGACCCAGAAAGAGCAATGTGTTGTCTGAATTCTCAAGATCACCCTTTAGGATGACACTTGGCTACAGCAACCAGAGGGTGGCTGGGAGATGCATGGATTCCTTCTCTAAAGCTAGATGCCTGGTCAGATTCAGGCATCTGAGGAGCTTAAGGCTGTACACTTGTGAGGCCATGAACCTCTCTCATAGCTAGGGTTGCCTGTATTGGTGCTGACAGCTCTGGCACTTTTACCTACACACTTCACCCTCAATATGGAGCAAGAATTTTGTTTCTCTTGCTGTGCTGATTGATGTCTCCGGTCTCTACATTTTCACAGTTTCTGTTTCTGTCCTGTGGAAGTCTAGGGTTCTCCTGTACTCACTGACCAGACAATAGCCATATTCTTGTTTCTCTGGTTCTTTTTGTAGAGGAGCAGAGGAGGGCCAAGTCCCTCTTTGCAGACATATTACCTTATCCAACAAGGTAAATTAGATGGTGTCAAATATCTTGTTCGAAACGATACAAGATAAAGGATGTTAAATAAACTCAATGACGTTGATTTCTCCAAGGTAAGTAAAAATCAAATATCTTAAAATATTAGTATAAAGTCATGGTACATTTTAAGAATTAAAACTTCCAGGGTCTCAACTTCTGGAATGGCAAAGAACAGTGACACTAGTCTCAAGTCAAAATTATTGTGTGAAGATATGTATAGAATCTTACCTTCATAAAATGATCACTTGATCTCTTTTCTTGTTTGTATCATCCTGATTCCCTTCACTTGCCTTACTGCTCCAGCTAAGGCTTCAGAGTATGTTGCAGAGGCAAGGAAGGAGTGGGTATCCACAACTGGTCCTCGGTTCTAGTGGGGATGCTTTGTCTTTCTAGTTTAGCGGAATGCTAAGAGTGAGCTTGCGGTATACTGCCTTTACTATGTTGAGATGTCTCTCCTGTATCGCTAGATTTTCCAGGCATTTGTTTATGTGGTGGATGACATTTATTGGTTCATGAACAATGAGTCATCATTGCATTACTGGCGTGAAGCTGATTTGATCACGTGAATGAGCTTTTCTGATGAATTTGGGGATTCAATTTGCAAGAAACTTTTTTTAAAAATATTTATTTATTTATTTATTTATTTATTTATTTATTTATTTATTATGTATACAATGTTCTGTCTGTGTGTATGCCTGCTGGCCAGAAGAGGGCACCAGACCTCATTACAGATGGTTGTGAGCCACCATGTGGTTGCTGGGAATTGAACTCAGGACCTTTGGAAGAGCAGGCAATGCTCTTAACCTCTGAGCCATCTCTCCAGCCCTGCAAGAAACTTTTGAGAATATCTGTATCTATTTTATCAGAGATACTAGCCTATATTTTTCTATCTTGTTTGTTGGGTCTTTGTCTGGTTTTGGTATCAGGGAAATATTGGCTTTATAAAGAAATCTGAAAATGTTTCAAGACAGTAACAGACTTGCTGTAAAGTTAGAAGATTCTCACAGCCTCGGGAGTCGGGAGAGGTATGCAGGATTTTACAGGCAGCGATTGCTGGTTGAGTTGGCAGTGGGAGTCTAGGTTCCCAACCTTGTAGAGGGGTGGCCAGAGGATGGGCCGCAGGGACAGGTGAAGTTGGGACCTCAGACAGGTCTTGAGGGGTTGAGGTGGTGGTGTGAACCTAGTGTCCCTGCCTAAAGAACAGCAGTTAAAGGGGTTCCAGAAGGCAGGTGAGAGATGTGTGATCCACAGACATGTTCAATGGAGTGCCTAAACATTAATTCTTAATCAACCTCTTGAGTTATCACTTTATACAGAGAGCACTTAAGGCCATGGTCATTTAAAGAACCATGGTGAGAGATGATCAACATGCTCAAGATTGTGAGAATGTTCCCAAGATAAGAGAGACTGTTCATTTGCCAGAGTGAATGCAGCAGCAGAGGAACAAAAGAGATGGGTATGGGGACCCCATGTGCTAAAAGAGACTCAAGAGACATGTAAGCCCATTGCAATTTATGATCTCATTTGAATGCTGATTTGAGGAGTTTCTCTTCTCCCAAGAAAAGCAAAAAACAAAAGAAAATGTTTATTTGTCTACTGCTGTAATAAAACACAACGACCAAGCAGACTTATAAAGGAAAATATTTACTTGAGCTTATGGTTCCAGAGGTTAGTGTTCATGATGGCAGAACAAAGGCCTAGAGGCAGGAACAGCTGAGAGCTCACGTCCTGATCCACAAGCAGGAGGCAGGAACAGCGAACTTTTAATGGCACAAATCTTTGGAAACTTCAAAACGTACCTCTGTGACATACTTCCTCCAACAAGGCCACACCCCCTAAATCCTCTCCAAAGAGCCATCAACTAAGTACCAAATATGCAAATGCCAGACACTCCTGGGAGATGTCTCATGTCTCATTCCAACCTCCACAGAAAATAAGGGAAATCTGTGCACAAATCAGATATTTGACATTAAATTACGGCCTCTGATATGACAATGACTGAGGTTTCATGTAGAATAGGGTTATATCTTGCTGCAGGAATCAGTGCTGTAAAACAGAAACCTTGTCTGGCACAGTGGCACTCGCCTTTAATCCCAGCACTTGGGAGGCAGAGACAGGTGGATCTCTGAGTTAGAGGCCAGCCTGGTCTACAGAATGAGTTTCAGGTCAGCCAGGGCTATGTGAAGAAACCCTGTCTCAGAAAGCAAAACAAAATAACAATAACAACAAAAACCTTGAGATCGTTCTCACCAATCTTCCTGAAGAAATGTGCTAACAGACAGTGGGTGACTGAAATGTCAAAGACTTTGGAAAAGATCTCCAGATCTGTGAAAAAGCCAGGGGAGTAAAATACAACACAAGAACACAACTCAACAAAAAATACTATACAACACAAGAACACAACTCAACAACAAAAAAGTACTATTCAGGAGACACTTCAATATCTACCTTCTTCATATTGTTCTAATTATTTTTTTAA
>NC_022009.1:81706025-81726564 GCF_000317375.1 Microtus ochrogaster
CCATCTCTCCAGCCCCTGGTTCTAATTCTTTTAGTTTTCTTACACCGAGACAAAAGTACTTGTTCAAATGCCGAGATAAGACATTTGTTCCTCCTGGCTAGCATGCCTTTGAGCAGATGTATGAACTCATACAAGGGAGACTAAAAGGCAGCTCTTTAAAGAAACTCTCAAGCATAACCTCTCCATCTTTCCCCAGACATGCTCATCTATCTCTATTCTACAGATCTTCAGATCAGTCCGTATAAAACACTCCCCAAAGGGAAACTGGATCAGATGCGGGGCTGACCTGATAGCTGAGAAACGGTTACGTGCAGCCTCAGAGGGCACAGTCCAATGAGGAGTGAGCCTGTGAGGCCATCAGCGTTACCAGGGAGTGAGCACGGTAGCTTCCCCAGGTTCATGTCTGAGTGGGTCCTGGTTTCTGCAATGCTCAAACACCACCAGAGAAAGCTCCCGAGGGAGGGAAGCGTGACTGGCTCTTCTCAGCAGATGGCTTTGCTTCAGAGTCGGGGGCAGACTGGCTGAGAGGCCCTTTCCTCCCATGTGAGGTCCTTTGCTGCCTTCTTCCTATAAGCTCAAAGGGCCAAGGGACAGTCTGGTCCATGGTGTATTCTTTGTCCATTTGACTAGTTCATCCTATAGACATGTTTTCTGCCCTTGCTCTAAAGCTGTGGCCATCAACTGTCTGAGATGTGGTTTTAGCGAGACCAATCAAGCCTTCCTATTGCCTCCTCCCAGAACAGTCCAAGTCAGCAATCCAGGAAACTAAAAATAGCTGGAAATGCTTTGGCTGGTCTGTCTCCAGGGAGTGGGTCAGCTGAGGCTCCAGAAAAAGGAAACTCAGAGCCTGACAAACAAGAAATGTAATTGCCTGTTTCCTGCAAGCTGTGTGTGACGTCAGCAGAAGAGCAATAGGCACGCGCCCATCTGCACGTCTGTGTGAAAATATGCGGACACTGTGCACAGTGGCCAGGCGTTGCACACTAGGGCAGAGCCAAAGTGATGTGTGCCGACAGGTTCACAAAGATGTGACAAGAAAACTAGTGAGATGCTCTAAGTGGACAGACACAGTGAGGAGGAAGCGGTTTGGACATGGTTGGTGAATACGGTCAGGACCACGAGAAGCAGGCTAGGGGCCAAACAACGGCCCCTGTACAGGCTCTTCTAAAAACAAAAGGAGAAATGAAATGGTTGGTCTAAAATTTCCCACAAGATGCAGTTGACTCTGATGGGCTGACCAGTTGCTACTGATTAATTCTTTTCATCTTAAAAAGCACCAGTTTTGGCTTGATGAAATGAGGACTTGGGGTGTACTGAGCAGGAGTGGACAGAGAAAGAATCATGGCTTGACAGTGTTAGTGGGAAGGTGCGCTGTGAGTCAGGGTTCTAGATGTGAGCCTGCCTGGGTTCAGGGTGCAGCGGCTGAGTGTGCTCTGGAGTCCAGCCTCACTGAGACCCTAGGGCAATGCTCTAATCTAATGGGCAGAACCAGCAAGGGCTTACCAAAGAAACCGTTCCAGCCAATGGGTTAAAAGTCTCACTCAGCAAGTTATTGTCACTTGGCTTAATGGCCCCGAAATCTTCAAATATTCACGGTGTCTCAGTGTATATATAGTTTCCCACAATTTTGTGTTTTTTTTTTCCTGTCCTTAATTTCAAAGCTACTGAAGAGGAGAGTTGATTAGCCTACACTCTCTTTCCCTCCCTGCTCCTGCATTCTCATACATACAAATGATACTTTCAGTGGCTGTTTAGCTTGCTACCCCCTCTCAGCCCCGGGAATAGAAAGCTCTGCAGCAGCAGCAACACTTAATTTCAAAACTACTGAAGAGGAGAGCAATCAGAGACACCTCATCCCAAGATGTCCCAGTCTGGCACAACCAGCACTTGCAATGGTGTAATATTGTTTTCCTTGCGTGGTAATAAAAGCAGCTCTTTAATATATGATATAGAATAAAAGGAACTCAGAGAAACTTGGAATTTCTTATGCATGTAAATTTTATACGACCTCCTTAGGGCTATTGTGCAAAAGGCAGGAACGGATGTGTTTGGACAGGTCAGGAGATTTGCAATCTGGATGAGGTACGAGCTGTCTTTGTCAGCTAGGTTATCTGCTCTTTACTTCCTGTAGGAAAAACACGGTGACCTTCTCATCCCCGCAGGTTAGGGTGCCGAGACTTGATCCCTAAGTAGGGGTGAGAACATCACTAATGCAGGGTAGATGGCGGTGACGCACTGGTCCCAGGGGTAAGGTCTCGCACCAGTGCTTGGGAAGTGGTTTATGCAGAACAGTGGTCCTCAAGCAGAGATAATGGGTGGGTATCTACACAAGCCTCTCCCACTCTCAGATTCTGGTATTTATCAGATTTTAGGGGAGTGGTTTAGAAAACTATGTGTGTGGATTAGAAAAACCCACAGGTAGTCTGATCATCATCCCCCTCCCCCCATCAATGAAAGGATAACTCACCAGAACAAGTGGAGAAAGGGATGTGTCAGAGAGACATCAGAAGCCCTAGACTCGGGGGGGGGGGAACGACCAGGAGCGGCAGTTTCTCAGAACGCATCTTCCCCTGCACTGACTACCCAATGTTTCCAAATGCGGCTCATCTGAGAAGAGTTTCATCCGAAGCTCTGCTTTCCCCAGGGCTCGGTAAGTAAGCCACAGCCTGGTGCTGGAATGCTCCGTTCCTTCTTGGTGCCACACTTTGCTCACACACTGTTCTGGGGACCGATGACGTCAGAAGCCCTGAACACACGACTCATCTTGTTACAAGGAAAACTGCAGCTATGACGTCCCATCAATTGTTCCTTTAGACACCTCCAACCTTGCTTTCGAGGTGACTTTTTGCAAAAGTGGCAGGTAGATCAAGTTTCTATCCCTTGAATTTGTGTTAGGATATGTATGGCTCACTGTATGCACATACAGCTCACGATTAATTTTGCTTATTTTGCTAAATGTTCCACCTGCTTTTTTCATTTATTTCAAAAACCATACACATATTGGACCTTTTCCCGTTAGTCTGAAAGCAATATGCTTACTTCCACATTGATTTGTTCATGTCTATCATGGTCTTAAATTGGCCAGTAGCGCTAGCCACTCTCCCGATTCAGAATCTTTCCAGTTCTGCTCCTGTATGCGCTTTTGTGGTGTGAATCCTGCTTACTTTAAATCCTGGACACATAACTCTCCACTACTGTTTCATGGAGTCTGCATCTGCTGAGTTCAGTGTCTGCCCCTCCCTTATCCCTTAGATAAACTTTCTGAAATGGTGGCATGCAAGTTTCAGTTTTTGGTATCATACAGAACTGTTTATCCTTTCTCTCAAACTTGTTTTAGCGGGAACAAGGTTGTCTCGGCGCTGACTTTCCTTTTGGACACTGGAGTCCCCTGGTGCTGCTGAGGCAGTGCTCATCTTTCCTTGGGACATCACAGTTCTGGCTTTCCTCCATATTTCTATTAGTGCGTGTATGAAACAGCAGGCTTACACATTTTTACGTATGCTAATAATTGCTTTGCTCAGATCTGTACTCACTCGCTCAGCCTGTGTCCTCTGCTATCCCAGGCTCGCGGCTTCACCCGCTTGTCTGGATGTGGATTTATTTTGGTAAGGATCACTGAGATTTGACTGATAGAGGTTGCTTTCCTCAGTCCGGGTGAATCCCAAGGCCGTATGGAAAACGAGCAATTATTAGTTGTACAAAATAAGGACTTTCAAGACAGGGCCTCACTTCGTATCCCACGGTGGTGCAATCTGCGTCCTTCTACCTTGGCCTTCATTAAGACATTTCCACAGATGTATGCATGTACTCTGATCCTGTGCAACTGTTATTATCCACCTCCTGCTGGCCCCATTCCTCGTCCTAAACAGCCCCTCCTCTGCACTCACACCTTAAGAAAGATTCTGTAAGCAATAGCTTTCACTATCTGTCCTAGCCTGAGTAAGTACCTTACTTTACATGATGGTCTTCAGTCACTTCCATTTTCCTCAGAGGATGTTTGTTGTTCTTTATGGCTGAATCAAAGTTACTGTGGAAATATACCCCATTTGCTGTTGAGGGACACCCACGATAGTTCCATAACTGGGCTATTGTAAACAAAGCAATAGACTTGAGTATGCCCTTCTGTAGACAACTTGGTATTTTCCAGGTAACTATCCACTCTCACGTAAACATCGCCAAGTCCCATGAACCTGGCACCCCGCCCCTCACTCTTAATAAATGATCCTGCCACCCAGAGCTGCTGAAGGTAGAAAACAGAAGCATCCTCCACATAGAAGAGGGAGGTCTGGAAATGGCATTTATCTGACACACACAACCAAATTTAACATTTCACTAACAGAACTAAACTTTATTTCCATGTTTATTACATGTTATCTTTGATGTTGAGTACATATTAGAATTGACTTAACATACAACTTGGGAGGAAGTCTGATATTCTCCACCAAATGGGTTAAAAAGGAATGTAAAGCTACAAAATACTAGTTTACGTGACTTCTAAGTTACGGTAAACACAACAACAAATGCCTTGCTATTCTAATTTTCTAAGATGGATTTAACTATAAAAGCTCTCTTCATAACAGTTTATTCAAAGAAAGGAAGGGCTACCCATAAAAACGTTTTACTTTAAATATAGGGTACAAATAACACTTAACACAAAATCCTCAAGTTATGAATTAGGGAGGGGCTACTATAAACTGCAAATCTAGCGTCTTAAATCTGCATATGTTATCTGCTTTGTCAGGAAGGGTTAGGCCAATCCAAGGGTGACACACAGCGCAATCCTATTTGACATTTCTGTCAGCCATTTGGTACTCAGAAGGGCGATGGCCAAATGCTGCTTTAGTGGCAGAAATTCAAATTTCATCAGTTTCAAGGGGACCGGAGCCAAGAGAAACTGCTCATTCCAATCCTGGGCCCATGAGCACAAATGCAGACTTCTAGTTTTTACTAAACATTTTAAGATAAAACTGGTGTGTGGAGCTGCTTGGTTTCATAGAACACGAGGCACCGCTCAGTACCACACCAACGACAGGTTCATGCAGTTCTCTGAAAGCCTTGCAGCATTCTGTGTCGCCTTGGGCAGAGACAAGGTCTACACGGCTCAGGCTGGCTCTTCTGTGTATACCTCTCAGGTACTGGGATTACCACTGCCTACACGATGCCTACCTAGGACAAGTCTTTTTAGTAATACTAACCTTAAGTACACTTTAATTTTCTTAGGGATGAAGAGGCTAGCCTGGAATCTGCTATGTAGTGGACACAGGCAGCCGAGGCTAGCCTGGAATCTGCTATGTAGTGAAAGCAGGCAGCCCAGGCTAGCCTGGAATCTGTTATGTAGTGGACACAGGTAGCCGAGGCTAGTCTGGAATCTGTTATGTAGTGGAAGCAGGCAGCCGAGGCTAGCCTGGAATCTGCTATGTAGTGGAGGCAGGCAGCCCAGGCTAGCCTGAAGTTTGCTATGTAGTGGACACAGGTAGCCGAGGCTAGCCTGGAATCTGCTATGTAGTGGAGGCAGGCAGCCCAGAAATGCCTGAAGTTTGCTATGTAGTAGACACAGGCAGCCCAGGCTAGCCTGGAATCTGTTATGTAGTAGACGCAGGTAGCCGAGGCTAGGCCTGGAATCTGCTACGTAGTGGACACAGGTAGCCGAGGCTAGCCTGGAATCTACTATGTAGTGGACACAGGTAGCCGAGGCTAGCCTGGAATCTGCTGTGTAGTCAAGGATGATGTTGATTTCTGATTCTTCTGTCTCCACTTCGGTTCAGGGATTACAGGCATGCACACCACACCATGCCCAGGCTGATTAAATTACATTTTATTTCTTTTAAAGTCAGTTTAAGATTTTTTTTTTAACCATGTATTATAGGATAAGGATTACTAAAGGTAAGTAATGCTTTCTATTCTGTTAAATTTTAGTATCACCTGCAAAAACCCAAACTTACTTTATTAGATCAGAGGTATGCTCTCAGGTAACATTCATGACTTATGGCTTTTAAAACTTCATATTAAGGGCAAGCTGTTAAATCTTTCCTAAATCAATCAGGCTTCTAGTATCAGATAGTTAAATGAGAAAGAACAAGAGAAACTCCATAAAATCCAGCTTCTTCCTTCCTAGAAAAACCAACATCTCTCTTAAAATGCAAAGGCATGCTCCTTTTCTCAGAACACAGGCTAGCGAGCTTTCTGGGTTTGTGTTTAGTGAACAAAGCGTGAATTCCAGACTTGTGGACTGTGTGGTCTCTATTGTGGCTACTCCATTTCTGCCATGGAAGTGGGAGGCAGCCTTAGTACGTAATCAAAGAGGAGCCAAGGTGGCCTGCAGGGCCCTAGTGCTGACCCAGTGTCAGGCGTAAGCCAGTGTCCTGTTTTCAGGGGCCGAATCAGGGTCTAGCAGGAAATCACGATCAATATTTTGACCTGGATATTTTAAATTTAGCTACATCTCTGGTTAAGGAAGATTTCCATTGGGGATTACATCAAGAACTTGCTTAAGTATTAGTTACTGAGGATTTAATTTAAAATTAATAAATGATGTCCATACAGTTTAATATCCAATTTAATTTTTTAAAAAATTAATGAAAATATAACAGAATCAAAACATTTAAAATAAGTACACTCACTACTACCCACTCCAGCAATTTATTTAAGTCATACCAACTATAGAATATGAAAAATAAATTCAGAAGTGTAATTACTTTAAAATACACTACTTCCACTTTCAATATTTTACATTTATGTATATATTCTATAGTGGAAGCAGAAATTCTCTCTAAAAACATTATCATCTTAAAATCTTGAGGTGCATATTAGAGCCACAGGCAATATCTGACATATAAAATTGCAGAACAGGCCTTTTGAATTTGGCATTTCACTGGTACAATACAATGACCAAGGTATAGGACTGTACAATGCCTAGACATTCGAGTAAGAACCATAATTCTCTTTGATGTAGAATGACTGATGCATATTCTACAAGGGCAGTGAGTTAGTAATTCTGTTGGGTATATGTCCTGACATAATTTCCAAATGTACAACAACACAAACAACTTTGTTAAGGCCATGTTTTATTTGCTGATTAATGGACAAAAGGCAATGTAATTTATTTTCAAGTATTTTCTTGAAAGTCTGTGCTCATAAAAATCATGAAAAGTTGGAAACAGACTGTTAAATCACTGAAACTTTAAATATATCTTACACAATCTCGTTTGTACAAAAATACAAGTTAAATATAAACATAAAGCAGTCATGGTAATTTATGCAAATCTGTTTGATGTGATCTGCAGTTATATATAAAAGTTTCTTGGTTCTGTGACTTGTGAAAAGGTCAACACAGACCGAGTTACTATCTCTAAGCAAAGGGCCCTAAAAAGCTTGCTTTAGCATTAATCTTGTACATGGTTACACGTGTTTCCTAATTTGAGATCATCTAAACATTGTGGGAAAAATAAAAGGGCAGTATGTCCATAAACCAACAAATAATCTGGCTGTAGTATATCATAAACACAAACGCACGCATCTGTACACTGGACATGTTCTCACATACACACAAGCACACACATAGTGCACGTATGTGTACACAGACCACACAAACACCCAGGCCTAGTGAGGGGCCACGTCCTGCTCGATATTCAGCTGCGCATTTTTTCTGACTTCATCAAATGAATAGCTTTTTGTCACCTTTCCATTCTTGAAAACTGTATGGAGAAGATCCTGCAGAATGTAAATTATCATTAAAAAGACCATTAAATATCTGAATTGTGCTTTGACCAATTTACCTAAGAGGTCAAACACAAAGAGCTGCTGAGAGCTGCCACTGACACAGTGAGATTATGATAAACGTTCTCAGGCCACTTTCCTCAAAGGGAGCAAAACACCAGATGCCCCGCATACCTTTGTACCTCAGAAGAGACGTTTGCTCGGAAAACCTACCACTGTCCCTGCTAAATTCTTCCTCAATGCTGCTTAGATCAGTCAATCTAGACATTCAATAAATTTGTTAGCCACTAAATTTTGGCCTTAAAAAAAGGATAAAATCCAAAAACCAAAGCCAAGACAGAAACATAGAAAAATAGAAACTTTTTGTTCTTATTTATGGTGACCGAGACACAAAGATTATAACTGCAAAGTCATGGATAAACATCAAAAGAAGATGAGGACTGAATTAGTTTCTATATAAAAATCCACTGAAACTCATCTTTCTTCCATACAGTACACATGACATTCACTGACATCTAATGTGCTCTAAATTGCACCTATATGCAGCACTTTCTTTTGTGAGTTTCAATATAAACCACCAGGGAGTGCTGGTGTTTAAAAGCCTCCCGACCACAGAGGTCACCACCATCATACTGACTGGACAGATGCTCGGGTACTTCTCAAGTCCGTGTTTCCTCTGACTTAGTCTCAACTGGCTTTGCTTCACTTGAGATGACCCAATTCAGCAGAACCCTGGTAGCTCCAGTTGTTATGTGAAATCTACTCAAAGAATTGCTGGTGGGCTACATAAAAAGATTTAATTCTAAAAACCTGATCTACAAGTTCACATCATTTTCATATAAAGATGGATTATTTTATTCCAGCCTCAAACCTTAAAAGACAAGGAAATAAACTGTCATAGGCGGTCATATTTGCACAGTGTCCTCACAGCACCAGCTGGGCGCTCACGTCTGAAGAACATAAACACGCAAACTGCAGCCCCCTCTATCTAGTGGCTCGGAGATCGGCAATCTTTCCACACTGAGTACACTAACGTGTACTTACGCTGAAGACCACAGATCACATGCTATATGTTCTTTCCAGTCTGGTTACTAGATCAGAAAACTCAGTGATGGCTCTTCCTTGCTAGTTAGATAATATGAATCAGCCCACTCTCGTTCTATGTTACTAAGACAATTTGCTTTTCTTTTTTGTTTTAAGCTCATAATTCCATGAGAATTGAATAAGACCAGAGAAAACCACCTGAAATAGTTATTAAGTTCTAAAGAAACACTTCCTTTCAAACGGGTTTGGAACTAGTCCATTTTCAAGTTATATTTTACTTTAACACAGTCACGTGAAGTCAAAGAACAACATTTAAAAAGTCCTATTTGCTATGCTGCTTTAAAAACCATTCACTGATAGCTAACAGTAGGATTACAACCAAATATAAAAAAGTCTGTAAAAGCTATCAACGTCTATCACGTTGGCCACTATGTGAAAAAAATTATTTCAATGTCACAAAACTGTGAAAGCATAATACAAAAACTCTCTTTCCCTTTGAAAAGGCAGTTCACTACCATTAAAAACTCTAGTCAATAGGTACTCACATGGCCATATTCCTCAAGGTCTCCTTTTCCTTCTTCAAGCGTGACGAAGTTCCCTGCTGGTGTCCTGTGTAAAGATAATCGGCCCTTTTTTGACCTTTTGTTGGGGTCAGCAACTGGGTCCTTAAAGACATTAACCTGAAATCGAAATCGAGAGAAATGATGAACCATCATCTAAACGGCTCTAAAAACACGTATCCCTTTAGCTGCCAGAGCTCTCACCTGCAGGCTGGCGGGATCCCTGGCTAGAACTGGTTTTTATTTTATTTACTTACCTATAGTGTCACAAGTATAACTAATATCATTCCACAACTGACCCATTAACTAGACTGTTTTCCTTCAAGATAGTCATGGTATAGAAACCCAAATTGTGACTATCTTTTACAGAAGGATTTGGAGAAATTTACCAAGTGGCCCTTATATTGCAGACAATAAACACACATCTTTATACACTGTATAGAGAACTAGAGTATTTAAGATAAAGACATGCTGTGCCACAACCTTTCCCTTTTGTTACTTCCTTTACTGCAGTTAAAAGGCAGGAGATACAATCAAGGCGGGGAGGGGATGCTGGCCTGACCCTCGCACTAAGAGGCAGCAGCTGGAGAACCTGCTGGGCATGGTGGCACACCCCTGTAGGCCCAGCCCTCTGGAGCACAGACAGGGCCACACTGCAAGACCCTGACTCAGAACAGTGACAACAAGGAAAGACTTCTAGACTGGGGACAGTGCAATGTAACAGACACACAAATACAGATCCAGAGAGGTGGGAGGCAAAGCACTAACAGATGGCAGTGGCATGGGAGAGCAACAGAGAAGACAGCTCTGGGTTCTCCAAAGAAAGGTGGAAGACAGTACACAGGCTTTCTTCAGGGTTTTCACCGATTTATATTTTCTTTTAAAAATTTATTTTAAATTTTAATTCATACTACATAACAACAACAGCCCCCTCTCCCCCCGCCACTCCTTGCTACGTACCCACACCACCCACTCCTCAGAGAAGGTGAGGCCTCCCATGGGGAGTCAATAAAGCCTGGCATATCAAGTTGAGGCAGGACGACCCCCCCCCCCGCTTCTCATATCAGGTTGAGCAAGGTCTCCCACCACACCAAGCTACAGAGCTGTCACCCACAACCAAGGGCCTAGTTCTGTCCCATGCAGTCTCCCTGGCCATCGGTCCAGAGTTCATGAGTTCCCACTAGCTCAGGTCAGCTGTCTCTATGGGTATCCCAGCTATACTATGGTTACTGAACGATTCCGGTATTAAAATCAGAAGCTCAAACCCCACCCTGATAATAGGATCTTGACAGTGATTACTGCGGACTTGATTGACAGGAGAAGAAAAGCAGAAGGACATACCCCAAGGCCGTTGGTTACAACATAGCTGCACTTGAAGGAGCAGTTTAAGAGGTCTCTTGTTAACTTCTGTAGCAAAGCTCCGCCAGAACCAAAGGAGACGTTTTCAATACTCCACTTTTTTTGTTTCATTCCCTCTACAATCTAGATAATAAAAAACAAGCAAAAGAATGATCTGGAAGACAATGGAAGTTACCTTCCAAGGGCGACACTGTGAGACCCCCACAGTTGTCTGTACCAGTCAGTACTTAGAGAAGCCTCGGCAGGTAACAGCACACACTAGCTTCTTAAAGACCCACGTGGGTTGCAATGGGTACTTAGAGAAGCCTCGGCAGGTAAGAGCATACATTAGCTTCTTAAAGACCCACGCGGGTTGCAGTGGATGTGTGGAAGGAGGGTTCACTTGCAGATTTTCAGTGTACAGTAGTCAATGCAGTCAGGCTGAGAGTGAAGGAGCAAGAACACTGGCTATATGTATACCTAAGGCTTCCTGAGCCCTCCCAGTCACCCCAAAGCTATTGCCCAATGCCAACAACAAAAGCTGCAATGCTTGCCCCAGATGGCTAGACACTCTAGGGGTTTCCACCCATCACAATACATCAGGGTGCATGGCGTTAGTACATGTAACAGTTACTGTATGTAAGGTACAGGTCAGTGGTTATGGATAGGAGCCCATAATATCCACTTGTACCTAACAACGACACTGCTGACTCACTTCCACTGCCTCGTGCGCCAGTGCATACACAAAATTATGCATGATACTTTAGATGTTATGATTTATGACTGGGTCACTGCAAAGGAATGATTATCTACAAGCCGGCTGGAGAGACGGCATGGCACACAGTTCTTCCAAGGGATGCAAGATTTAAAACTCCAGTGAAGCCGTGGTATCAGCGCATCTGTGTTTCTCTGCGTGGGGCTTATTTACCAACCATGTACCTCTAATTTACAAACAAATCCCATCACTTTCATAATGAAACGGGAAGTGAAATTTATTAACCATTTTCTGAATTTCATGAAAAGCCATGTTCTGTTTAAAAGTCCAATTTAAAAAGAATTTTCAAAGTGATTAAGGCAGAGGCCAGTTATGGCTTTAAAACGAATCATTTACATGTTCTCCCTGCACAGTAAGTCTCAAATCGATCTTTGGATTTTCAACACTGTAAAAAGAAACAAACCCCAAACACCATCATGTGTTAATAATCCAACCCTGAGAAATGCAATCATTTTAAAATTTAAAATTCTACCCATCTCTTTGTTGTGCCTATGTGTATTTATTCTTTTCTTTTTAAACCAAAGTATGTTTTTCAATGGGAAGAATTGAGGTAAAGACCACTGCTTACTTCAAAGCGATTCCTTTAGGTTTTATACAAATCTTGGTTTGTGCCTGAGAAAGGCAGGGAGATTCTTGTGCTCACACGAGGACCAGGGGAACCAGAAATTAAACATACAGGATTGTCTCTTCAAACAGAGATACAGAACCTGGCCGGGACCAAAGCTTGCCAACCTACAGAACCTGTTTTTATGGAAGATGTCACATGTAGTTAATCTATAGACCCCATCTTTCTGGAAGATGTTACAGGTTCTTTATAAAGAGTATCTTATTAAGCTTTATTGTACACACAGGATTGAGTTTTTATCATCAGAAAAAAATTTCTCCAAATTGTGCTGTGCTTAAATACACCTAAAATAAAGTGCTTGGGGCCAGAGTGTTGAAGTCTGAGTCAGCACTGGCTACTTAGTTGTGTTGAACCAAGCTACCTTTCTGCCCCCGTGGTGGTCACTTCCCAGGACAGTTTTACACCATGGCTGCCAGCTCAGTGTTCTCCACTCTGCAACATGCCAAAGTCGCTCACAAACAACCCGAAGGGAAAAATCAAGGTGAAAGTAAACGGACAAACTATCACTCTTACTACATAATCTGTTTTTGTATTTCATGCAGAGGTATTTAAGTTAGCCAAGGAGCCCTTAGGATTTAATTATCTGTTACTATCACTGACATGAATTGTGCTCCAGTGAGCAAGTGCTTTCCATGTATTATGTATTTATGTGGGTCAAAGAGCAATTTGTTCTTAACATTTACATCAATCAGTGTCTTCTAGCAAGCTTCTGATCAAAGTTGTAATTCACGGAAGAAACATGAGAGATGCAGACAGAAGGGCTTCAAGACAAGGGTGTAGGGCAGCTGACAGGAAGGAAAAGCTACCTTGGCCTGTACGTAAGATTTTAAGAAAGGACAACTTGAGAATAAAAACTTTGGAAATCTGTTAGACTGCAAGGAAATCCTCTTTTTGTTAGATGAAGTAGTCCCCCACTGCCAAAGTTAGGAACACTAATTAACACATATAGAGGAAACTATTAAGAATAATTCCTTTTCCTATTTCTAAAACCACATATGACTAACTTCCAACATGAAAAATCAAGTACTGTCCTCTGGGTATGATGGGTTTCACATACGTCCCCAAACTGCTTTGCTTTGAGAACCAGTGTAAGATATTCTCCCTGTACCCAAGTGTCCAAAGAACAACTTGTCACATATGGCAGCTTCAGCTGCCAGTCTGACACAGGTCTAGAGACACAGGGAGAGAAAGGCAGCAGAGTGTGGGGTCTGGAACCATTAGCCCACCTACCCTGATCCAGATAATCCTTCACTGAGACTCTGTTCCCAAGTGACCCCAGATTGTGTCATGGTGACAACTCTTATACATATTCTGGGCTCATCAAATAAAAAGGCTTTATTCTGTTTCTCTTCAGAATCACAACAGAAGGTGGCTACTGAGGCCTGGAGAAGTATGCGTTGGCTGCCATTTCTGTATTTTAAGCTACTATTATTTCTAAACACCAAAGGTTTTTACCATCTTAAATATTAAAAATAAGTTTACAATTGCATTTAAATTTGAATGGGCTACTTATGAATCAAAATAGCTGTGTCAAGATCATTTAAGTGGATCACACTACCTCTTGCAAGGTGTTGATATCCACGCCATCTCCCTGAATGACTCTCAGGTACGGGGGCAGCAGCTTGTAGCCCTTTGAGTTCTCAGTGACAGGAAACTTCTTACCTAAAATGTCTAAGACCTGCATGAAAAAACAGAACACAAGTAACTAAGAGAGGGAGGGAGGCTTCCCAAGCTAGGAATTATTTTTCTTTATTATACAATTTTGAGAATATAAAAGTTCAATGACTTAAACAATCTTAAACCACATATAAACCTTTATAAAATTTGGTTGCAATGACTTTTAACCACATTAGAAAAAAGTGTGAGCTTTCCTATTTTGTCAATTTGTATCATTAAATTAGCGCAACACAGGTTTTTCTTCACATCTTTCAAACTATACAGATTCAAGCAAGAAAATCTATAATATTGAAACAATATTACAATGTATATATATAAAGGAAGCATGTAAGGTATAGCACAACAAACCCCTAGTTATGCCTCTGATTTGGACTCGCTCTGCTTGTGGCCAACAGTTGTTTGGTTTACATTTGTCTGACGCTGAGAATAAGACGGACACAAAGCGCACACAATGTGCAGTTTGTCCATAGCTCTTCGCTCTAGGAAAGCTGGCCTGTGTGATATGTGAGCTACTCCAAGCCATTCAGCATTTTATCACAGCGCAAACCCTTAAACACAGATTTGAAGTTGATCAGGAAAACTTGGTCAGGGCCGGAGAAGACCTATCGGCTACACCCCTTCCACACAACCCCTGCCTTTCTTGACATAAACTGCTAATAAGAGATCCTAATCAAAGTTCCACGTAATGGCTTTCTTATCATAACCACCACGATGGAAATAAAAAAGCTGTTTAGTTGTCCAAAGTGAGACACTTCAGGTTAAGACACTGAGACTAGCTGTTTACAGAATTAAAAAAGGTTTCATTAATCTATGCTCCCACTTCCTACGAGAGAGAGAGAGAGAGAGAGAAGCCATCTGCTCACTAGTCGAGAACAGTTGTACAGGAAGGCTCCAGACAGAAGGCCTACACTGTTTCCACATTTCTCAACCTTGGTGGGTCATTTTCTCCTTACAACAGAGATGGTCAGAGCCAGCAGTGGGTTGTTTTTTTTTTTTTTTTTTGATGAGATTAAAGAAATTTTCTTTCTGGAGTCAAGCACCAACAGGAGTTCTCTGTAGAAGGCATCAATCAACTCCTGCTGGGATGGACACTTTGTAAGACAGGTGAATCAAGCCCTGGACACTAACAGGCAGCTCTGCTCAGAGACAGTCCTAGTTCTAGTCGAGCAATACCTGAAGAGCAGCTCTGAATTATTTGTGTTCTTCATTACCACGAACAGACGCCTTCTGTACTAACAGCAATTTCTAATATAATAAACCACAAATTATCCACAAAGACGTTGATTAAAGCACAAGCCAGATTAAGATTAATTCTGAGGGCACATAAAGAAGTATTCACTGGCCCTCAATCGTCTACTTGACGATATATAAATAAACTAACTTATGGGCTGGAGAGATGGCTCAGAGGTTAAGAGCATTGCCTGCTCTTCCAAAGGTCCTGAGTTCAATTCCCAGCAACCACATGGTGGCTCACAACCATCTGTAATGAGATCTGGCGCCCTCTGGACTGCAGGCATACAGACAGACAGAATATTGTATACATAATAAATAAATATTGGGCTGGAGAGATGGCTCAGCCGTTAAAGGCTAGGCTCACAACCATAAATAAATAAATAAATATTAAAAAAAAAAAACAAAACTAACTTGTAGGTGAAGACTTTGTCATTTCCCGGACGCCCAGAGCCGAATAATCACACAGAAACTATATTAATCACAACACTGGTTGGTCAATGGCTTATGCGTATTCCTAGCTAGCGCTTACATCTTAAATCAACCCATTTCTTTATTCTATGTATCACCACAAGGTTGTGGCTTACCAGGTAAAGGCATCTGTCTCCTTCAGCAGCTACACAGCATCTCAATTCCACCTACCCTTTCCACATCTCTGTTCGGATTTCCTGCCTGGCTTTACTGTTAAGCCATTGGCCGAAACAGCTTTATTCATCAACCAATAAAAGCAACACATCTAAAGAAGGGCATCCCACCTCCTTTCACTGCAATAACATGTGACCTTGGGCAAATCTACTGCTGTCTGTCTGAATTACAACTCAGTGAAGGAGCCAGTGCACAGGCATCTCAACAACACACATCACGACTTACCTTCAGTACAGTGTCCAGTGGGTTCCCAGAATCAGGTCTGATGATGAGTGGTGCCTCTGTACTTCTCGATACTATCAAATGTCTGAGGTCTTCACCCCATATTTTCTCACAAGCATTATAAATGTCATAGCTGTCGCTGACCACAGACACGGGCACTGATGAGAACTGTGTTACTATGTGTTCAAAAGCATCTTTCTCATGGTCTTTCCCCCACGCTGTTATGGTACTAGAAAACAAGTGAAAAACACAGGTTAACTCAGGCAGACATGAGACGGATTTCTGAGGCATCATTACCCACCGTCTCCACTGTACCAGCCCAACAGTGTCACAGAGAAGGGGTTCAGTTAACAAGTGATTGTCGGAAGGCAAATGCAGGATCTGCGCTAAATCACCCCTGCCCAGTTTGCTTCCAGCACTACAAGTTAACAATACTCATCTTAGTAGTTACTGTCACTTAGTTCTCGGATCAACAGTTAACCAATTATAAACTGGTTTGTTTCAGCCTCCTTCAACCTAATCAAAGTCAGCGAGCATATACAGCCTCCCACCTTCATGGCAGAATACTGGAAAGGGTGAATACATACTCCCATTTTCCCAGTAGTGTAAGCACTTGGTTCTTTTTGAAAATGCCTAATTAATAGTAAGTTACAGCTGAATAAATAATCACAGCACTTGGGAAATGGAGGCAGTATAAGTTCAAAGCCAGCTTGGACTGCATGAGGCGCTGTTAAAAATCAAACAAGCCAGCATGGTGTGCAACCTTCATCCACCTTTTCAATCTACTTTTCATACATATCTGTTTTAGTCTTTACTACCCTAAAGCATGTATACATGTTATCATAATGTTTGGCAGATAGTAAAATATGAAAAAGTACTAGTCAAAAATGCTCAATCAAATTTGATTATTTCCTTAAGAAGTCAAGATCTCACATATTGTCTCTCTAAAAGCTTTTCTAATCCTGTCAATGGATATGAACCCTCCTCGTTTGAGACTATTGTGAACACCTTAATTGTGCCTCTTTAAACAAAAGTTCTTAGCAGAGCAGATAGTTCCTCGTGACTATTTTTTCTTGAGGGGGTCAGCTGTGCACTGTTCTGTCCTTGCTGATCCGACGGTGACAAGTTAATGTGCACCAGATGACAAAGTTCAGCTTACTCTACACTCAAACACACAGGACTTTAGGCATTCTCCAATGACTGTATTAAATGAGGTTAAGAACCAGAAGCAAAGTTTGACATATACTTACTACACATTGTTCACTTTCTTTTCTTCTTTCTTTTTGTTTTTTTTTTAGACACAGTTTCTCTTTGTAACAGCCCCAGCTGTCCTGGAATTCCCCTCCTTCTGTAGACCAGGCTGGCCTTGAACTCAGAGATCCACCTGCCTCTGCCTCCCAAGTGCTGGGATTAAAGGCCTGCACCACCACTGCCAGGTTACACTGTTTACCTTCAATAAGGGGAACTCTAGAACCAGAGGGGCTGCAACCTGGGTTATAATTTCCTAGTGTTCCTTGAGATAACACTAAGAGTAAGAAAGTAAACACAAGAGAATCGTGACACCTTCCTCCCCATTAAAATGGCTTACTTATCTAGAATTGAAAACACTGGTCCAGATGACAATTTCCTGGGCAAAGGTAGGGGAGATCACACAGAAAAGTGGGGAAAGAAATCAGTACTTTAACAGTGTTTCCAGATTTCAGCTAATAAAGAACATTGTATCTGCATATACAATGTAGCAAATATAAAAACCATTCCTTAAATGGACTTCAATCTGTTTACTAGAGTGGTTCAAAACCCCAGCCCTGCCCGATCCTCTCTCTATAAAAGTGAGTACTCATTTTGTTCTGTTTATTCCATGGAAGTTTATTTAGCGTCTGGCTCTGTTGTCAAATCAGGTGTTGCTGAGTCACACATAACAAATTCAAACCAAGCATTAGAAAGCAATTAGTTTACAGGGCCAGAGATAGGACCAGGGGCCTTGTGCATGCAAGGCAAGTGTTCAAATATTCAACACGAGAACAGACTCAATTTTACCTGTGCTCTGCCGCTGGAACAGAATAGCCCGGCACAGGATCTTTTGTTCCGTAGTATTTTTTAATCAGAGCAATTCCCGCCACTGTATCTGTTCCTTTGAAGTTGACCAAATGAGCAGAAGCCCCTATGCCAGCAGTCTGAAGATCAACCACAAACGAAAATTCAAAACAGGAGCTAACATCCATCAGCCTCATCCCACTTCCCACCGCAATTTCTCTACCCCATGCTTGTGCTCTGCACAGTGTTCACTGTGCCTGTCTGTCCCCCTCCACCTAATGCGTGTATGTTCTGTGTACTGAGACCCTCCACCTAATGTGTGAAGAACCGGACCATGTATTTAGAGGTATGTTCTATGTACTGAGACGACACACAGTAGTTAGTTATCTGTTGACTAAGCCTCCGGAGTTGCAAGAAATGGCCTACTTAAAGCAAGTTCATCCCCAGTGACATTCTGAGAAGCTGGCAGAGGCTTCTCATTTTGGTTTGGATGAGAATGCTCCCTACACATAGGCTCAGATATCTGAACACCTGGTCACCAGCGGGTGGTGCTGTTTTGCGAGGCTTCAAGAGCTGAAAGCCCCATGACACTTCCAGTTTTCTCACTCTGCTTCACGCTTGTGTTGGAAACTGTGAGCTCTCGGGTTCAGGTTCCTCCTGTTGCACCTCTGCCTCCCCACCATGAGCTCTCATAAACTTTCTGACATCTACTGCTTCTGGTAATGATGTTTTCTCGCAGCAAGTACTGACAACTCACACTGAATTCCCTGAGACCCGTTTTGGTTTCTTACCTCTTGTGAAGAGACTCCTCTGTAACCAAAATCATGTAACTTGTATTCCAGACCATCTAAGTTACCAGAAGTTTCTAACAAGTATTTGGCCAGTATTTTCTTCTGCTCTCTTGAATTTGTGGCCACTGTAATTGGATACCAGGACTGAACGAGAATAGTCTGTAACAACAAAATTAACCACATTATTAATATAAAATACTGGACTCCTTCTGGGGAAATCACGGCTTACTTCTGGCCTTAGGAAGCCATCAGCTCCCAGGAAAAGCACCGTCGCTGCAGATGCAGCCACTGCTCGACTGCTGTAGCAGCAGAGAGAAGTGAGCACTCTAAGCCTCAAGTAACTCCAAAGAAAAGTTTTGATTCAAATTGCAATTTGCCATAGATGGGAAGATTAACACTCAACGCCGAGCAAGGTCACACCATCCTAAGTTCCTCAGAGTATTCTTGATTCCTTGACTTGTGTGGGCCAGCACCCGATGGGCCCGTGACTGACGTAGACTCTAGGAAGCACCCATTTAATAAAGCAGTCAGGTCTCAGTCCTGTAAACTGATTCGGTCCTAGCAGTGCTGTGACGTTAGAGACCCATGCCTGACATCCTTAGTCTTAAAGGATGTCAAAGCCCATCAGAAGGAAGCCTTGGCAGGCGTTCATGTGGGACGTGTTAGAACTGCTAGGTTCTTATTCTACAAGAGCTACTCTTCAGTCTCACTTTTTTCTGGGCTGCCGGAAAACTCCAAATTCAGGCTGCTGCATACCCCTGGAATCACACTAGTTTTTTGTCTTGAACTTACTATTTTATTCTAGGATGATAAATTTCCATTTATTTTCTAAGCCTAATAGTATATTACCAGAAACAGCTTCCAATCTACTGTAGAAAAAGTTAAGACAGCATTACAAAACTAGTAGTGGTATCTGAGCTGGACCAAAAAGGGAGTTCATTTCTGATATAAATTTTATATACTTACCAAACAGAAGCTAAGTGATCAGTAAATGAAATCAATGGATAGAGATTACTGGATCTCAGACAAACAACTCATCTAAAAGGCAAACTTCTGTGGCTTTAGGTTCCTGTGGCTGAATCAATATGGTGCTCAAAGCGCCTCTCCTCATTGGAAGCTCTAGTCCTCATCCCTTGATTCTGGACTATTCTGTGATCAATCGTGTCTCTTTGGCTCTCTCTCATTTACCAAAACATAGTAGCAGATTATGGGACTTCCTATTTCAGGACTCATTACTCACCTTGGGGACACCCACCTAGTCACAAGGAGGCAGGACTCACTGATGGACCACTCAGTAGTAAACTAAAAGTGACCAGTGTGCTTCCTGCTTGAGGCTTTGAAGAGAAAACACTGTCTGAATGTACTAACTGACAGACAGCGTGGTTAGTACCATCTGCTACAAGAAGGAGGATATAGCTCAGCCAACAAGTGCGTGTTTAGCTCGTACAAGGCCCTGTGCCCTGGGGTTCCAGCTCCGGCACCACCAAAACAAAACCCTCCACACCCTTTACCGTTGTGCTTTTATATTATCCTTCCAATATCAAAATCTGCCAATCCAAAACTAAGATTTGTTATCATTTACTTCAAGTTCACAGATAATTCCAAATTTTACAATACAGTAAAGACAATTAAAATTTACATTTTAGCTGACTGTACCTTCCTGGACCTGTTTCAAGCCTCCTCTTAGTTGATTGCACTCAAAAGTCTAACAGCATTTTAAATTCTGTTGCCTTAGTAAAAGGTTTTCAAACATATTCTTGAGTCTTATTTTTCCAAAATCTTATCTTACTTTATGCAGTGTAATAATAAATTATTATTATTATTATTATTATTATTATTATTATTATTATTATTATTATTATTTTGGTTTTTCGAGACAGGG
>NC_022009.1:81726684-81733828 GCF_000317375.1 Microtus ochrogaster
CATCGCCCGGCATAATAAATTATTTTTGTCACTACTGAAATGCTGACGTTAGCCACATAAACAGCACCCAGCGACTTGGTCCCTTCCTCCACAGATGACCAGTGCAGCTTCCACCAGGAAGCTTGAGATTACATCATCATCATCAAAATTACTGGCACTGTGACAACATGGAGCCACTCAGAGATACACGTAAGGAAACCCAAAATACCTACTACATATGTGCCCTTCTTTTAGATTTAGAAATCAAACAGTAAGAACATAGAATGTCTGTTTTTAGATTAGAAGCTGAAAAATCCATTGAAAGATCAGTGAATGAACTGGAACAGAATGTCTACCAGAAGTCTGCATGGTTAAAACGGAACTGGGCAACTTTTGCTCTAAGCTAGTATACACGGAGACTGCCAATGGGTCAGCTGGCCTGGAGCAGCAGCTGTTTGGGAGGCCAAGGCAGGAGGACAGCCACTTCCAGACCTGTCTGGACAACTCGGTGAGACCTCACTTCAAGAATTTTCTTGATAAAAGGGCTGGAGGTGTAATTTAGTGGAAGGGTTGTCTAGTGTGCACTATGCCCTGGATTCTGGTCCCAGCAGTGCCAAAAGAAACAAAAGGAATTATAAGACCAATGTCAACGGAGCTCAGTCACTTGATTTATAGGCTCTCGTAAGATCACACTTCATCAGAAGGACAGGAAAGACACTGCGTTCAAATATCACTCACTGATGAGGGAGCCGAGACAGGAGTGAGTGCAGATTACACAGCCTTACCAGTGACAGCAAGCTTCCAGGACCCAGTGGTCTTTATGCTCAATCACCACTTAAACAAGATTCCGAATAAAAGCCAAACCCACTCACCTCAATCCAGTTGGTGAGCCAGTAGCACTCAGGGTCTGTGTTCTCCACAGTGAACAGCACATTCCCTCTGGGGATGACAGAGCCCTCAGGAACAGCCTTTACTTCAATTGGGAGATGACCATCGTATTTCTGGCAGGAGGCAACAGCAACAATATTTACTCATTCAACAGGTGCCTGTTATGCCAGTTTTTTTTTTTTACATTTTATGAAAGCTAAATTTCTACCACTGCAGAAAGTATAGATGTCGTTAAATCATTAGCAATAATCTAGTTAGTCAGAGTATCCCACAGCTTCTAAAGTGAGTCAGAATGAGTAACTTAGGCACCAATCCAGCTCCTAAGTTCATGTTGTTACCTCTATAAACACCTACCACTTTGATCAACACTGATCAAAACAGCATTTCCCTGACTTGTTCAGAAAAAGAGAAATTTCATTCTACCATACTATCTTACAACTTGTTCCACACAGGTTATTTTCATACATGAAAAAGAAAGAAAGATTAAAGGCTAGTGTGCAAGAACACACAAAGCAAAGGAGATCACTACAGAGGAATTTTAAGTAAGACTTATCTTTTTCCTGGCAAGTAGACATTTAAAGCCACGAAGACCCCGACATTCAATGACCAAGTCTAAGTCACTGCCCTGATAACCTCATGTGAACACTTGGTTCTCAGTGCTGGGACTGCTAGGGAATTTGTATGCTCAGTACATGATAGCAGAGTGAAGAGCAGGGCTGAACTCACTCAAGGAGCTGCACCACACTATTCTACTTGCTGAGAGGAGGATCCCAGAATTATGTTGTGATAAACTCATAGCATCTACTTTCAACTTGAGGAAGTTAGAAATAACTTATGAAACTGCCAAGTAACGCTATCCTTTAAAAATTATTAGTGTCTCTCCATTTTAAGGTATATTTTCCAGAAATGTATTAAATTACCTCTCAAAAAGTGAGTTAAATTCTAAGTCACTTACTAGCATATTGCTCAGGACCACTATAAACTCTGTTTATTTTAGATTCTGTCGCCTTAGTAAAAGGTTTCCAAACATATTCTTGGGTCTTAGTTTTTTCTAAAATCTTACTTTATGCAGTGTAACAATTAACAAATTATTTTCATCAACGCTGAAATGCTGATGTTAGCTATGTAAACGGCACCTGGTGACCTGCTGTTTTATTGCTGCTTGTTAGTGATTGACACTACAGAGGAAAAGCAAATGTTACCTAGCTTTTGTAAGAATATCTTTAAAAATAACTATTATATTCAGATCATCAACAAAAAGCTTTATAGTTGAATTTTCTATTCAAATTCCACGGCAAGAAATTTTGATTTAAACAAAAACCAAAACAGGTAAGAAGTGACAGCCATTTGTACCTCAAGAATGTAGTTCCATCCCCTTTCATTAAAGACATCATCTTGGAAATGTTCTTTGTACACTTCTTTGGCCTCCTGGATTTTTTCTTTGGTCACTACCTTACCTGGAAGGACACACAGGTCTTGTTTACACTCTGTGACTTGCTGAGTCACCACAGCAATGCCGTCAGCTCTCTCACCCCTTATGATAGGAAAGCAGAGAGGATGAACGAGATTCACCCATCAAGAGCAGATTCAGAAAGGAAACCTGTACCTCCAAGAGCTCACCCTCACCATAACTGTTCATTATTTTACAAGCACAGGAGCAGCCAAACACAGCGGCTCACACTCATAAATCAAGGACTCGGGGAGCCAAAGCAGCCTCAATTACATGGTGAGGCTCTGTCTTCAAAAAGTAAAACAAGCAAGCAGCTAGAATAGAAAATCACTTGCACACCATCAAAACAAACAAAACCAAACGGCAGTGCTCTTTAGATAGTCTTTAAATCTCTTCTTCTCTGTAAAATGAGGATAAGGGTACAGAACCTAGTTACAGGACGATACACAGCTATTTAGAAAACACGGCCTAGAGCAGTTTTGTAAACTACTGATAAGGACATATAATTTAGTGAGGTAGTTTTATAAAATTTTGGCAACAGTAAAAACTTCTGAATCTACAAGAGCCATAAGTTAATTCAAAACCAAACAGGTAATGAATTCAAGGGTTTTTTTAAAATTTTTATTTTTGGCAGTGTTCACCTGTATTGGATCATGCAACTTCATCCATCTGGGTCTGAACACACACACATGTGCACTTTGCACTGTACACGGCATCACCATGTCAAGTCAACAAATGCTGTAAGTACTATAAAGTTATTTTTTTAAGTCAGAAAATGTTTGTATATCTATTTTTATATACTTACATACTCAGAATTGTGCAAAAAAAATCCCTCAAGAAGGGATTGCCAATGGCAATGGTTTAAGAAGCCCCATTCTAACAGGCAATCGATACACACACACCCCTATAATAACTTACAAAGTTACAGAAATAAATATTCTCTATGTTTAGAAACCAGTATCAATTGCTGTATTTAAGACCCTGTGCACTCTCCTTCCATACAGCAGGACCTTTACACCTCACTGGGTTTTCAGTAATGCAGCAAGTCTGCTCTATGTGACCTTAAAATAGCTATCATTTGTGTAAAATTAAGCTTAACCTGTATTCAACTGAAATTGTTTTTGCTTTAAAAATTAAAAATTTCCAAAAGTGTAAGGTCTTTGGAACTGGTTTCCTGCGTAGAAACTTCACTACAAAATATACTATAAATGATCTCAGCAAACAGCCAATCCACCCCTGAAAATTACCGGGAGGATTTTCGTGTTTAAAATGCATTTTAAAATTAAACCCACTATTGTAAACAGTTTTGAAAAATAAAACTGTAAGATATATCTAAAGCAATATAAAAATATTCTAGTTAAATCTACGTAATTCAAAATGATTTTCCAGATCAAAAACAAACCTCTTGCCCTGGGTCAATGGCTCAGTCTATCAGTAAATGAGAATGGCTTCTGAACATTACTGCCCTAAACTTTCTTTGGAAAATCATCAGTTTCAGAAAACCTTTCTTTAACTTAAAACATCCAATGCAAACACCAAATTCTAAGTCTTAGTGCATTCACAGAAACAGGTCATAATTTTTTTTCTTTTTGGATTTTCGAGACAGGGTTTCTCTGTAGCTTTTTGGTTCCTATCCTGGAACTAGCTCTTGTAGACCAGGCTGGCCTCGAACTCACAGAGATCAGCCTGCCTCTGCTGGGATTAAAGGTGTGCGCCACCACCGCCCGGCATAATTTTTAAAAGGCAGCATAGTGGTAGTTCACCAATTATAAACACTTGGGAGGCTGGGGAACTGCCATGATTTTGAGGACAGCCTGAGCAACTCCTTGTGTTTAAGGCCAGCCTAGGCTACAAAGTAAGGCCGTGTCTCAAACAAAAGAAAACAACTCCTAAAGTGGTGATCAAATATAATGAAATATCAAAATTAGGTTACTTGAAAAGTTACTTCACAGAACAGAACATAATACAGAAAAAAATAGGAAGTCACATGAAAGCAGTGTTTTAAATGTACGAGGAAAAGCAATACCTTTTAAGTACTTATTAAGAATGTACTGCAACCCATAAAACACTGTTTCCTCGTATTTCACCTTCCTTACTTTGGAGTTTTCTATCTTCTTTTCACGGCATTCAAAGTAGGAATAAACTTTGCTTGTGTTGGGAGGGTATTGTTTATAGTGAGTAACCTACAAAAAGAAAGACACCTTCATTAGGAAACACTAAGAGGAGATTAAAGCACAACAGACAAGTCTTCAGTTTATCTCCAATCAGACGGTTTCTTACTTGCTATTGATCAACCTACCCACGCTGGCCACACAGAACAAGAGACTATGATCCTGCTAATAATTCCTTATCTTACCATCAAAACAAAAGTGACCGAAGAGATTAGACCTAAGTATGTTCAAAGCCATAGGGTTGAGCGGATCTCACTTGATCTTGGGGTGCAGTCCTTTTCAGTCTGAGACACACACCTTATCGAACAAACCAAGGAAACAATTCAGGCAGGCTGTGTACGTACTTGTTTTTGCTTTGTGAAAGGTTTGAGACTGGTGGTACTTCAGATATGGGGTTCTAGAGTACGTGGCTGTATTTGTATTTTGGGGCTAGGACCTGTCTACCTGAGAGAAATACTTTCACCTTTTTTGTGTGTTTGTGTGGTCTGTGTGTATGTGCATGCATGCATATGGAGGCCAGAGGTGGATTTCAGTTCTGCCTTCGTCATATCCGTTTTATTTTTGAGACAGGATCTCTCATCAAACCTAGAGTGCACCAGTTTGGTTAGACCAGCTGGCCAGCAGGCCCGGGGTCTTTGCATCACTGCACTGTAGGCACGTGCCAACATGGCTGCTTTTCACGTCAGGCGCTACAGATCAAGCTCAGGTCCTCGGGCCTGTGCAGTGGGCACTTTACTGACTGGGCCATCTAGAATTCTGGCCCAGATTCTGACTGTGACCGGGTTTTGGAATTTTGCCCCTGTGACACCCACGCTCAAGAAGTCCTAATTTTGGATCAGGAATGCTCAGTCTATTCCACAACTATCTAATGTGCCAAGCATGGCCAGTCAACGTCTTCTCAGAAGCCGCTTCTTTTAGTAACTATGAGGGTGAGCTCGGCTGCCATGGTGTCTACAGAAACCTGGACGAAAGCACAGCAGCAGCAAGTGAAATAGCAAACAGAAAGCCTGTTTTAGGTGCTGGGATGGTTGACCTGAGATCAACCCTGGGACACACGTGGTAGGTGAGGACAGATTCCTCCAGGTCACTGACCTCCACAGGAGCACCATGTACACGTCCCTACACACAGATACAAAATGTAGTGAGACATTTAAAAACATAAACGGAACCTCCCGTTTCGTTATTTCTCAAACTGCCTCCTGACTGAATAGTATGTTCCTACTAGATCTTATGTATGAGTTTAAAAACATGAAATTTTTGTTTTTAAATTCAGCCTGAGGAACGTTCAGCATCCACTAGAGCTCCAGTTTTACTGTAGTGTTTTTGTCACTCTAAGGCGAATGTATAAATAAGGCATTTATTTTAAAATTTACAAATTTATTTATAAATAAACGACTAGGAGTAGTGTGTGTCTGTAATGTTAAGGACAGAAAAACGTTCAAATGTAAGGTACAGGGTAAATGACAGCCATGGTAGCCAAGTGTCAAACGTGTCGGGGTCCACACCGTGTCTCCTCATTTCAAGTTTAGGAAAGTCAGTGTTTCTCTGGCTGTAGAATGTCGATCTCAGAGAACTTGGCTCTATCTACAGAATCTTTGTAGCTTAGCATTAGCATTCTAAAATAAATACATGTCCACTGCCACTTCTGAACGACCATTCTCTGTGTGTCGTTCCCAGCAAATCAGGCTTGGAGCTCCCCTTCTGCAGCACACAGGCAAACGTGTGTGTGTGTGTGTGTAAACCTCTAGAGTAACGTGGGCTTTGAGGGCCTGAGTCCTGCAGAGGGCTGCAGCTTCTTGTTAGGCACAGATAAAAAAACAACAAAAACAAACCCTTTACAATAAAAGGCACAGGGCATCCTGAGCGAAACGCAGACACCCTGGACTTTAAAGTTTGGAGCCCAGGGACTGACTCATCACTGTCAGTTTAAGGAACGCCACAAAAAAAAAAAAAAAAAAAAAAAAAAAAAAACAAGGGAGAAAGCTAATACAGTAATTAAAGCTATTAATCCACCACAATGAAAAAAAAAAGAAAAAAGAAGCACTGAAGTTAGGTATATTTATAAATATTTCAGTAATAGTTAAGCTTGCTAGGAAAAAAAAGATAACCGAACTTAAAATATATCCAAGATGTATGTAAAAACAATAGCATAAGACTTACAACATAGGGATTCCAATTCTTTTAGAGAAACCTAGGCATTGAGGTGGGAGAAAAGTAAAACTGCACACAGGACTGGATGACACAGTGCATCCAGGGTCACAGCTGTTTCTCACAGCACCCACCCTGACCCGAGTAAGTTCTGACCCACAGTTCAAGTACTTCAGTGTCTTCTACCAGAATGGACAAGTCCGTAGGCTTTGGATGGGTCAGTGGATACACACTTGCTGCATAAGCCTGAGGAGCACTGGACCCCCAGCACCCACCAAGTGCAGGCAGGTGTGGTGGCCCAACTGCAGCCCAGCACTGGGAGGTGCAGACAGGGTCCACAGAACACACCAGCTTGCTCCGACTAGCCAAGTCATTGAGCTCTCCGTACAGGGGAGACCCAACCTCAATGTGCTATTCTGTAGAACTGAAGAAGATATCAGACATTAATATCTGGCCTACAGACAATACCTTATGAACAGAAAGCCCAGAAGCATGCGCGCGCGCGCGC
>NC_022009.1:81733928-81740053 GCF_000317375.1 Microtus ochrogaster
CACACACACACACACACACACAGACACACACACACCACACACACCGCAGGCATTTAACACACACACAGACACACACACACAGACACACCGCACACACACACAGAGACACACACACACACACACCGCACACACCACAGGCATTTAACGACTGAAGCTTCTGTTTAGGATACATTTCTAAAATGGTGCTTTAAAACCCACTTTTGCCTACATATACATAAAATACTACATACAGGAATGGTTCCTATGTTAAAAAAGATACAATTTAAAACATGAAGTCTCACAGGCTGCTGAATTAGAAATGAACCATATTCTACAATTTTAAGAGAACTTTTAAAATTATTTTAGAGAATACAGGTAAATAACTTAAACCGTCTATACAAATTCATCAGTGTTCAGATTTAGAATATACATAGTGGTCAAGGGCACTATTTTTTAATTAATTAATTTTTTCGAGACAAGGTTTCTCTGTAGCTTTTGGAGCTTGTCCTGGAACGAGCTCTTGTAGATCAGGCTGACCTCAACCTCAGAGATCCACCTGCCTCTGCCTCCCAAGTGCTGGGATCAAAGGCTTGCACCACCACCGCCAGGCAAGGGTACTATTTTTAAACATTTTCTTAGTAAATGTTACTCTAAGAACACAGTCCACAGGCACGAACTCCAGCTTTACCAGTTTATTTTCTGCTCCAGTGGCCATTGGCCCTTCACATGGGCTATGACGTAACTCCAGTCAGCTGACTCACAGACACATAACCTGTTTGTGCCATGTGCCAGGCTTACTGCTTCAGATGGTGAGGGGAGGAGAACAGGCTGATGTGGCCCCACTTCTTGTAGGGCTAACGAGAAAGTTAAGAGAAAACATACTCAGACAAGGTAATGTCAGATTAAGATGGACAGAAAAGGAACTGGGGAGATGTGGATGGGCGGCGACGTGTGAACGGAGTCAAATGAAAAGACAGGAAGCTCTTTGACACGAGGGACGGAACAGAATAATGGCCAATGTAGTTGGTCCTTGGACCTGGCAAGGCTGGAACAGGTAGAATCATACATAGGCACAGGTGCTGAGAGGAGCTCTCCCTGTGTTAAGTGCAGTGGGAAGCCATCAGGTTTTAAGTTGGGGTAAATATAACCTGATTTGCAAATTTTATTTTTTTGGGTGCTGGGAACTGAATATAGGCTCTTACAAACGGTAAGTAGATGTTCTAACCCCGAGCAGCCTTTCTCACAACCTTAGGTGGAAGGGTGTGCCACATACACAAAATAACAAACAATTTGGCACAATAGGAACGTGCATTAGAGGGTGCTCAGAGCAGAGCCAGGAAGGAAGAAGCTTCTGAACACAACTAAGCCAGGTGAGCAGACAGACACCTACCTAGTACTTGTGGAGGTAAAGGAGAATTAGAATTGGATGTGGAGGAATGAGACGTTACAGATACCTCCTGGAGTGCGGCTTGAGCACCCGGGTTATCAATGGCACCATTTAAGCCAGGGATAGTGAGTGGCACACACCTGTGATCACAGCACTCAGGCAAGGTAGGAAGACTGCCTTGGACCAAAGGCCAGCCTAGGCTACCTAGAGAATACCAGGCCAACCACAGGTACGCAGCAAACCCTATCTCAGCTCCTCCTCAAAGAAAGTAAGTTCTACTTACTGAATCAACGAAGACTATGGGAGGAATGAGTAGGTAAAAGCAAGAGTTCAGTGTGCAGTGTCAAGCAACACTAGTAAGTTTCATATGCTCAGAATTAAGTGTATGAAAAGGAAGTTCTTGAATCCTGTTAATTTCTGCACTTTGATTTCTACTGCTAGAGAAAATGATACACAATCCTTCACATTCCCAGACAACTGATCTCTGGACTGGCAGGACCCTCCTTGGCTAAGAGGGCCCTGTGAGGTTCACAGGAGCCCATGAACAGGCTTTAACAGAACTTCATTCCACTTGCCTTCCTGGAAAATAAAGAAGGCTCTGCGGTCATGAGCACTGGAGTTCGGTTTCCAGCACCCACATGGCAGTGCACAACTGTCTGTAACTCCAGTTCCCGGGGATCCAAAGGCACCTAGCACACATGTGGTAGAGACACGCATGGAGACAACATATCCACATACATGAAAAAGCTTACAGGCTTCTAAAATGATTAGGTGCTAGACAGTAACTTCCAGTGCCTGGAACAGAAAGACTCTAGCCCCATGTTTTACGAGAATGTTTGTCAAACAACCGATCGATACATTCCACTTTCAAGGATCCGCCCTCACCCTACTACGACAGTGGGGCCGGGATGGAGGCGTATTTAAGGTAAGCAGAATCCTCCTGCGGGAAATCAGGTATAATTTTCTCTAGATTAGGTTGGTCTGATGGCTTCTCAAGATCTTGCCACCCAAACTGGTATCACATTGCCAAAGGCAACTGGGACCTGCCTACTTTTCCAGTCACATGTGTATAAGTGACACCATCTGTGATACATACAGCACAAGAGGAGCCACTAGCCAACCATCCTGCCCTCTGCCTTACTACAGCAGGCACTATCTGTGTGATACCTACAGCATAAGAGAAGGATCCATTAGCCCCAATCATCTTGCCCTCTGCCTCACTACAGCAAAAATTTAATCAGTTCTGCTTTTCAGGAGTCTTTAAGGTGTGTGACGCTCTGGGAATTTGCTGCCACAGAAAATAACTTGTTGCTATTTAGGCCTGGAGCCTAAACTACTCCATTAATACTTGCAGGCATTGGGTTCTCTCTTTCCACCACGTGGATGCCCAGCTAATGTAAGCCACCAGGCTTGGTAGCAAGCATCCTTCTTTATCTGTGGCTGCCAGCCGCACTGTTTGATTTCTTTTTTTTTTTTTCATTTAAACACTGCATGGCCCATTTCTATCTAGCCTCTTCTAGGCTAATTCTTACATATTAATTTAGCCCATTTCTAATCATCTGTGTAGCACCACTAGGTGCGCTTACCGGGAAGAATCTAGCCTACGTCCATCCTGGGTCGGAGCTTCATTGCGTGTGCCTCAGAGAGCAGAGCTATCCCGTCTACCCGGAGAGGGGAGCGTGGCCTCTCTCTGAGCTCACTTCCTCTTCCTCCCAGCATTCTGTTCTGTTTACTCCTCCCACCTATGTTTTAACCTATCAGGGCCAAGCAGTTTCTTTATTGCTTAACCAATGAAATCAACAGATTGATATATGACACTCCCACATCACTTCCCCTTTTTCTGTTTAAACAAAAAAGAAAGGCTTTCACTTTAACATAGTACACTGTTTGATTTCTATTGCTCAAATTTCCCCCACGATTTATAAAGCTTACTTGAAAACATACATACAAATGTCACCGTCTTCTTTGAGACAAGGTCTCATGTAGCCCAGGCTGGTCCAGACTTGCTGTGTAGCCCAGGCTGGCTTCCCACCCCTTCTTTCTCAGTGCTAAGATCACAGAGCTATGTCACTATGGCTGACACATCAGAAAAAGAATACAGAACCCCTCCTCCTTGACAAGCTCGGGGGCCATGGGTCCACGTTCCTCATCCGTTACTGCTCTCTCGGAAGCACTCGAGAGGCAAGTCCAAAAGGTGGGGGAGTCAGCGAGAGGGAAATACTGCAAGTTCCAGGCAGAACTCACTTCATCATAGGATGCTCATTCTCCAAACCTCTTCTGCAATAATGCTCAACTTCCTGTGTTCATCACCACTGAAGAACACAAGAACTGACTGCTTCATTGCTACAAGGAAGTCAAGCAGTTCTCTGAAGAGCCAGTAAAGTAAACCCTTCTCCACCAGGGACTGTAAGATGCCGTTGCTGCCCACTGTGCCTCCACTACGTGTTGATGTGTGATTGATAAAGTGCTGAGTTCTAGACAGGCCGGAAGGCCCCCGAGGGGGTAGCCAGGACCTGAACATCACTGAAGGACTAATTTTGTGCATCCCGTCTTTTCCAGACACAGCACAAATGACAATGTCTTCTGCTGATCTGCTGGAGATAAAATGTTGAAAAATGTTACAACTGTTCTCTGCCGTAGGCGCTTACAAACAAAATATGTACAGTTTTGTGGAATTTCTGTGTGGGACAGAAGAAAGGCATCTTTTAACTGCTTCCTGGCTATTTGAAAACTGACCATCCCAGCAGTACGCTAAAAAAGAAAAGCCATGCCTCTCTGACAGGAAAGCCCCGGATGCAACCTAACTACTGACTAGATGGGCTCACATCCATCTTCCCGAGCTGGGTCAGTAAATGTCACTAAAGCTTAAGCTACTCTGAAAACACAAACGATTAAAGATGGGAAAGAGCTGCACCGCCTGTGTTCTCCGCTCCTTACTGCACACGATGAAACACGAGATCACAGAAACCCTCCTCCACTGGCCCCGAGTGTTCTGTGCTTTCCTAAAGACACCCTGAAAATGGATCCCACATGTTGCTATAAGCTTGGCCACCACCTTATCTACTTTGTGTGGCTTAGGAAATGATTTTCCTTTTAGTTTTAGAAAAAAATCTCTTCATCAACATCCAGCCACTCTCCTCTAAACAGTTGAGAATTTTTAAGAACTGACAAGAACTTGTGATCTCCAAATCAAAGAATTTTCATTACCTGTAATCTCAAGTATTTTTTGCTACCTCTCTATCTAAGATAAAAAGGCAAAAAGGGGGGGGGGAGAATGCCCAGTAAGAATGGGAAGAAATAAAAATTATACGCAAATTGTAATCATGCAGATAAGCATGACTTGCTAGGAGGTTAGAAAGCTTTTAGATTTTTCATTAAGTAAAAGCAGCTCCAAAACGCCACAAAAAGCTGCTGCTAAGCAGGATTGCATCACTGGTATTTATACACCGCTCTTTTGGAGACACTATGTAGCTCTGGATGTTTACTGTTAACTGGGTAAGCAGGCTAACCTGGAACTCAAGAAGCCTGCCTCTTGAAGATATGCTTTCCCATGCTTGGCTCTTTAAAAGTTCACACTTACTATTTGTTTCTACTTCCCATTAGATTCAGTCATTTCATCCAGAACTAGTTAAAATACCTGAAAATTATTTTGGGCTATTTCCTTAAATTTTACAAAATCACAAGTGAGCCTTTCCTACAATCACTAAGGATGCTCAAAGCACCTCCCCCAAACTAAGTCAAATAGAGTCTTCAGAGTCTTAAGTACCACAGTAGAAACGGGAACGATTTTTCCACTGGAAGCCAGGCATGGTATAGCGCACATGCCTTTAATCCCAGCACTCAGAAGGCAGAGGCAGGTGGATCTCTGAGTTCCAGGCCAGCCTGGTCTACAAAGTGAGTTCCAGGACAGCCAGGGGCTTCACAGAGAAATCTGTCACGAAAAACCAAAATAAAATAAAAATTCCAATTGAAAGACCACCTGTTGATAAATCTTGTATCTATTTAAATAGATTATAAAGAAACAGACAAACTAGAATGTAAGTAAAATGGAACTCTCTGTAACATTCAGACTATAGGGTTAAAAAGTAAAAAGCGAAGAACCAAAACAAAGCCACAAGAGTACTACGTCTAATCAGTACACTCAAAACCATCACGGTGCTTGAGTAAATACTAAACTTGAAAGCTAAAATTTATTTAGTTTTAGTGGGGGTCCTAGTCTGATATTTTACCCTTAAGCGTTTTGGCTAACAAAATTTAGCTTAAGTTCACGTAATCGTGGGGTATTTCCTCCTTACTCCTCCCTTTACTAAGGTGCATTTCAAGTGGAAATATTGCAAGAGTCAATTCAAAAGGCACCGTCAAGCATTGGGGCCATTTCCCTCCCCTACAAGTCCTCCAGGGTTAAAACTCCAGTTCCTCTACCTCCCGGTCTTTCACTTTCCTTTTCACAGAAATCCCGTAGTGACCCCGAAGAGCCAGAGTACACCGGCCTCTGCAACCAGGGGCAGGGCGCGTGAACGACCCCTAGAGTTTGAAATGCAGCCCAGCGGAGTGGAGGGCTGAATCAGACGCGGTTCCCCGAGCCGGGTTTGTCCTCCACGCTGGGGGCCACCGGCTGGGTGCGGGGCTCGCCGCCAGGACCTCTCCCAGCGCTCCCCCGGGCAGGGACGTACCTGCCCGGCCCGGGGCTGTTACCTAACCAGCCCGATCGTCCGTCGGGAGGTCCCATCCAGTCCACCCCGCCGGGGCGCCCAGGCCG
>NC_022009.1:81740709-81747325 GCF_000317375.1 Microtus ochrogaster
CCGCCGCGGCCCGCCTCCCCAGGCCCGAGGTCGCGGGTCAGCCCAGCGCGTGACCTGGGACTCCAGGGGCGTGGCCTGATGTGGGGCGGGGCCAGGGCGTTCCCAGCCACGCCCCTCCTGCCGGGAACCTCCGTCCCGCCCCGCCCCGCCCTGGACCGTGCTCTGCTTCTGCCCAGTGCCTGGCTTGTCCCGGGAGTCTGGTTGGAGTCACGCCACCCGGTCCCCGCACGCGCTGAATTACCTTTGTCTCCCGCTTGAAGGATGGATGGAGCCTTTGGTCCCATCTCTCTCGTCTCTCGTGATCATTTACGATCCGAGAGGCTGCGTGAGGTCTGGATTCGCATGGCTGTCTGGACTCGCTTTCCTCCCCGCTCTGCAGAGCTGTAGCTGGGCTCTTTGACCCTTGGAAAGCGGTTTGACTTTTTCTGAAGAAAATAGTTTGAGTCTAAAGGTCTAAAGGAGAAGGTTAAATTGAGCCCTCTGCGACAATGCAGGGATAGGACCAAATTGAATCTAATATTGTTGGGAAAAAAAAGGCAACCGGCCAAGTCTTTGATAGCTGATTTTTTTTTTTATCGTTAAATCCTGGGAAAAAGAGCTTGAAACCTCCCATAAAAGGGAAATGACGTTTGCTGACGTCATCCAACTTCCATGAAACCATCCTCTTGCTCAGTTTTCATGTACGTAGTTGCAATTTTTTTGTATAAAACTAAAATTCCCTTTGTATGTTTAATAGCATTTAAGAATTCTAAGATCTGGGTGTGATTTTTAGTTTGTTTTAGTAGAAAACAAGTAACAAGAGAAACTCAGTAAAACCTAAACCCGACAAGGGCCATTATAGACACCATCAAGTTAGTAGCTTCCTGGAATCCTTCCATTTACAACTGACAGCTGTTCTAGGCTGTTTCATGCAGAAAAATAATTAGGATTCTGATTACAGAGTAGCCTTTGTTTATGGTAGTGTTTTTTAAAAGCAAAATCTGTACTTGGAATCTTTGCGTTTTCTTAAATAAAATAAAAAGCCCAAAATGTAAGAACGCTAATATTGTATGTTACTGACATTGCTGGTTAAGTTCAAGAATGTCTACAGAGTATTGTGGGCTCAATCCCAGGACAATCGTTAGAGGAAAAGATGGCAATGAAGTTGTTAGGGTTTTGATCTTAAAAGTCCCTCGAAGACCTGTTTGCCAGCATCTCAGTGGTAGTGGGGAGCAGAAGAACTTTAAGAGTTGGGGTCTGGCTGGAGGCACTTCTGTAACTGGGGAGATGGGAGGTTTGGAAGGTCTCATTCCCTTCTCTTTCTCTTCTGTGGGATGCACCATGCCACCACAAGTACAAAGCAACAGGGCCAAGCAGCTGTGAACTGAATCTCTCTACTTTCAAAGATTTCCTCTGGTGCTTTGTGGAAGTGATGAAAGCTGACTAACAGAAACAGGTTACCGATAGAACACCACCTTGCCAGAGGTGGAATTCAGCATACTCTCGTACAACTGAGTGTTTAGACCAGATCAGCTTTGAATTAATTAGGGTTTGGAACTGTGATATGAACCTACCACCAAATACGAACCAAGTTCATTTTGAAATAATATATACTGAAGGATAACTTGAAAGCAGTATTTAGTTAGCACCTTTATTTAGTAGCAGTGTAAGAAATCTGACAGACTGTTTCTCATGGATTATTGCAGCACAGATAATAATACCCAGATTCAAATAGGTCCCTTCTGCTTTTCCAAAGTCTCGGGTCATTCCTTCAGCATACAGTCAAGCACAGCATATCGGGCATCGGGTTTTGCTGTGATCAAAATGATTCTAAGCCCCTCCAGTTCTTCAGGCAACCTCTGATACCATTTCCTATTTTAAGGTTGCTTCAGATACTCCAAACTGATGTAATTTCACCTCATTAAACAAACAAACAAACAAACAAAAATCAAAACAGCAAACCGTGGAGAAGTAGATGTAGAACTCTCCCATCTCCAAATCCTGACAATGGCACCCTCCTCTCTCTCCATCCCCTCCAGATTCATCAGTTAGCCACAACAGTGCTATGGGACAATGGGCTGTACCCTGTCACTTGTATTTTAATATAATGCTGATTGGCCAGTAGCCAGGCAGGAAGTAGAGGTAGGCAACCAGAACAGGAGAATTCTGGGAAGAGGAAAGGTCAGTCTGCGGTCATCATCCAGACGCAGAGGAAGCAAGATGAGAATGCCTCGCTGATAACAGGTACCAAGCCACATTGCCTTGGTCATGGTGTTTTGTCAGGACAATAGAAAAGTAACCAAGACAATGGGAACATAGATAGCAAAGTTAAAATGTTTAGGTTCACCTTTAAGGGAATGGCAAACATAGACATGTTACAATGTTGTGTGGGGTTCAGTCATCATCATTACTTAGAAATTTTCCTGATAGCTACTTAAGCATCAATAGTCCAAACCAATGGCTGAAAATAAAGCTCTTAGGGTTATTAGAGGATTTTTTAAATTAAGTATTTTCATAAATGAGATGTGCTTACCACTGATACTGTAGGAGATGAACTTAATGGTATTCAAAGAGGCATTCTTAATTTTAATAATTATTTTAAGGCATATTAGAAAAATGTAACCGATAGACTCTGATTTTCTTTAGGTGTTTTTACTAGGATGACTTGCAATGAAGGGCACTCAGATGTGAGACATCTTATCTTTGACCTTCTCTAGCCTGTATCTGACACATGAAGAATATTCCTGAAGAAACTGAAACGTGAAAGATTGCATCTTGTACAAATTCTATATAAAATACTAGAAAAAGGCAAAAATATGGGAAAGAGAGAAGGTTAGTGGCTGCACAGACTGAAGTTAAGGAAAGCAGATTCAGTGGACTCTGCATTAATTTTGTGATTTATAAATAACTTTGATGTCCAAAACTGAAAGATGACCTTCCTCCTTGGAACAATTCTGACTTCTGCCTCAGCCTCTCCTGTCCTGCGTTTTTGTGTTTTCATTTTCATGTCTCATAGTTTTTATCTTGTTTGTATGATTAGGCAATGGATACTATTTTACCACGATTAGGTAAATGTTTATAATATCCCGGTACCAAAAGAGCGGACATTCCTGTTAGTGAGCAGCAATCAGGGCAAAGAACTAATCCGAATATGATCGACCCAAGAGGAAAGCATCAGCACCCAGTGCAGACATCACATTGTCTCGAGGCACTGAGGGCTTCAAAAGCAGACTCTTTATTATCGTGACCTCTTTACCTTAGCAGCTACCAAGCAATTGGGATTGTCAGTGGAGGGAGACAGAATCGGAGGCAATTCACTGTCCCTAGTTAACTCAGCATTTGATTGCAAGATCAATATAAAATTGCAGGTAGACACAACCCTGCTCTCCAGGGACAACTTCTGAGGAACAGTTGAAGCTTGGGTGATGTTCATTTAGCTAGTTCTCATGCTCTCTGCTCTTCCAGATGGAGCACTTCCCAGCAGTGAAACCATAGCCTGCAGTAGTCTGGCTTTGGATCATTAAGTCCTTGGTTTGTACCACACTTACTCCCCTCCCTGTACACTAGTTTGTTGGGACCAGCCTTGACAAAAATACCACTTGCACGAATAGGGGCATGGGGATCAGAAATCCCCCTGCCTCTGACTCCCAAGTGCTGGGAGTAAAGGCATGAGTTACCACTGCCCTTTGAAGAAAGTTCACCTTTAATTTTATGCTTTATACTTGACTAGCATAAAGATCCATTAGTAAATCCTGTTTTTTTATTCAAGATTTATTTATATATATATATGCTCTGTCCTCATGTATGCCTGCAGGCCAGAAGAGGACAACAGATTCCCTTATAGATGATTGTGAACAACCCTCTTACAAAGGAAAACATTTAATTAGGGTGGCTTACAGTTCAGAGGTTTAGTCCATTATAATGGTGGGACATAGCAGTATACAGACAGACATAGAGCTGCCACTAGAGACAGACATGCTGAAACTTTGCTGGTAGGGGACGACCTCGTGGTAATGCACAGATTAATGGAGATGGGTTAAATTATCTAGCCAATAAGAAGCTAGAGCTGATGGGCCAAGCAGTGATTTAAATAAAACAGATTCTGTGTGATTATTTCTGGTCTGAGCTGCCAGGTGGCCTATTACAACACTGATCCACCTAAAATCAGGTTAAGAAGATGGGAGGAATAAATATCCTCCCCACACACCCAGCACCCTATGTAGTGGCTGACAGAGTCACCACCAAGCAGCTCTGACAAGCCTGTGTTGTGGGATAATCTTTTTGTATACAGTGAAGATTTGTCTCTGCCTAAGGCGCCTTGTGATTGGTTTAATAAAGAGTTGAATGGCCAATAGTAAGACAGAAGAGGATAGGTGGAGCTTAAGGAGAGAGAGAGAGAGAGAGAGAGAGAGAGAGAGAGAGAGAGAGAGAGAGAGAAACTTGGGAAGAATCTGTGGCAGAAGGGATTAACCAGCCAGATTCAGAGTTGGATGTGCAGTAGGGAGAGAGGTCATGAGCCACATGGCAGAACATAGATTAATAGAAGCGGGCTGATTTAAATTATAAAAGCTATCTGGGAACAAGTCTAAGGTAAGGCCAAGCTCTCATCACTAATAAGACGTCTTGTACCATTTTTTGGGAACTGGTAGTACAAAGGAAGCCTGACTACAAGCCTGCCTGTTTTTTCTGGGTTACTCAGAAAAGCTGAACCTTTCTTTTTTTCCTCTTTTTCTAACACATGGGCTTGCTTTTCTTGATGCCCATGGGCCTTCTTTCTGTGAAGCTGCCCTGCCCTTTCACTGTGTGGCTGCTTACAAAGGCATGGCTCTCTCTCTTTTCTCTGTTTCCTCCAACTGCCAAGATTTACAGCTTTCCCACACTGTGGTTTTTCTCTCAAACTCTATCTAGTAAGTTCTCTCCAAATTTCCCTTTTGATTCTTGTTTTTATTAATAAGACTAAGAATCCACAAAATGGAGTCCCGGATTCCCCAGTAACATGATTTGTCCAACGTGGGATTCCCTAAAGTTTCCGATGACAACAGCAATGATCCTATTTCTCTATCATCAAAATTTTTTGGTGTTAGTCATTCATTGTTGCAAATATATCATATAGTAAATACCTCAAGCAACTTGAGGAATGAATCATCTTGACTCATTGTTTGAGAGTTTTCAGTCCATGGTCATTTGCTCTGATCCATGTTTCTTGGCCTTTATTATGGTTAAAAGAAAAGCCTGCCTCCCCATGAAAGGTAGGGAGCAGAGAGAGGCATGAGGAAAGGATTGGGGAAAAGGTACAGGGTAGGTATTAAAAAAACTTGCTAGTGGTCACATTTCATAGTTTCCAGGACCTCCCAAAATAGTTCCAGCAGCTGGGAATCAAATCATATAAACTTATGAGCACATTTACATTCAATGCACAATACCACCTAGCTTGGACTCTATTTACTACTGGTATCACCTCTGTCTAGTTTGGCTCAAAGCCCTCCAATCTTTAGACATTTACTGTTGAGCATTTTGAAGTAGCCAGGTTATTATGCATTATGGAATATTCCTTTACACTGTGTGAATATGTATTACTAAATAGCTGAACAGAATAAAGTTAAGAGGGAAAGCCAAACTGAGAATGCTGGGAAGGAGAAGGGTGAACTCCAGAGTAGCATGCAGATGCAGAGAGAAGCAAAATGGGCATGCTATACTGAGAAAAGGTACCAAGCCATGTGGCAAAATGTAGATAAAGATAAGGGTTAATTGAAAATGCAAGAATTAGCTAGTAATAAGCCCGAGCTATTGGCTGAGCATTTATAATTAATATTAAGCCTCTGTGTGGTTATTTGGGAGTGAGTAGCTTGTGTGACAAAAACTTCCACTTACAATGCACTGATAGAGAACATGACATAATTATGAGATAGCTGTCCATAGCAGACACATTATGTCATCTGGAACCCTCATATTCCCCCTTCAGCTTCTTTTCCCATTTTACTTAACAGTTATTTAAAACATTTGCCCTTCTGCTCAAATCCTTGCATCCAAACTTCCCCCTTGTCTAAGAAGATGATAAAACTGCCTATGGTTTAGGTAAAACTTAGGCCATCAGGTAGGAACTCCCTAGCCAATAATAACTATAGGAGCAGAGGTATACCTTATGTACGTATCTGTTCCCAAAAAGAAGTGTAGTGCTAGACACATGTTAAGGGGTTAGTAAATATTTACTGAACCAACCAAGGTAGCCCTGTGGCATATGGTGCTATTCACTCAGATCTGAAGTCCCTTTTTAATTCCTGTGCTCACCCATATACACCCCTCTTCTACATTCCCACTTTGCTGAGCTTAGTTTTGATCCTGTGAGTGGCCCAAGACAATGTGTGGGAGGAACATTATGAACTAGAGCGTGGTCTTCCATCTCTCTTTTCCTTGGACCACAGAGATTGTGGCATTCTAGGCAGGGGCTGATGGAAACACCTAACTCCTGCCCCAGGATCAGCAAGAGATTAATTGGAGCCACTGACATTGGATATGCAGTGAAGAAAACAAGCCTTCCTTAGAAGCCATAGAGAATTCCAACAGACTCCAAATATTCCTTGTTACTCTAGAGAGAGAGAGAGAGAGAGAGAGAGAGAGAGAGAGAGAGAGAGAGAGA
>NC_022009.1:81747425-81767267 GCF_000317375.1 Microtus ochrogaster
GAGAGAGAGGAGAGAGAGAGAGAGAGAGAGAGAGAGAGAGAGAGAGAGAGATTGATTTAGTCCCAGGTTAATCTTCCTCCTTCACTTTACCTTCTTATCACCTTTTGTTGCCTCGTATATTTCAAATACCCTCTTAGAGTGAACTTCTTTTATATTTATTTATTTTAATGGGGGGATGTTGACAAAGTTTTTTTGTGTAAGAGCCTTGGCTGTTCTAGAACTTACTTTGTAGGCCAGGCTGGCCTGGAACTCATAGAGATCCGCCTGCCTCTGCCTTAGTCTTAGGAGTTCTAAGATTATGGGCATGAGCCACTCTGCCTGTATACCTGAATAGTTAAGTTTTAATCATTAGAGCTTCTGCTCAACAAGTTTAACAGGTTTTTATTGCCATCACCTGGAAGAATTCATTATGCACTTAGTTTCATTTACTACAATACTAGCAGACATGTAAACAAAGCGATGCAAAGTTTAATACTAAATATACAGATAATAATTGATTAAAATATTAATAGTTATCACTGATGATAAGAGAGACCCATGCTTGAGCTGGGCTCACAGAGAAGGCTGCATCTCAGAAAGGTCTGCATTCAATTACACTAGTACTTAACATACTGCCATGGGTTAGATAAGTGTCCCCAGTGAACTGTGAGTTAAAGACTCAGTACCCAGTCTGTGGTTAGGAGATGGCATAACCTTTAAGAGATAAGGCTGGTAGAGGTCTTTAGGACATTGGGAGAATGACCTTAAAGAACCCTGTCCTCTCTTCTAGCCAGGAGTGCTTCCTCTCATACACTCCTACCATGGTTTCCTGCCTCACTACTGACCCACCCACAAGCCATAGACTTATTGAAATTTTGGGTTGAAATTTTTAGAACTATGAGCCAAGATAAAGCATTCTACTTTAAAAGTTTATTATCTCAGATATTTTGTTACAGTGGTCAAAGATGACCAGTATGGCTTGTATGCTTAAGAACTCATTGGAGCTGTACAAATGATATGGTAGACTCTATAGTTTCAAGGAACACATCCTCACATGGAGAAAACATACATATTACTTTAGAAGCAATTTCCTTCCTACAGACGGTCCATGACCCTGCAGAGGTTTGGAAACACTGTTCACCTTGCTGTTCCTAGCAGTTTAGGGGACACAGGCCACACCCCCCTCTGGTGAGAAGCACCATGACCACGAGATCCTTCAGAGAAGGCCAAGAAAGATGGAGTAGCCTTCTCCTTCCCTAAAGTCGCACTTCTCACCAGAGCATATCATCTCCCATAAAGTGTGTCTTTGGGTTCAACATTTTGGCTGCCACAAATCTTTTGATACAATGGCTAAAACAAAATTTAAATTAACTCCTTTCTCTCAGGATAAGCCTCTCTGGGATGATGACATGGCTCAGTAATCCATGTTCTATCTGTCTTCTTGATTTGTCATTTATGACATGTGACTTTGGTGCTGTGCCCTAAAATGAATGCTATATTAGTTAATTTTCTGTGATAAAGCCCCATGACCAACAGCAATTTATGGAGGAAAAAATTTATTTTGCCTTACAACTGTAAGAGGGCTCAGAAGCCATCATGGCAGGGTAGCTGGCCCATAAGCAGCTGGCCTAGTGGTCAGAGCAGGAAGCCGAGAGATCACATCTTTAGCAGCAAGCATGAAGCAGAGACTAAATAAGAAGCAGGATGAGAATATAAACATTCATTCCTCCAGCAAGGCTCCACCTCCTAAACGTTTCACAGCCTTCCCAAACAATGCCACCAAGTGGGAACATTTGGCTAAGCCTTTGGGGGCATTTCTCATGCAAACCACTATACAAGTTTTAAAAGTTGCTTCTCAACTTTGCATTAATGTGGTATGTGCAGAACAGAATGTGGATGTAAAAGAACAGACACGGGAAACAGTTCAGTGGTCACTGTAGTCTGTGTGGGAAATGATGCAGCCTGGGCAAGGTGGTGCATTTGGAAACAGTGAAATGGGTGTCAGAGATAATCGGAACGGCACGTTGAGAGGGAAGATGTGTGTGGTGGAGGAACGGGAAATGCGTGAAGGGTGTTAGAGATAATCGGAAGGGCACGTTGAGAATGAAGATGTGTGTGGTGGAGGAACGGGAAATGAGTGAAGGGTGTCTGGAGGGAGGAAATGACTTTCAGGTTCTGGCTTTAAATATTGGGTGGTTCCCTTGGGAGAGTTATGGGCAACAGTATTGAGGAGTTAATCAGGAGTTTGATTTGTGCAATGTAAGCTTAAAGTTTCTATTAGACAGTAGTGAGATTGCCTCCTTGCTTACTGAGTTTTGGATTATTATCTGGATTTTGTCATTCTCTGCCGGATGTCTATATTGATAATTAGTAATAAATCTGTATTTCTTTCATTCTTCAGGTTCATTTCATAAATTGCACGGTCATTTGTTTTTTTAGTAGCATTTCTAACATTTGATTTCTCAAGCTCTTTTCTGTCTGTTGCTAACAACATGGTAGTTCCTTTCCATTCCAACCCACAGCTCCATGTTTCTGAAATCACAGGATGCGCTGGGACCTATACAAGTTCCAAGTCTATACAAATCAAGCTTTGGGGGACAGACCAATGAACTTCTTTCAGATGAATGACTATTTGGGGAAATTTGTCTCATGTAACTTTCTTTTTTTGCTATTGTACATTTATTGAAGAATTATGCACAGAAATAAAAAAAATTGAAAATGACAAAACACTTAAGTAAATATTAAGCTAAATAGGACATATATGACTGTGTTTTTCTATGCTGAAAATAGGGTAAGGATGTAGGTTAGTTTGTAGGGTACTTGCCTAGCATGTATAAAACCTGAAATATAATCCCAGCACTACACAAGTGGTACATAGTGCTGCATACCTGTAACCCCAGAATTTGGGAGCCAGAAGCAGGGGTATCAGGAATTCAAGGCCATGTTTGGCTACCTATAGAGTTCCAGGGCAGCCTGGGATATATAAGACCCTGCCCAGAAAAGAGATGGAGGAGGAGGAGAAAGAGGAGGAAGAAGAAGAGAGAAAAAAATAATACACATGGGAAGCAAAGACAGAAACCAAAGAGAAAAACTTGCTCTATTGTTCTTTATGTAAAGATAGTTCAAGAACATTTTATGGCCTTATGGCCAGTCTTCAGCATATCAAATCCATAAGTGATTCCATCAGGTCCCTCAAAATTGGTCTGGCTATGGAGGATTGAGAATCTCTGAACAGACAATCAGCTGATTTAGTCTTTTTAACAGAAGACATAGTAAAATAACCGTGTGAAGTAAGCCCAAACTTGACGATGAGATACTGATATCTGCATAGCAGGTTTCATCCACAACTAGTCTATAGGTCCCAGATTTGCTTCACAGGTGCAGAATAAGCCTTACCACACAAGATGTCCTACAAAGATATCTTGGTGAAGCCAAATCCGAGAAATCGGTTTTCTGTACTCCAGATAAGTTTCTGTAAAGGTTAGCCCCGTTGGTCTTCTAGAATCAAAGACGCCTCCTCTGCACACACCAGATAAACCCTGATGAATTCCAGAGGTGCTGTTTCTGTGAATCACATAAGTTGCAAAGCAATTAAATGGGAGGCTTTGCTTTAAGTGACATTTGACCCCTATTTTCTCTACACAAGTGTTGGGCAAGTCCCTACTGAACCAACAAATTTGTTAACTGTCTCTTCAATGTGTTTGTGCAATGATCGTATTCATTCTGTTTTCACTTCCAGCAGATAATCTAGAATAGGCCAACAATTTCCCATGTCAACAATATTCAAGTTTCAAGAATGGTTTTAACCCTTCAAGTTGTGTGACAGAACCATTAAATCTATGGAGAATCTTCAGCTTTTTCACAGTGAAATTATTCAAACTAATTAGAAAAGAAGCCACACTTAAAGGAGGAGGCAGTAGTAACTTCCTACTAGACTACATCTCTTCAAGGTCCATGGCCTCAACATTTCCATTATGTGGATGGAGCCTTTACTAGGAAGGACAAATATTTGAAATCTATGACAGCACTACTCTTACTTCCTGAATTTCCCAGTATGCTGCTTGCTTCCTCAAAGGCATTTCTGTCAAAATTGGTGGCTATCAATGTAATATAAGAAAATGCGTGTCCTCGTTGCCATCTCACAACTATTTTTTTTGTGTGTGTGCACATGTGCTCATGTACTTGGGGTCCTCTAGTAATTTGAGAGCATTGACTCTCTCCTTCCACACGTGGGTCCTGAGGACTGAGCTTGGGTCAAAAGGCTGGGCAGCAAGGACCTTCACCAGCTGTGCCATCGCCATGGCCCCTTATTCTATTGATCAGAAGCAAATCCTGGTTCCCCTTCACTAAGCGATCAGATCATGCAAGGACACTTTGGTTTTCCTTCAGTTCCTGGAACACGTCAGGTTCTTCTCTTATTTAGGGCATTGACACAAATAAGTTTTCCCTATTTGCCCCTTGATTCACCTTGACGTTTTCTGGTTAATTCCTGCTCCTTCGCTAAGGAGCATCTTCAGGGAAGCAGTGGGGTCTGCCAGCTCAAGGTTCAGCTACTTTCAGCTGTGATTGTACCACTTGTGTCTTTTACTCACACTGCTTGCTCTGGCCTGCAGTTCAACGACGGATGCTTCCCCTGCCACACAGCATCCCCATCACACCTACTGTGGCACTTGACACAAATCAAATGCTGAATAAATAATAAGCCTGTGATGGTTTTACTGTCCAAGGAGACCCACAGAAGTGAAGGGCAGTATTTATTCAGTGTCTCAGTCAGTAAGTATAAAGGGGCTCAGAGACAGAAAAAAATCAATAAGAATAAAATGTCTAGTGATGTATTTATGAACATTTTAGGAACTAGACCAAAAGGTGTTTTGATTCTGTGCTGGATCCTCTGTGTTGTCAGTTTCCCAAACACAAAATTCCAGGAAAATGCATACAGCAGAGAGAGTCCAGGAAAACTGGGGGGAACAGAATAAAAACACAGGGTCCACTCGTACAAAACAATATAATACTTTAGATTAAATTGTTAGGTCTCATTAAGGAGATTTTCTAGGTTCCCAATTCAAACACTTAGAAAAATGTATGAAAATAATGAAGCATAACAGAAAAAAAACCCATATTTGAGCAGACAGAGAACAGAAAGTGGAAAACCATGACTTGTGACATGAACAAGAAAATCCACCTTAATAATACAAACAAGTTCAAAGACAGCTTATGCTTAGTAGTGCAGAACACTGTGTATTAAGGGATTGTAGTAAGTCTGTAGCTGCGGTTGACGCCAAACTTCTGATCCTCTAGCTTGTGTCTCAGCCATGTGCCATACTGGAAGAGTTTCAGAGACTTCTAATGAGATGAAGTGGAGTTCTTGAGTTAGATATGTGCTCTTGTGGTAATTGGATGTCTCAAAGGATGTAATTTACAACCAGATTGAAAGGGTTAAGCCAAGTTTCAAAAGCACGTAAGGAAATGTGAGCTTGCTTACTTGTTTCTTTGAAAGAGTTTCCTTAAGTAAATGAAAGGTCTTTAGGTATTCAAGAAGGTGCATTTTTGAGGGTTCCAAAGGAGGAGAGAGCTAAACTCAAGATCACACACATCTTGGTCTTAAGCATGGTTCATTTGCTGTTTTAACACTCTTGCAATCTCTCACAAAGGGAGATTATCACCTCCATACCAGCCATTTCAATTCTATCAGTTGTGTTGAAATTCTTGACCATCTGCCAGAAAAGCACAAAACAGTTCCCCATAGGCCGGGAACTCTGACTTTTTCCCATGGCTCTGCTGTTTTCCTATCAGTTCTTCATGGACAGGAAACTCCTCTTTCTTCCAATGGATGCTTCCTCCCAATCTTCAGGTTGGGTCTTCAGCTTCAGACTGGGTTGCAGGAAGCCCTACACCCTTAAAATGAAGGAATGTTCCAAACGTTTTCCTTTTTCTTCACAAGCTTGGCTGAATGCTGAACTCTCATTTAACAAGACTTTCCTGCGCTGTTGTCTTCCCATGTGCTGTGCAGCCAGGCGAAGCCCCCTGGCGTTCCCACTCTCGCTGTCCCCTAAGTAGTCTATCCTTTGGCTCCGAAACTTTTAGGATTTTCTTCGAGTCTTCAGAAGAAATCAAAAGGCCAACAAGAAAGAATAGTAAGTGAGAATCATGAAAGGAAAATACCAGGATGTGAGCCAATAATATGAATGAATAAGGGTCCATCTTAGAAAGCGAGTTTTACAAAAGAATGCCTTTTATACTAGACATACCTGAATCAAAATGACTCAGATAAATTCAAGTGAAGTTTTGGAAGATACCCAGGATAAATTCTAATAGAAAGAAAGCAAATATGACATAAATTTCACTTGTGATAAGATTCAAAATGATAAATCATCGACTATAATATTGATGAAAGAAGCAATCTTTGAAAAAGGATAAAGAGAGGAGTTAGGAATAATTCTTAAGATGAGCCTCTCCACGGATGCAAATAATTCCAATCAGACCAAATAAGACTGAATAAAAGATGCCCACACTTAATGCAGCACTCCCGGATGGCCCAGGAGCACGGCGAGGGGAAGAGAGAGAGGAGACCACACCAAACCTGAGACCACATGTTCCTTTTCTGGGTGGCAGCCTAAATAGGCTGTAGGAGTGGTTCCGACCCTCCCTGTGGAGGGCTCAGCACTTGGTGGGCTTTCCGGGAGGTGGAATTTGGACCAAGGCAACTCTTAGGAGAGGGAGCTTGAAATGGAGCTTTCTGCTCCATTCCTGCTCCAAGAATGGGTGCCAGAGGCTGGGGTGGCACTTTCAGCCAAACAAGAGGTGCCAGAAAGATGGTTCAGCAGTTAAAAGCACTGGCTGCTCTTCCAGAAGACCCAGGTTCCAATCCCAGTGCCCACATGACAGCTTACAACTGTTTATAATACCAGTTCCAGGGGATCCAATTACCTCTTCTGGCTATCAAGGGCACCATACACACAAGTGCAGAACATACATACAGGAAAAACACACATATACATAAAATAAAAATGAAATAAATTTAAAAATGAAACAAAATAGTTTAAACAACTTTCACTTAAAGTATAACATCTAAAATATGAAGCTGAAAATGTTATTAACACAAAAAGAAATGTACAGTTCTGTAAACATGCATGGGAGACTTTTACAGAGAGCTACCAAGGCTGACAGAGCAAGCGAATGGCACTTAAGAATATAAAGAATTCAAGAGGAAGAGGTGAGTGTCTGAGCTCCTGGGTGGACAGCCCTGCTCTCTATGCCCTAAACCCTGTGGGCATATGCCCTTCTGTGACCCACAACAACCCCAGTGACAAGGCTAACAGAATGGGTAGGAAAACAAGACCTAACATTCTGCTACATACAAGAAACACACCTCAGCCTCAAAGAAAGTTATCTCCTCAGAGTATATAGTTGGGAAGAGATTTTTCCAATCAAATGAACCTAAGAAACAAGCTGGTGTAGCTATCCTAATATCTAACAAAATAGACTTCAAACTAAAATTAATCAATTTATTAATTAAATACTTTAATTTATTAATTAAATAAATGGAGGACATTTCATATTCATCACAGAAAAAAAATCCATCAAGATGAAGTCTCAATTCTGAATATCTATGCCTCAAATACAAGGGCACCCTCATTTGTAAAAGAAACATTACTAAAGTTTAAATCACACATCAAACCTCACACACTAATAACGGGAGACTTCAACACCCCACTCTCACCAATGGACAGGTTTGTTAGACAGAAAATTAATGGAGAAATAAGGAAACTAACAGATGTGATGATTTAAATGGACTTAACAGACATATATAGAACATTGCATCTAAACACAAAAGAATATACCTTCTTCTCAGCACCTCAAGGAACCTTCCCTAAAATTGACATACTCAGTAACAAAGCAAACCTCAATAGATTAAAAAAAATGGATTAAGTCCCTGTCTCTTATCAGATCACCATGGTTTAAAGTTAGACTTTAACAGCAATACTAATTGCAGAAAGTCTACAAACTCATGGAAACTGAACCATGCTCCACTGAACCTCCCCTGGGTCAAGGAAGAAATAAAAAAGAAATTAAAGACTTCCTAGATTTCGATGAAAATGAATGCACGCCGTACCCAAACCTGAACTCCACAAAACTGAAAATTTTAAAAGAAATGGACAATTTTCTGGATAGGTTCCACATACCAAAGTTAAATCAAGACCAGATAAACATTTTAGATAGACCTATATCCCCTAAGGAAATAGGTCATCAAAAGTCTCCCAACCAAAAAAAGCCCAGAGATGGTTTCACTACAGAATTCTACCAGAATTTCAAAGAAGACCTAATATCAATACTCAAATTGTTCCACACAATAGAAACAGAAGGAACATTGCCAAATTCCTTTTACAAGGCTACAGCTACCACCCTAATACCCAAACCACACAAAGACATTGCTAAGAAAGAGAATTGCAGACCAATCTCCTTTATGAACATAGATGCAAAAATACTGGCAAACTGATCCCATGAACATGTAAAAGTTGTAGTGATATTTCATTTGTATTTTAATAAATAAAGCTTGCCTGAAGAACAGAGAGTAAAACAGCCACACTGCTCAGCCATACAGACCAGGCAGTGGTAATACACTTCTTTAATCCCAGTAGCCACACTAGTTAGCTATAGAGGCCGGGTGGTTCTTCTAATGGGAGGGCTGTCAGTGTATAAATTAAACATCTTATTTGCAAAAAGTTGAAACACTATAGCCACAGCTCACAGCTCAGCTATTTGAGCTGAAGCCGGTTCTGTTTGTACTCCATGTCCTTCACCACTAACCACATGTGCAGCTCCCTCACTTTAAGAACCCTCTGTAAAAACTAACAGTATCCTTTAAGGGATCTTTTGCTACAACTTTAGGGAAAATAAAGAGATGTAGTTGCACAGATTGCAGCAAAGGATCATCTGGAAAAAGATTATTAATTTGACCTTTAAATTGAGCAAACACAATTGCCCAATAATCACTATTTTGAAATAACCAATCAATTTGTTGCTTAGTATAAGGACCATCGGCTATAGCAGGTTCTCTGCCAGAGAATCTCCAAGATTCCATCCTGCTCTTCTGTGCTAAGCAAGCTACTGCTTCAAAATAAGGGTTTAATACTTAACTGGTGAAATGGGAAGGTGTAGCCATAAATGGGCCATTTTGCAATAACACTGCTGTAGGAGTAAGTTTTGTAGGTAATATACTTGCTTGCTAAGACTGATCCTAATTAATATAATGTACTTGCTGTTTCTGTTTAGCATACTCTACCTGGGTAAATACCTGTCTAGCAGCTTCTGTAAGCTGTCCACTGGAACTTGGATCATTGCTCCCTTTGAGAATTTTACTTAGTGGCTCAAGGTCTCCTGTAGGGTATTTTAAATAAGGTTTTCACCATTGGATATTGTATTAAAAATTTGTAAGCTATCTTTCTAATCCAAGTTGCAAGTCTGCCTAGCTGACAGGCTTAACTTTCTTATTTACATTTTCACAGACACTTGACTGGTCTGAAGCGCAGTTCCCCGAGGCTACTTTTTAGCAGTTTGGCTGTCAGGCTCAGGAACCTAGGATCTGGACTGACAGCTGAAGCTGGGCTGCACTGCTGGGCTCAAGCCATGCTCTTTGCTTGGCAGTGTTCCACCAGTACTTGAGACTAGGAGGTGCCAGTCTCTCATTGCCTCCTCTGCCTGGTCACAGGTCTTGCTTTTTACAGTTAGTAGTCCCAACAGAGGCCAGTGTTTACAAATTTAGAGGCTCTCAAGTGTCTGTCATTGTAGAGGCTCTGAGACTGCTGTGTGAGACCACAAACTTAGGTGGGGATAGCCACGCCGATTTTTGCTATCCTTGCTTTTTTATTTTACATCTTGTAATCACAAAACTGGAGAATTTCTGAATCCTCGTCATAGATTTATCCATTATAGGTTCCGTGGCTCATGGGCCAAATAGCCTCCAGGCATTTCCACTGACCAACTCTGTGCACTGGCTGTGGGAGGTAGAGCCCTTTAAACTCTCCTGTCTGCCTTTCCTGCCTCCACTGCACAGGGTGAGCCAGACTCAGCTGGCTACAGCGTGTACGTGTGGACTGCCACGATCTCAGTGGTAACTCAGGCCATTGCCAGGCCAAAGACTGCATTCCCTTCATTTTTCCCATCCTCAGTAGCAGCAGAGCCTGTGGCTAGGTGACCAAAGCACTGCCCACTGCATGGGTGAAGGTGAGGCCTCACTGTGGCCTCTCTGAGTCTGGAGCAGCCTGAAGGCACCTGCAGGGATGCCGCCAGTGTGGGGGGTGGGAGCATAATATCCACAAACTCTAAAAATCTCTGCTTTTGTTTTTGCTCCACTTCAGCTTTTCTAACTATCAAAATACATCTAAGCGACTGTACAGATAGTTGAATACTATTTCCTTGTCCCATACTTACAAATATTTACAGTTTTACTTTTAATTTTTTGCCCTGCCTTTCTTGTTCCTTTTTTATTATCTACTATTTATTTCTGAGTGCTCATTAAATACCTCTCTACCTATGGGTGCAATTTTCTTGCAGGGTTCCTCACGTACTTCCTTGTACACTTGGCCACACTTCAGTGCATTTTGGGGTTCACCTTTTGCCCCACATTGGGGGGCATTTGTCAGGGACTTCCCCACATTGGGCGCCATATGTCATGGATCAACCTCAACAAAAACACTTCTTACCAGGGTGGGGGTGTTGGGAATTAGAAATATAAGTAAAGAATATGAAGACACATGAAAATAATAAAAACAGAAACTATAGGAAGTGTGGGCATTCCAGTGAATACTTAAATCACCTGTGCTTATTTTTCCCCATATGCTTTTATACCCAATACAAAAGGGAGGAGAGCGTAACACGACTTTTTTTAGCATGATACAAAAGGCAATTCAAATAGTAAATCACTTTAACACTTTGAGACATCAAATCATTTGCATTCTGTTGTTTAGGCAGTGAAGCTACCCTAGACCACACATCCTTAAGGCAGCCACTCCTCGGGTGACCTCATAATTACAAAACAAGGAACAGAAGTATGCTTGCATGTCCTGACCATCTGTCAGGATGCAACGGATCTACTTGTATGAACCATCTTAATGTCAAAAGAACCAGGTAATCACATCCTGAGTTGGAATGTACAGCTACACTTGTCAAGTATTTTGAGCAACTTCCAAACTCTCTGTGTGTCAGACAAGGTGAAAATAGGCTCATATTTTCGGGCCTCCACACAGTGATCCACAGTCAAGCACTGGGCTGAGCTACTAGACTTCAGTTGAAGAGGGGAAGGAGGGATCATATGCACAAAGTGGATATCAAAATTGTGGGGAAAACCACAGCAATAGCTGACTAAGCTAGTGGGGGAGCTCATGGACTCTGGACTGCCAGCTGGGTAACCTGCATGGGACCAAACTAGGCCCTCTGAATGAGGATGACCGTTACGTGGCTTGATCTGTTTGGGGAGTTCTGGCAATGGAATGAGGACTTATCCTAGATGCATGAACTATCTTTTTGGAGCCCATTCCCTATGGTGGGATACCTTGCTCAGCCTTGATGCAGGAAGTGGGGGCTTGGACCTGCCTTAACTTGGTATGCCAGACTTTGACTCCCCAAACGAGTCCTTATCCCCTCTGAGGAGTGGACAGAGGATGGGAGAGGTTTGGATGGAGGAAGGTAGGGAGGTGGGAGAAGGGGTGTGGGAAGGGCAACTGGGATTGTTATGTAAAATGAAACGTAAAATTTTTAAAGAAAAAAAGAAAATGGAGAATTCAAATAATTTAAAGTAAAATTTAAGAATAATGTAAAATTTTGAACAATACAGTTGGTAAATTTGTTCTTATAGACCTCCATTTATCTATCTAGTATGTATGTATGTATGTATGTATGTATGTATGTATGTATCTATCTATCTATCTATCTATCATGTATGTATGTATCTATCTATCATGTATGTATGTATGTATGTATCTATCTATCTATCTATCTATCTATCTATCTATCTATCTATCTATCTATACCTACCGATCTATCATCTATCTATCCATTTATACGTAAGTTCTCTAACACAGGCTGGCCTCAAATTCCCTATGTAATCAAGCATAACTTTCAATTTCTGATCTTCCTGCCTCCACCTCTTGAGTGCTGGTATTATAGTGTTACCATTATATTCTCACATCCACACATCGAGAGGTAAAGGGAGTCTCCACAGAGACAGGGAATCCCAAGGATTTTCTTTTCTTTTTGTGTTTTCTTCTTCTCTTTCTTTTCCTCTATTTCCCTAACCCCTTAATCCTTCTCCTTTTGATTCATCATCATCATCATCATCATCATCATCATCATCATCATCATCATCACTAATACAGGGTCTTGGTGAATAACCCAGGTTGGCCTGGAACTCACTGTGTAGCCCACGGTGGCCTCCAGCTCACCCTCTTCCAGTCCTGGCCTTGTTGTCTGAGTTTCTGTCCTGCCTGGTTCCTGCAGTCGTTAGATCCCAAAGAAATCACATAGAGGCCTACATTAGTTGTAAACTGATTGGCCCATTAACTCAGGCTTCTTATTAACTCTTATAACTTATTTTAGCCCATTATTCTTGTCTATGCTAGCTACGTGGCTTGGTACCTTTTTCAGCAAGGCAGTCACATCTTGCTTCCTCTGTGGCAGGCTCACAACTGCTGAAAAGAGCTTCCTTCTTCCCAGAATACTCCTGTTCACATTGACCTGCCTCTACTTCCTGTCTGGTTGTCCTACCTATACTTCCTGCCTGAGTATATTACAAAACTTAGCAGAACTGATTAGAGAGCCTCACACGAGGTCCAGGTATGTGCACACCCGGACCGGAACTCTGGAGGTTAGAGAGAAGGCTGAAGTGATCAGGCATTGCCTCAGTTACCTGTCTATGGCTATGATGAGATACCTTGACCATGGCAACTTGCAAAAGAAAAAGTTTATGTATGGCTCATGGTTTCAAAGTATTAGGGTACTCCCTTCCCAATGATACACCTACTACTACAATCCTTCCAAAACAGTTCCACCAACTGAAGGTCAAGTATTCAAACATATAAGCCTATGAAGGCCATTCTTACTCAGAATACTACAGGAGCTTAAAGCCAACCAGGGCTACCTGAGACCCTGTCTCACCTCTGCCCCCAAGAGTAAAGCAAAAGAAGAATGTGGGCTATACAGACTGTAGACCGACTAAGCAGAGAGGAACATTGTAATTGCCAGGGAAGAGCAGAGTGTGTGGGCAGAGGAAGGCAAGGCCACATTTGGAGCCTTGATTTAAGAAATGAAAAACAGTTCAGATCAGTGTCACCTGCAGGCAGAGGATACAGAACAGACTTGGGGAACAAGAAGATTTGACATCTCTGTACTGTAGCAAGGAGGAAAGTAGCCAGAGGGACATGACATTTGAGCTGTACTGAAGGCCCAGGCAAATCCGCAATTATACACTGTAGTGATATCCATGTCTCTGCTCTGAGAATTTCTCTAGAAGCACTCTTGGCTCAATGTAAGCTTTGGAAGGTGAAAGTAACCGACTATGGTCTGAGAGTCCCCTTCAATTCGTCTGTATCTGGAAGCCCTTACAGTAAGGCTGGGTCTAGAGTGGGAACTAGTAAATATTGGTTAACTAGCTCCCTGTGATACTCTTGACACAGACCTGGTGACCTCTCTAGCTGACTCTTCATTCCTTCTTAAAAAGCACTTTCTCATGCTCACAATGTCGCTCTACTTTATAATTTCTTCTGAAACCTCTTCCAGGAGGATGTGTGTTGACCACAGCGTTTTGTTTATTGGTTTTGGCCCAGCCAATGGAAGTGAGATGGAGCAGGAGCATTTAAGTCATTTGCTCTTGGCATTATTATACTAACATGTGTCCATGGCCCTTTTCTTTTGAAAACACATTTGTAGCATGTGCGTTTTAGGGGATGAAGATTTTTTATCAAGGACTGTTTTATATCTCCCTTAGCTCTCTTTGTGGGCTTCAGTGTTTGGCTGATGTCAGGTTCAGGTTTCAGATAAGTGCGGAAGAGGAGGTACAGGCAGTTCCCACTTTTTCGTCACTGTGACTCTCATCTGGCACTACCAGTACCCCAGTGGCTGCTGCACCGGTCCAAACGGAAGCGGGCAGCCTATCAGAGGGTGGAATCGTCCTCCTCTGAGAGAGTGTCTTCCTTCGTGGTGAAGACTTGGTTTTCAGAGTCCATCTAGAGATGGATTAATGAGCTACTGGAGATTGGTTCCATATCTTCATCAGCAAATGGGACCAGCTGAGGGACTATTTCACGTTAATCACATAAGATTCCCTAGAATGAAAGTAGAAAGATTTAGTACTTTGAAAGACATCATTGCTACTTTTTAAATTTTCTCGGCGAAATATATCTTAACTAAGATAAAAGTGCCCAGGAAGAGACAATACAGAGTCAATGAGAAGACTGAAGCATACCAGTCATCATCTACAGGAGAAAGCTCAGTGCAGCATTTGTTCAGCAGGCATGGAAGGCGAGAAGTCCAAATTAAAATGGAGAAGTCAACATTCTTCAAGAAGAGCAACGGGATGAATCCCTTGTGATAGCTAGCACAAGGGGAGGGGCTGGAGTCCATTACAAATATTGTAAACTGAAACTAGAATATTCTACCAAAGTCAGAATCCAAACGTGCAATTTAAAATGTGTAGGAGTGTCCATCAATGATTAGTGCCGAGTGAGAAAAAGGGATGCTTTGGATCTTGAGCCCAGAGTGCTTTTCATGGCACAGGGACTGAGAAGTTCACACTACGTAGAAGAAAGTCATCTCTGGAACTCTGTTTCTGCTGTCACTTCTGGTGCTGGGGTGTCTGACCACGGTGAGTGAATGGCAGTGCCTTGTTGATCTCCTTAACTCTGCGCACACATGTACAAACACTCCTTCACCAACCCCTGTCTCCTTCACCTTCTGAGAGTAGCTCCTAGTGCTCTGGATAAAGAGAAGGAGCTGATTCAGTGACCACGGTAGGCTGGGAGGTCCCACGGGAGGCAACCGGAACATGTATCTTATCCTCTTCCACCAGGCTCAATCCCCATGACCATGGGCTTCTCCTGGCAGGTTCACCTTGCCAAGTAACTCTCCTGCGTTTGCACGTCTTTTAGATACAACGGATCCCGAATGTAAGCACATCATGTTAGAGAAACATCAATTCGTTCCAGTGTCAGCTCGATGCATTTGGAGGTGGAGAGGGGATGAATGAAGAGCTCCTCTCCTCCATTTTGATTAGCAGGCATGCCCAATCGATCCCCACTCTGCACCAATCAGGAATCCCTGTGCTGGCAGGGCTTGCTCTCCACCCTTTCTTAGAATGGGCTTGGCTTCTGTGCATTGGAGGAAGCATTGCTTGTGTTGGTTTTGAGATTTCTTTCTCTCTCTGCACTGTGTGTGTGTGTGTGTGTGTGTGTGTGTGTGTATTCTTGGGCATCACCCCTCAGGAATCATTAGCCTTGCTTTTCGAGATGTGGTCTCTCATTGGCCGAGAGCTCACTGATAAGGCCAGGCCAGCTGATTCCAGGGGTCCTCTTGTCTCTGCCTCCCCAGTGCTGGGATTACCAGACTGTGCCTCTGTGCTGGGCTTTTCTGTGTATGCGAGCAAGCGGTTGCATTCATTCACACCAGGCTAGCACGCCAGCAGGGGAGGCGCCTGCCTAGACCCTCAGGACTTTCTGAGGAACGAAATGCTTCCCACACTGGGCAATGCTGTTCTTCTCTTCCAGTTTCTCTTTCTGCCAAGTCCCCTTTCTTATCAGGTCTTGAACTGGTCTCTTTGTTCTGCTTTTCTGCTGCTTCTCAACTCTTTCTTCACTTCCTCAGAAGTAGATGATTAAAGGGCTCCCCATCCCTTCCTTACTCCTGGAAACATCGAGTCATGTCTCTTATCTAAGTGTCCATGTCTTCCTAGAGAAAGCTACCTGTTTTCTTCTTTTCCTTCTAGCATTCTTTGTATTTCACACCATCACGTGCAGTTTTATTTGTCTTTCCCTTCCCAACTCCTAGTGTTCTCTCTGTCCTTTAATTACTTCTTCCCATTTGATGGACAAGGCTGGGTAGCCAGCCCCCGTATGCTTCTTATCTCTTGTTTGATTCAATTATTATCTTTTAAAGCCCAATTACTTTTTTCGCTTTTCCTTTTTCCTCAACCCCTGAGGCTGAAGAGGATGAGACTCTAACACAGACAGACGACACAAAATTTTAGAAAATATTCCATCCTCAAAGTTTCTGTAACACTGGAATTTTTTTGGTATAAACAAGATCAAATGCATTTAGTTATTGTAGATAACTAATCCACAGCAAGCAGCCTGAAAGTGGAGACTATAGTTTGCACAGATCCTTGGTGTATATAATCAAATAACTACTAAGTTTGTGTATGTGTGTCTGTCTGTGTGAGTCTATGTGTATGTTTGTGTGTCTATGTGTGTATCTGCATGAGTCTCTGTGTGTTGTTCTTTGCGTGTCTCTCTGTGTGTATGTCTATGTGAATCCACGTGTATATGTGTATTTCTGTATATATGTGTCTCTGTGTGTGTCATGCTGTGTGTGTGTCTGTGTGTGTATCCCTGTATGTGTGTCTATATGTTTGTGTGTGTCTGTGTGCCTCCATATGTGTGTATGTATCTGTTGTGTGTATGTCTATGTAAGGCTGTGTGTCTGTGTGTTTGTGTCTCTCTATGTGTGCCTTTGTATGTATGTTTATGTGTGTGTCTCTGTGCGTATTTGTATGTGGTCTTTTTGTGTATCTGAGTCTGTGTGGTTTTGTGTGTAAGTATCTCTGTGTTGTATTTGTCTGTGTTTTATGTATTTGTGTATGCATGTGTGTATGTCTGCCTGCATCTGTGTTTTTGTTTGTATCTATTTCTCTGTGTGCCTGTATGTATCTATGTGAGTTCTGAGTGTATTTGTTTTTCTCTGTGTGTGTTTTTCTGTGTGTGTCTCTGTGTATGTCTTTGCATGTGTCTGTATGAGTGTATGTGTCTTGTGTGTGTAAGTCTGTGTGTGTCTTTATGAATGTGTGTATGCGTTTCTTGTGTGTGTGTGTCTGTGTGTTTGCATATATCTATGTGTCTTTGTATTTGTGTCTGAGTTTGTATGTGTGTCTTTGTGTATCTGTGTCTGTGGCTCTGTGTGTGTGTTTGTATGTGATTTTGTGTATGTGTCTGTATGCTTGTGTGATTTTGTGTGTATATATACACATATACATATATGCATTATCTTTCAGAATAAGTGTCTCTTGAGGGAGTCAGAGAGATCACAATAAATTCTTCCTCCTCTTTGACAGCCTAGGGAACTGAGGCAGGAAGAAACGAGGAGCCTGTTTGCAGTGTTCTCTTCAAATGCAAAGTATAAAATATAAAAATCTGATTGTAAATGGTGAGAATTGAGTTCATTTCTGGTGACGTAATTGATCCAGGCTGGATTACAGAGACTGATTCTGTATCTCTCTGGTGTTTCTGTGCAGCTGAAGGGAGGCCTGATGAACAAGTTTAGAACAGATGGGTAGGAGATAGGAGGAGCAGGCTCTGTTTGCGTTTCGTGCAGAGCATCTGCTGACAGAATCATCTCCTTTGTCGCTGAGTCTAACTTCTCTAACAGACAAATCAATACCAGCAGTAGATGGTAGGGGCTGAGTAAACCAGTCTTGGGGTATGAAGGCATCAGCTCGATTTGCTACCTTCAGTCTGTTGATGGTGGTAATTTCTAATAAAAATATTTACAGGAAGCTTAGAAAATTGATGATGACCCATCAGTGCAAATGCTCTCAGAATTAAGATCAATATGGAACTATCTCCCAAATTCCTTCCCAGAAAGGTAAAATACTTTCTTTTAAAAAGAATTTATTATCATTAGGAGATTTATTTTATTTAATCATGTGTATGAGTGTTTGCCTACAACGGTGTCCATGAATGCAAGTGTCTGCAGAAGTCCGAGGCGTAGGCTTCTCTAGAGCTAGAGTTACAGAGAGTTGTGAGCCACCCAGCACAGGTGTTGGGAATCAAACCTGAGTCCTCTGCCCATCAGAATGCACTTTAACTGCTGAGCCATCACTCTAGCCCTTCATTAATTATCTTCATGTGTGTGTGCTTCTGTGAGGGTATATGCAACACACGTGTGTGGGAGCCTGCAGAGGCCAGAAGAGGGTGCTGGAGTTGTACTTACAGGAGGTTGTGAGAGGCTCTCTTGCGATTGTCGTTACAGGAGGTTGTAAATTGCCTTGTCCAACCCAGTCCTGTGCAAGGGCAACAGGTATTCTTAACCACTGAGCTGTCTCTCCTGCTCCTCAGAACATTTTCTTACATTGACCCTTGGATATTGAGTCACCAAGGCAGAGGATACAAAACCCACGATTTCAAATCTGACATATTTCTTTCCAGAAACAGATTGCTTAATTCATTTAATCACTTATATATTGAAAATAACTTATTGACTACACTCCAAGGGAGCATGGGTTGTGAGTGGTGTGGGAAGTCCTTCTGCATATGTGTTGCTTTTATTGGTTAATAAATAAAGCTGTTTCAGCCAGTGGCTTAGCAGAATAGGGCTACGCTGTAAAACTAAACTGAATGCTGGGAGAAAGAAGGTGGAGTCAATATAGTTATTTTGGGTCTGAGCAGCCGGGAAGGAACTAACAGTCTCTGCCAACAGTGCAGTACTGTGGAATAGCTTCCTTTATCTAGATATTAATATCTAGAGATATTAAATCCTCCTGGGAACTCTTCAGTGACACTATTTTACAAAGCATCCTTTGACCTTTCCTTTCTATTTTCTTTGATCTCCGAAGGACCACACCTTAGTTGTATTACTCAATTAAGTAAACATTTGACCTAAGGCTTTCACCCAACTGTGGCTGGGTCTGGTACATACATTAAAGCTATTGAATTTCCCCCTGGGGCCAGATGTGGCTACAGAAAAATGCTTTGTCAGAAAGTGGAGTGAGTGCCACAGTTCTTCAGAAGCCGCCCTGAAAATTAGGAACAAGCCAGCGATACAGTCCCCTTTTCTCTTTATAATTTGTTATAGACTCATTACCTGCCCACAAATCCTTAGATTTTTACTCATGATTTCTAGTTTGGTTTTGAGACAGGGTCTTTTTACACAGGCCAAGCTGGTCTTGAACTCAATATTCTCCAGACTCAGGCTCCCAAGTGCTAAGATTAGAGGTGGGGGCTGCCAAGCCTGGCTTCTCCTCAGAACTTCTTTGGGATCCTAGATATTTCTCAAACATTTTAGCTTGAAATGAGCCACTTAAGCTATTAAAACAATTTTTAAAATTTGTCAATTTTCACATTTTCTGTTTTGTTTTGAGACAGGGTTTTCTGTTGCAGCTCAAGTCCCTTAAACTCAGGACTGTTCTGCTTCAGTCTCCTGAGTGCTGGGTTACAGTCCCAGCACATATGATCCCCAGTCTCCTGAGGGTCGGGATACAAGTCCCAGCACACGCGATCTCAGTCTCCTGAGTGCTGGGTTACAGTCCCAGCACATATGATCCCCAGTCTCCTGAGGGTCGGGATACAAGTCCCAGCACACGCGATCTCAGTCTCCTGAGTGCTGGGTTACAGTCCCAGCACACATAATCCTTAATCTCCTGAGTGCTGGGTTACAGGTCCCAGCACACATGATCCCCACTCTCCTGAGGTTGGGTTACAGGTCCCAGCACACATGATCCCCAGTCTCCTGAGTGCTGGGTTACAGGTCCCAGCACACAAGGTTCAACTGGAGAAGTTGCTAAGATTTCAGAGTTATTTCTTCCTGTTTCTAATATTTCAGGAGCTTTCAAACCAACCCATACTTTCTTCATTGCTAATTTTTGTACTTGTCTGATGTTCTGCG
>NC_022009.1:81767367-81780966 GCF_000317375.1 Microtus ochrogaster
TCTGGGGTGCCCTAGACATAGGGCATGCATGCATTCTTGCATCTACCTCCCCCCTGCATTGTTCACTTCCCACTCGAACGTTGTGTATACTGTTTTAAATGTGCCAAATAAAGTTCGTTCCTCTAAGGTGTCAACCCTGACGCATGGTTGTATTTCAACCTGAGCTGGAATTGTAAATATTGGCAGATTAGTTATGTAATACACCAGAATCAGACACCAAGGGGCCCAACATCTAAAGAAGCAGAGGTCTTTGACCTAAAGTTACCTTTTGTAATGCCATGGAAGAATGGTTGTTTTCATGGTGCTTAGATTACATAGTTTTTTTGTTGTTGCTGTTTTAATTTTGTTTACAAAGAGCACTACATGAAGATCTTACAGAACTCTGAAATTCTGAGACATGTGGCTAAGTTTGAAGATGCTGCCTCCTGGGGGTCCTACTCTGTCCCTCTTTCTGTCATGCTTCCCATCTATTCTTGCTACTGATGCAGGCAGTACTCGTAACTACCAGCCACCTTCCCAGTGTATGCTGAGTGAAAGGGTCTCAGCCGGCTGTTTGGTAACATGGCACAAACCTTGCATGGGCTACAGCTGGCCAACCCTGCTTGCTACATCCTCAGTTAGGTAAGGAGGGTAACCTGGGCTACAACATGAGCCCCTGTCTCAAAACAAAACAATAAGAAGTTAAAAACATCCTTATAAAAGTAATGAAATACTATATACACAGATTCTATATGAAGAGAAAATGTCCTTTAAGAAGGAAGATAAAAATTTCAGACAACAGCAGCAGCAAAAACAACACAATTGAAAGTATTCCTTACTGCCAGAATGCCAATGGATATTCCTGAGGCTGGAGGAAAGAGATACCAGACAATGGTCATGTCTCCATAAAAGAATAAATGACATTTTTCAAAGCCAGTGTAAGAGCATATTTTTCATTGACATGTCCTCTTAATTCTTTTATATGAATTATAACTCTAAAAGGATGGTTATATCTTGTATGACATAACAAAGGCAGATGGAATACACGCAACAATAGGTAGAGTGATACGGTTCATAAAGAGGGCTTCGGGGCTTCTGTATTTTCACGAGTGATACAATATTAAATGTAAGTAGACTGTGAAACACTAAGGATTTATAATGCACTCCTACTGCAATGACTATAATGTAACACAAAATAATACAAACAATTTTAGCAAGATGGAGGAACAGAGTCTGTCTGGTTGTATCTTCTCTTAAACAACTAGAAGCAAAAATAAATGAATATCAAGTTCTTATCAAGGGCCAAGTAATGAAGGATGTGGGGACAGATGAGCTAAGATGTACAGCTGCCCCAGATTGCTGTCCAGAGTCCTCAGGTGTCGGTTTAGGAAAGCGGAAGCCAGACAGAGTCCTGCTGCCCACCTGAACTGAGGCCTCAAAGCTGAGAGAATGGAGAGGGTGAAGAGGCTAGGCCAGGAATGTCCAGAGAGAGACCTCTACCTGCAACAATGGGTTGCTGAGTCTTTAATTGAGCACCAGTAGGTACATGTTAGAGGAAATTAGCAAAAGTTGGGGAAAGAACTAGCTGGGCAATTACAGGACTCAGCATATCCTCAGGAGATGCTTGTCCCAGTAGCCAGGGGAAAACCAGCATCCTAGGCTGTACCTAAGAAAGCTTAACAGCAACCTATAAAAGTACACCAATAACTCAGCTGTACTAAGAGAAAACCATACTTTTAAAAATGTAAATAAGCCAGTTGACTATATATATAATTAACTCTTAATTAACTATTAGCAGGCATATAATTAACTATTCCCAAGAGAAGTCACTTTCTGTTTCTGCTTAATTAATTGTACCAATATGGACTGGGTGCTTTTGTTCCCCCAAATTTATATGTTGGAATCCTAACCCCACTGCTTGGAGGTGGAACTGTGTTATTTACTTCATTGTTGGTATGAGAAAATACCTGATAAAAGCAGCTTAAGGAAGCATTTATTTTGACTCACAGTTTGAGAAGCTCATAGTTTGAGAGGCTCACAGTTTGAGGGACCCACAGTTTGAGAGACTCACAGTTTGAGGGACCCACAGTTTGAGGGGCTTTCAGTTTGAGGGGCTCACAGTTTGAGTTCCAGCCCATCATGACACAGAAATCACGGTGGCAGGACCATGAGACAACTGGGTACACTGTTATCTCTAAAGAGACAGAAGCTGGTGCTTTCTGCTTTTTTTTTTTTTTTAAATTTCAACCAGAACCTCAGTTTATGGAATCCTGTCACCAATATGGAGGGTGGGTCTTCCCATCTCAATAAACCCAGTCTAGAAATACCCAAACAGACACTCAGAGAGCCTTTGGTAATTCCTAGGAGATTCTGGGTCCCATCAAATTGACAATGTCAATCGTCATAAGGAATCTTCAGTGGGTGATTAGATTGTGAAAAGAATTAATATCTGTCAAAAAGAACCCCAGTGCTTTGTCCCTCTCATTATACCATGTGAAAATATGATTGGAAGTTGAAAGTCTGGAAACAGGAAGACAGCTTCACAAAATCTTATCCAAGAAGATCCCCTGACCTTTGGCCTCCTGCCTCTAAATCAGTTTGTGTAGTTTGTAGGCTGCCTGGTCTCTGATAGTTTGTTACAGAAGGCCCAAACTGTCTAAGAATGTAGCTTAAGGGAATGAATATAATTATTCTGTAGGCCAGAAGTCCAATAAGGTCCAATTATCTTCCCTCCTGATGATCTCATAGGGATGGAGTCAAGGTGATAGTTGGGGATGCCGTCCCATCTGAGCGTTAGGGTCCTTTAGAAGGTCATGGGATTTTTGGAAGGACTCATTTCCTTGCCTCTAGACCTTCTGGAGGCAGTGTCTTCTTCACATCCCTCTGATTTCTCTGTCCTCGCCAACTAGCCTACACAGCAAAATATCATATGACTACACCCTCACACCAAGGGCAATTTCCTCTATTGAGTAATTCAATTAATAAGAGACTTTAATTTCATTTCCCCATAGACAGCTGATGGAATGTAATTATGAAAATGATAGCCTCTCATGAAGGTCAGGGAATTATAAAATAGTATAAGTATTTAGAATGTTTTAAAACTTTCCCAACCACGCTTAGCACAGTGGTATGTGCCTTGAACACCAGCATTCAAAAAGCAGAGGCAGGAGGATCTCTGTGAATTCAAAGTGAGTATCTGATTGGCCAGGGCTACACAGTGAAACTGTGTCTCAAAACCTTTTTTTCTCAGCTATGTTAGACATGTAAAATAGCAGAGGAATATGCCTTATGTTTTAGGAACATAATGAACAACATAACTGGATAGAAACCAAACTATAATGGCAGATGGAAGAATTAATAAGAGGGATATTAAAACTATCTCTGTATGCTCAGCATGTAAGGAACTAGAGGAAAGTCTCACAGGTTTGGTAGTGATCGGGAGACCACAGAAAGACACAGTGGCTAAAAGACACAAAAAGACACAAAGAGACACAGATGTGTCTAACAGGTTGAAATGGTAATATATGAGATTAAAAAAATGCCCTGGATGGGATTAAAATCAGATTAACTACTGCAGAAGAGCAGGGTATCTCGAAGATTCATTTATCTAAATTATCCAAATAAAACAGAAGGTTACAAACAATAAACAGTGGCATACGGCATTCTAGGAGGATAGGGAATCAAGTTTAGACTTCCAAATTATCTAGGCACACAAAATAGAAAGAGTATTTAAGGAAATAAGGCCATTCACTATCAAATTTTGATGAAAACTAAATAAACCCATGGATACAACAGACTCTATGATCATCAGTCATAGAATATGAAGAAACTTGCATCAAGGAACTTTAGAAATCAAACTTTTAAATCTAGCGATTGAGAGGAAAGTTAGAAGCATCCAGATGAAAAGCTTACAGAACACGGTAAGGAGAGGCTGGAGCTCAATGGCACAGCCTTTGTCTTCTTTACACAGACCCTGCATGTAATCCACAATAACAACCAAGACAAAAAGCTCAAGACAAGGCGAAGCCAAACAACGCCCCCATGAAACCCCTGTAGAGCGTTAACAACTCATGGCCTCACTGGCCTTTAATCTACACACGAACCAACAACACACACATGTCATGCACCACGCTAAAAGCCCTCCTGGGTTTCAAATGATCAGCAGGTTACTAAGTATATACTATGATGCTAGAAGCAATAGGTGGGAGATGAACAGAATCGTCTCTGGGAAACCCCCAAACATTAGAAAACTACCTAATGAGACAAAAATGAAGTCCCCAAGGGAAATTACCAAGTTGTTTGAACTGAGTCAAAGGGAAAATACAACATGCTAAGAAGTGTGGGTAGCAAGACTCCAAATAAGACTTACCGATATTCTCGCACCAGAGGGAAGAAAGCGCCCGTGCTTTATGACATTAGAAACGAGGAGAAAACTCAGCTGGAAGGGACCAGGAGCAAAGAAACAATCAACTTACTGACAGTAGAAAATGAACAGAGACAGCAAACCGAAAGACAGTCCCCGCGACAGGACAAACAACCCACAGTTCACGGGAGCCTTATAGCCAGTGGGAGGATTTCATGACTGATTCTGCTGTACGGGAAGCCCACACTGGGAAAGAGACCCATTTTCTCCATCTTGATGTTTCAGACAGCTGTAGTCTGACACCATCTCGAGGAGACTATTGCTTGATATCGGGCTGCTCTGGGGACTTGAAATCAAAAAATAATTATACCTCAAGGGGCCGGAGGTCGTTCAGTCATGTGTGTGTGTAGAAGACAGCAGTTCCGGAGAGGACAAGATGAGCCGAGAAGCTTACACAGCAGGAAGGTAGTAAAGGAGAGAGAGGTGGTAAGGAATGGGGACGCCAGTGGATACTGAGAGCCCTCAGCTCAGCCAGTGAACCATTCATCCTCCAGAGCAGCCTCCCGAAGTGAATAATTTACTGCTATCCAGGACGTTGAACCATGGAGTCCCAGTATGGTATAACAGCTGGTCGGTACAGCCTTTCCCTCCACCAGGGTGCTACGGTACTGGCCACAGTCTAAAAGCACCAAGAGCAGAAGGCAGAGTGCTGGGTTCCCCGAATTCTCCCCATCTGGCTCAGATCTTGGTGCTGTTTGCTGAATTGGGGAGACACCTCTCAGCTTGGGCAGTTGGTATCCCCAGGTTAAACTGGTGACTTCTGGAACAAGTAGGAAACTTCCTGGCCCATCAGCCAGAAACCTCAGTGCTGTAAGCTATTGCTCATGGAATGCAAAGAGGGAACGCAGAACTGCCGAGACCGAGCATTAGGCCTTGGCTACACTGGTCTTCAGCCTGCACACATCACCAGCCTGAATGGCTAGTTTTGGTGATGTTGTCTTCCCCCTTCTGAGTGGTTCTGGGGACTGAGGCCTTAAATGAAGATTAAGAAGACCCCCTCCCGTCCTTTGAAACTGGCCTTCAGGCATACACACAGACAGAAAATTGTATACATAATAAATAAATAAATATTAAAAAAATATTAGAAGAAGACCCCCTCCCAAATAACATCAGAAGAGATACACATGCCAAAGGATGCACAAATTATAGCATAGAAACATAAAAGTAAGAAAACATGATCTCTAAAATGTTTACAAGTACTCAATAACTAAGTCCGAAGATACTGAGGTCATTGAAATGTAGGAGAAACAGTTTAAAGATAGAAGATGAAATAAAGAAGTCAGTCAAGATCTGAACAAGCAAGCCAACGACATGGATGAGAAATTCAGTAAGAAAACTGATCGTCCCAAACAAAAGAACAAACGGAAAATTAGAAATGAAAACCTCAAAGAATCAATGAAAGGCAAGGTGGACTTTATCACTAATATACTAGATAAAGCAGAAGGAATGATATTTGGGTGTAGAGGTTGGCAGATGGCCCCGTTGCTAAAGTCCCTGCTGTGCAAGCACAGAGTTCAGATTCCTAGCACCCACGGAAAAGCTGGGTGTGGTGGTGTGTGTCTGTAGCTCTAGCCCTGGGTGCGAAAGGGTGGACTCCTAGAACTCAACAGCCAGTCAGGTTAGCCATCCGATGAACTCTCAGTTCAATGAAAGATGCTGTCTCAAACAGAAAGATAGATGGGGAGGGGAAACTGTAATCTGAATATAGTATAGGAAAAAACTATCTTCAATAAAAAGGTGGAGAAAGACAGAGGAAGACCCCTGCTTCCAACCTAACCTATGACTTTTGCACACACACACACACACACACACACACACACACACACACACACACACCCCTAGGGAATTCCAGATAAGATGGTAAACTAGAATTCATGTTAGAGCAAGTGACTTATTACAGTCTGGGAAATAAAGGAAATGGGAATATTTTATTACCCCATCAGATACTTAGTGAGTTCCCAACTCAACTTAGTCAGTGACCCCCAAGAAACTTCTTCTAATGCTAGATTCATGAATGTTCTCTGCCACTCAACTGGATTTACTGTTGAGATTGTAGCCAGTGTATCCTCTGCCAGAGCTGTGTTTTACTCCTGCAAATTGAATTTAAAGAAGACTCCTATCAGTAAGCTACAAAAGCTGTGCCATTAAGGCCCAGCATTAGCAACCAATGGGGGGAAAGCAAAGTGATGGGAGCTAAGAATAATCTCTAAACAGTGCTTTGGTCCACTTCAAACTCCAGGCATCGGAGGACTATGAGTGCCGTGTACCTCACTGACTTTCTGAATACACACTCAGCTCTCCAAGATCTCCTGTCCCCACCCTACAGTTAACCAGAGCTGACTCAAGGTAGAACAACTAGACTTGGGGAACCACACCAAAGACAACAAAGGAAAGGACTAGCAAGGGGTGTACTGATTCTTGTATGGCTCCAGCCTACAATAGCAGACTCTCAAGAGACTAGGAACAGAACCTGGACCTTAATCACTAGTCCCACAAAAGAAAATAATGTCCCCACTCTCCTGTAACTTAATATTTTCTGAACATTGTGCACACTTACACTAAATGGTGGGTATAGCACGAATAATAAAAACCCAGAGACAGACATTGGGGTTCAACCTGAAGATCAGAAAAGCAGAACAGCCAAGCCACTAGAGAGCTCTTACCTCTAAGAAATTCTCAGAATGAAAGAGCGTACGTTCCTGTCTCATCCGGCCTTGTATTCCTCTCTAGTGCTGGGATTAAAGGTGTGTGACTTCCTAGTATTGGGATTGAAGGTATGAGCCACCACACCTGGATTTGTTTCTGCACTGATTTTGTATAGTTCAGGGTGGCCTTGAACTCATGGAGTTCCATCTGCCTGTGTGTCCCAAATCCTGGGATTAGAGGTGTGTGACACCACTGTCTGGCCTTTCGTGGCTTTGTTTTACTTTCTGGTCTTCAGGAAAGCTGTATTTATAAAGCATAAATAAAATATCATTATAGGTGGGAGACAAAGATGGCTGGAAGAAGCCGGGCAGTAGTGGCGCACGCCTTTAATCCCAGCACTTGGGAGGCAGAGGCAGGCGGATCTCTGTAGGTTCGAGACCAGCCTGGTCTACAAGAGCTAGTTCCAGAACAGGCTCCAAAACCACAGAGAAACCCTGTCTCGAAAAACCAAAAAAAAAAAAAAAAGATGGCTGGAAGATTCTGCACTTTCCTCAAGAACATCTGGATGCACTCCGACCAGGGAAACAGGAAGGCTAACTTCAGATCTTCACCTCTCCTGCTCCTCCAAATCCAACCCCCAGTCTCACACCAGCTCTACAACAGAACGCCTGCTGTGATCTCCCTTCTTTTCTCCTGCCCCCTTCTTCAGTGGATCACACAGGTCTTCTCCCAACCTCCTTTTCTCTACTCATGGCTTTAATTCCTACCACCATCTCAAGCAGACATCCTCTGGGAACCCCCAGGCCACTGTGACCTGGGAAACAGGCTGATTGCATAGCTTCATCTCTCTCTATTTCTCATCCCCAGCCTTGTAGTAGACCTTCCGCCACGGTCCTTCTTTACTCTCTGCTCCAATTCCTAGAGGACTAAGCAGATCCCAGTGGAACACCCTGCTTTCTTCCCTCCTGTGACCCCTCAATCCTAGCCTATCCCTATTCCTAAGTGTCAACTCCCAATACCCAGGAACACATTTTACCTGGAACCCCCAGTGGTCAAACCTAACAGGACCCCAGAAGAAACTCCTACCAGGAAACACAGTCACCACACTCTCCTAAGAACCAGAGAGGGCAACAGAAAGCAAGAAACAAAACACTCACCCAACAAGACAAGACGTCAGCATCTAGAATTGCAACCTTCCTAATTCCAGATGCCTAGATGCAAATATAAAGCCACAATCAATGACAGCTGGGACAGTCTGTCTCCACTAGAGCCCAGCAACCTTACAACAGCAGGGCCTTGAGTATTACAGCATAGCTGATGCACAAGGAAAAGACCTTAAAATAGCCTTTATGAACACCATAGAGGCCCCTAAAGAGGAAAAAAATCAATACCTTAAGGAAGTCCATGAAAGCAAAAAACAGTGAAAAGAAATTAATAAAATGATTCAAAACCCCAAATTGGAAATAGAATCGGTAAGGAAAGCACAAACCAAAGGAAACCTTGACATGAAAAATTTAGGAACTTGAACAGGAATCTCAGAGGTAAACCTCGTCAACAAAATACAAGATATGGAAAAGAGAATCTCAGGTTCTGAAGACAGGTTATAAGAAAAGGATGCCAGCTGGGTGATGGTGGCACACGCCTTTAATCCTAGCTCTGGGGAGAGAGGCAGGTGGGTCATCTCTGTGAGTTCAAGGGCAGCCTGGTCTACAAAATAAGTTCCAGGACAGTCAGACCTGTTATACAGAGGAAATATCAAGGAAAAAAAAAAAGAAAGAAAAGAGAAATGGATATCTCAGTCAAAGAAAATGTTAAATCTATAAGACTCCTGGCATAAAATATCCAGGAAATCTGAGACACTATGAAAAGACCAAATCTAAGAACAAAGAAAGACTGTTGAAAGCAGAAAGGGAAAAGGACCAAGTAATATATGAAGATAGACCTATTAGAATTACACCTGACTTCTCAATAAAGACTCTAAAAGCCAGAAGGGCCTGGACAGATGTGATGCAGACTCCAAGAGACCACAAAAATGCCAGCCCAGATTATTATGCCCAGCAAAACTTTTAATCACAATAGATAGAGTAAAATAAGATAGTCCACGATAAAATTATAAGCAATATCTATTTACAAATCCAGCCTTACAGAAGACAATAGAAGGAAAAATCCAACCTAAAGAGGAAACACAGGAAATAAATAATCTCACACAGCAAATCAAAAGAATGGAATTGTGTGTCCCCCCAAAACCACCAAAAACAAAATCAACAATACTGTTCATCAATATCTATCAATATCAATGGTTTCAATTCCCCAATAAACAGACATAGATGAACAGAATGAATATGAAAACAGGATTCATCCTTCTGCAGTATCCAAGAAACACACTTTAACATCAAGAATAGACATCACCTCAGCATAAAAGGATAAGGAAAAGACTTCCCAAGCAAATGAACTTAAGAATCAAGCTAGTGTAGCCATTTTAATATCTGACAAAAACAAGACTTCAAGTTGAAACTGATCAGAAGAGGTAGGGAAGGACACTATATACTCAGCAAAGGAAAAAATCCACCAAGAGGACACTGCAATTCTTAACATCTATGCCCCAAACACAAGGCACACACATTTTCAAATGAAATACTTTTATAGCTTAAGTCACATATTGACCCTCACACACTGATAGTAAGTGACTTTGATACCCCAGTCTCACCAGCAGACAGGTGTTCCAGACAAAAAGAAACACTAGGGCTAACTGATACTGTAAACCAAATGGACCTAACAGATATTTACAGAACATTTCAGCCAAACACAAAGGAATATATGCTACTTCTCGGCACCTCATTGAACTTTTTCCAAAATTGACCACGTACTCAGACACAAAGCAAATCTCAATGAGATACAAGAAAATTGAAATAACACCCTAAATCCTATCTGACCAACATAGATCAGAGGTGGATATAAACAGCAGAAAGTTTACAAAGTCATGGAACCCGAACAGTTTACTACTGAATGAAAAACACTCCAAGACAGAACTAAGGAACTTAAAGACTTTCCAGAATTGAATGAAAATGAATACAAAGCATACCCAAACTTATGGAACATGAAAGTGGTTCTAGCAGGTAAGTTCAGAGCACTAAGTGTCTACAGGAAAAAAAAAAAATGAGTGATCTCATACTAGTAACTTAACAGCATACCTGAAAGACTTAGAACAAAAAGAAGAAAGCACACTCAAAAGGAGTAGATGGCAAGAAACAATCAAACTCAGGGCTGAAATCAATAAAACAGAAACAAACAAATACAATGAATCAATTAAATAGTTGATTCTTTGAGAAAATCAGTAAGATTGACAAACCCTTTTCCAAATTAACTAGAAGTCAGAGAGAGAGAAGATCCATATTAACAAAATATTTGTTTTTCCATATGAAGTTGAGTATTTTTCTTTCAATGTCTGTGAAGAATTGTTCTGGGATTTTGATGGGGATTGCATTGGACCTATAGATTGTTTTGGTAAGATTGCCATTTTTATTATGTTGATCCTACCTGTCTAAAAGCTTGGGAGATCTGATCTTTCCATTTCCTGATATCTTCTTCAATGTCTTTTATCAAGGACTTAAAGTTCTTGTCATACAGTTCTTTCATTTGTTTGGCTAGAATTACCCCAAGATATTTTATGTTAATTATTTGTGGAACAATTTGAGGAGTATTGGTATTATCTTCGAAATTCTGGTAAAATTCTGCGCTAAAACCATCTAGCCCTGGGCTTTTTTTGGTTGGGAGACTTTTAATGATTACTTATATTTGCTTAGGGATTATAGGTCTATATAAATTATTTTTCTGGTCTTGATTTAATTTTGGTATGTGGTACCTATATAGAAAATTTTCCATTTATTTTAAATTTTCTAATTTTGTGGAATACAGGTTTTTAAAGTATGGCCTGATGATTCTCTGGGTTTCCTCAGTGTTTGCTGTTATATCCCTTTTAATTTCTGATTGTGTTAATTTGGATATTTCTTTCTCTGCATTTTGTATAGTTTGGATAAAGGTTTGTCTATCTTGTTGATTTTCTCAAAGAAAAAATTTGTTTCATTGAGTCTTTGTATTCTTCTCTTTGCTTCTATTTTATTAATTTCAGCCCTCAATTTGATAATTTCCTATTATCCACTCCTCCTGGGTGAGGTTGCTTCTTTTTGTTCTAGAGCTTTCAGGTGTGCTGTTAAGTCATTGTGAGATTTCTCTAAACTCTTTGTATAGGCATTTAGTGCTATGCACTTTCCTCTTAGCACTGCTCTCACAGTGTCCCATAGGTTTGTGTACGTTGTCCCTTCCAACTCTTTTATTCTGTTGGATATGCTTGCATCTGTAGTTCCTGTTTGCTTACCCAGATTTTCCATTTCCAGAATTCCCTTGGTTTGTGTTTTCTTTATTGACTCTATTTCAATTTTCAAGTCTTGAAAGGTTTCTTCACTTCCTTGATTGTTTATCTTCAGTTTTCTTGGCATTCTTTAAGGGATTTATTGATTTCTTCCAATTTTTTGTTTGTCTTTTCCTCCATTTCTTTAAGGGAATTTTTCATTTCCTCTTTCAGGGCCTCTCTGATCTCCATAAAGTTATTTTTGAGGTTGTTTTCTTCTGTGTTGGGATGTGCAGGTCTTATTGTTGTAGAACCACCAGGTTCCAGTGGTGCCATTTTGCTCTTCATGTTGAATGTTCTTTCACTGTCGCCTACCCAACTCTTTCTCCAACTGGTGCAGGTTGTGCCTGTGATTCTGGGGGCTGCTCTTCATTCAGTTAGGCAGTGTCTGTGCCTCGAGGGACCACTGATGCTGTGGTGGATGGTTGCCAGATGACACGGCATTTCATCATGCTATCCAGAACAGTGTGCAGTTTAAAAATTCACAAATTCAGAGAAGTTTATGGATTCACTAAGTTTACAAATGAAATTTCCCATTTGGAATTTTTGGATCACAGTTGACTTTGTGGGTGACTGGAAACCATAGAGAGCAAATCCATAAATGGCAGTTGGGGTTGTTACCATATTCCTAGTGGAGATGCACTTAGAACAGGGGCCCGGTAAATTTTTTTTTTTTTTCGAGACAGGGTTTCTTTGTGGTTTTGGAGCCTGTCCTGGAACCAGCTCTTGTAGACCAGGCTGGTCTCTAACTCACAGAGATACGCCTGCCTCTGCCTCCCGAGTGCTGGGATTAAAGGCGTGCACCACCACCGCCTGGCTTCCGGTAAAATTTTTTTGAAGGAATAAAAAAGAAATGTCCCACATGTTAGCATGGTGAGGATTGGTCAGCCTTTGGCTCTTTATCAGCACTTGCCTTCCAACTGCTGTATGTATATTTCACAAGATAAAATTGTCCTGCTAAAAGGAATTTTCAAAGCTGATACGGAAGTAGCGTCCGTGGGAATGGGAATATGAAAGTTTGTTGAAATATTTTGGAGATCCTAAGAGAATTAATTTATTACAAAAGCAATACACATTTACTATGCACTGAAGAATAATGAGACCATATAAAGTATGGGGCAGAAGGTTGTGGTGGCAACATTGGCTTTTGAAATTATTGTGACAGAAACACACACTTGGAAGAATTCAGATGTTATGCTACTCTGTCAGTGGGTGAAAGGCTCCTTTCCCTTGCTCCGTTGAGAAATCACTGTTACTGGCTGGGTATGGATTTCTGGCTTTACATCAGAATGTGTGTTCACTAAATGCACTGTTTTAATGGCTGGTTTCACTTATGCTATCCTTATTCATAGACATTTGAATATTTTTTCTATATTATTAACTATGTTCTGATGTATTATTCTTTCATACACACTTTCTACAGTTTTCCATGTACTTCTGTGGGTAAATACTAGAAGCAAAAATGTTTGTTTATTTAGAACAAAAGTAATCACTTAAAGCCTCAGTTTTCAACTTGCGGGTCATGACCTTTGTGTTGAGAACTCTTCACCGGCATCACCCAAGACCATCAAAAAACACAGATATTTACATCATGCTCCGTAACAGTAGCAAAAGTATAGTTATAAAGAAGCAATGAAAGTAGTTTTACGGATGGGGATCACCACAACTGTATTAAAGGGCATTAGGAGTGTGAGGAACACTGTGAAACTAAAGGGTTGCAGCGTTAGGAAGGTTGAGAACCACGGACTTCAAGCAAAAGGCAGAGCCCTCAAGTTCTGGCCATTTTTTGGAAATTTTCCCTATTCTTTTTAGTGGCTGCAGCAAAGAATGAAACTGAACTGTTTACACAATTCACTGTGTTCTGAAAGGCATATGTTTGGGCAGAACCAGCAGAATAAGCACTGGAGAGAAGCCGAGGTCAACCAGCTCAGGTGAGAGCAGACTGTGATAGAGTAGACCGACACTTCCCCAAGGGTGGGAAAATTTGGCTAAGTCCCAGTCTGATACACATCCTGTTGAGAGACATGTTTGGGCATTCTTGAAAGTGTGGAAGGACAAGAACAAAAATGGAAGTTTTATTAGACCAACAGAGAGAGAGAGAGAGAGAGAGAGAGAGAGAGAGAGAGAGAGAGAGAGAGAGAGA
>NC_022009.1:81781154-81794119 GCF_000317375.1 Microtus ochrogaster
AACAGATGAGGAACCAGAAGAGAAAAGTGATTGGTGTGATCACACAGCTAGAAATGGGGAATCTAGGCTTAAACCCACACTAGACACATGGATGGCACCAGATAGCTCTGAACAGGCTCCTGAGACCTTCAGATTAGGATATGACATTAGGATGTGGATTTTGACAGGATGAGGGCTTTCGGGTATGTCACAGCTGTCTGGTGAGAGCTGTAAGTCTAAAGTTCTCCTCCCAGAAGAACAGGCATTAGGGTCTTACCCACCAGATCATGGGCTTCTGGAAAGGTACTGGCCAGGAGCCAAGAACTGCACAGGTAGCAGAGCTTTTGGTGTGGGGGTTTTTAAATTAAGAGGAAGAGGGTTTGCCCTTTTAGCTGATCTGACCTCATTTCTCCTTTTCAGAACCTAAAAGACGTACCCATGAAGGGCTTACTATCAGACCAGCACTCTCTGGGGACTTATAGGGCATTTGCTATGCATGTGGTCACAGGACGACCCATTGCCTTTGCTATATTTCAGCCATATTGTAAATTTCCTCAAAGTCATAGATATGACACATCACTCTGAGATAGTGTACTAGATGCTTACAGTTCCAAGAGGATTGGCATTTCCTAATGAAGAGATGATGATATCACCATGACCTTCTGCAACGAGAGAATATCTCTCTTCCATTCCTTCTGCTATGAGGACACCTGTGTTGGGATCAGAAGAATGGATTAAATGTCCATTCTAAAGGCAAACCCAGAGTTGGAGCAGAGCCAGCACTGTCTCATTGCCTCTTTGCTGATCTTTAGAACGATGCTAATACACAGTCTTTTAACTGGGCCATTTATTCCTTAACGTCACACGGATTTATTGTAAAGAGCAAGGCTCCTTGTTAAGTGCTGCAGACACAGGAATGGGACCTAAACACGCAAAAGTCACATCAAGGCTGTGATTTCAGCCAGTGAGACGTCTTGGCAACCTAGAGTACCAAGCAATGCTTCTGGCTTGTAGCCCCCAAGATCGGCAGCTGAAAAAGACAAGCATTTGCACAGCTGTAGAAAGTCCCTAGGTTCAATCCAAGTCATGAGCTCATAGTCTGTCATTCCCTTCCTTTATGGCCTTCAGGAGAAGAAGTCATTGCTTCCGATGTCCTCATCATTCTATGGTGGTGGCATAAATTCCAAAAACATGTTTTCAATATGGATACATTATGCCCATTGTCCACAGGAAACACTTGACCCTCAGCTTCGTCTATCAGGTTCCTTTTGCTTGCCAAATATTCTACCTCTCATGGAATTTGTGGTTGTCTTCAACAACTAAGAGAGATACTCAGCCTCAAATGTCTAGCTGGTCCTAGACCTCAGAAGAAAACTAAGAGAGCCCGGAAACTGGAGATCATAGACAAACAGTCTGCTTCTAACATTAACACAGGTAGAACTCACTCCTGTAGACCCCAGCTACCACTACTATAGATCCTAAATCTCCCTGTTTCTTCACAGGGTACAGACTTGGCATCTCAGGCTGGAGCTGCCAACTGGCCAAATCCAGGTCTGGTAGTCAAGTTACAGGGAGAGATAAGAATACATGAACCAGCTCCCATCAGGACACACACGGTGTCTTCAGCACAAGTGCCCCAATATAGTCCCCAAATAACTAATGCCCTTTAGACATTATCTGTGTGCATCTCAGACAGTTTGGGTGACACATTCTGAGGATGTGAAGGGTAGTGACTGACGAAAATCTCTGTAGAACCCAGCAAGGTAGCGTTTAATGATTTACTGGATGTAAGGAGGGTCAGAGGGGACAGAGAGAGGAACCAAAATGAGAGCAGGGAAGAAGGGGGAGGAGATGGGCTGGACCCTATAAACACTAGGCAGGCAGTCTGGAGGAAGAGGCTCCAGTATGGCTTGAAGGAACAGTGAAGATGCTTTTGACTCAGGATGTGGGACTTACCCAACTTGCATTTCAGTTCCCTCTTTTGTAGGACGGGGGAGTAATACTATTTGTCTCAAACAGTCGGGTGGAGAGCGTGTAAGGCTGAAACATGGGCACAAGGCCAGGCATTGCAATGGGCTTCATGGTTGCTACCATTACTTGAGGCGCTCTACAAATCTCTTCAAGTTTATTACTCAAGAAACTGATCCATAAATCAGCTTGAAGACAGTTACAGTCACTCATAACAAGTAGGACAGTGAGGTCGTTAGTTAAAAACAATGTTCTGGGCACACTGTTTAGAAATCAAGAAAATGATTTTTATTTTTACAGAGACCAAGGTGATGTTTTCACCGCGTTCTGTTTTTATTTTCAGAAACTGCCAAATCATAAGTCACTTCTACAAATCATGGTGACACAGCGCTATGAAGCTCCCTTACTCTCACGAGGGTGTCAACTGGAGTCTTACGTAACGAGGACTTTGGCACCTCACCCAGGGGTTGGTGGCTTGCCAGGCCTCCATTCCCCAGAAAAAGGCATTAAGATTATTTGGACAGTTGGGTGTGATCCAAGCTTAGGGTATGAGACAACACGCAGGCAGCACAGTGGGAGGGCAACTCTTTTGCCTTTCAGAGACCCTGGGAAATTCAATTTTACATGCACATGAACAAGTAAATGCTTCAAGATTGCTGCCATTTCCAATTTCATCAGAACCTGCTTGAGGGCTACCCAAGTCCAGACTTGTCTTGGATTCTGTGCAATCTACAGGGACCCTGAATCCTCTCGAGTTCCCTGAAGGGTCCTTGTTCTCCCATCATAAGGAATGAAACTACCTCCAAAGCCTTTCCTGATGCCCCTGAGGGAAACTGAATGTAGAACTTTCACCTATGAAAACCAGTTTGCATAGAGAGAAAGTCTAAACTTCCTAAAGGGAAGAGGGACCTAGAGCCAAAAAGATCAAAATCAACTTTCCATCTGGAGAAGCAATAGCCTTCGGTGCCAGCAATGCAGAAACTAGCTAAGTATTTATTAAAATTCCAGCACAAACATTCCATTCATTTTTTATTCGGCTCTGTCACACTGGTCACAGGACCCTCATTCAGAGTCTGGATGCTCCTATAGCATTGGGGCCACTCTACCTTTGTGAGTCCTCTTACCCCAGGGGAACTAAACTGAGATGATCCCTACTGCTTGTGTATAACCTAATATTGCTTAACTTTTATGTTAGGGAAATTAGTATTCCAGGATAATGTTCTTTCTTATATCACATTGGAAAGGGGGACTGAATTAATGACACATTGCTGAAAACAAACCTGTTTTATAAGCGTTTGCTCTCCTCGTTCCATTGGAAGAGCCTTATTGAATAGATTTTGACTCTAGGGTTGAGGATGGTTGTTATTCATGTCAGGTGTTGTCCTTGGCATTTTCAGCACATCAGAATTTCAACAGCAACCTTTCCAAGCGCATGTTATTGCTCCACAACAGGGATGAGGAACCCTGGGTCAGAGAGGTGACTTTGGCGAGGACAGGAGGGACAGGTCCTGGTGGAGCGGGCTTGCTGTCTCAAGCACCAACTCTTTGTGACTTGCTGGCTTCAGGATGTCTTTCCCTATGCAAAGGAGAGTGCCCTGTACTGATTCTGGTAATCCAGATAAAACCCAAGCCTTCATTATAAATTTCGCTCAACCTTTTGTCAAGCGGCAGGTGATTCTGAAGTGAAATTATGCTTTTACGTAAGGGTCAAAGTCTCACGGTTTGGGCCTGGCAAGATTGTTCAGTGGGTAAAGGTGCTTGTTGCACAAGCCAGATAGTCTGAGTCCAATCCTGGAAACTCACAGAAGAAGGAGAGCGCCAAGTTCCAAATGCTTCCCCACCATGCACACCAAAATTACAGAAGATAATATTTTTTTTTAAAAAAAGCTCATGTTTTTATTTCTTTCCCTGTCTTGTTTTCGTACAACCAACAAGAATGTACCAGGTATGGATTCCCTTGCCATTCACAAGAGATCTTATCAAATGTGGTTGAGAGTAGAACCCAGTCAGCTCAGGCCCAGTAGCAAGAGGTGCAGTAAAGTATCTGGTGATTTCCACCAGGGGAATTTCCAGCAGCGAAACAGTCTCCATCTTTCCTTTTGTGCATCAACAGAGCAGCCCTCACCCACTTCCCACCCCAGCCCCTCAAGAGGAGAACTTAGAAAGGGAGCAAGCATCTCTCATGCTGATTCCCAAGCTCCCTGAGTCTGGATTGGGTCACACATTTTCAAAGAGGCACATCACCAGTGTTCTACAGAGCGTGTGCTCTGCGGATGTCAGTGGCGGTCAACAACAGAAGGATCCTGTGGGCAAGGCTCTTTGAGGCACTGCAGGCTTCTGCACAGCAGGCATCCCACTACTTCTATGGTACTGATGCAGATCTCTTTCTACCTGATGGGCACACATGTAGTTACTTTACAGGAACCTATGTTGTTAGAATCTGGGAAGTGCCACCTTAATCTTGCTTTATCAGCTCCGCCTTGCCATTGATTGCCTCATTTTTGTGCTTTGACGTTATCAGGCATTTTTATGTTCATCTCTGCTATGCTGTTAAGTCTCTGCTAGTATAGGGCATTGTCAAATCCCTGGTAGCAAGTCTCTGCTAGTATAGGGCATTGTCAAATCCCTGGTAGCTAGTCATAGCATATTGGGGACATGGTGCCTTTTAGAATGTAGAGTCGAGCTTGGAAGGTAAGAACTACACACACCGATAGAACTCCATTCCAGACAGCAAAGAAAACATTCCTGCTGTCTGGAAAAGAAAACTGAAATTAGATCTTGAGTGCTGAAACTCAAACAAAAATCTTTTTCTTTCTTTCTTTTTTTTTTACAATGATAAATAGTACTTTTATTTTAATTTCTTCCATTGCTTGTTCAATGATAAACTTTGAATTTTGCTTTACTTACAAAAAAACAGGTGAGGTATGTCTGGGATTCCCAAGTCAAAGATAAAATTAACTAGATGATATGTGGAATATAGTTATAGTTGTGTATATATGAAATAGATGATAGAAAAATAACACATGAGCCGGGCGGTGGTGGCGCACGCCTTTAATCCCAGCACTCAGGAGGCAGAGGCAGGCGGATCTCTGTGAGTTTGAGGCCAGCCTGGTCTACAAGAGCTAGTTCCAGGACAGGAACCAAAAGCTACGGAGAAACCCTGTCTCGAAAAATCCAAAAAAAAAAAAAAAGAAAAAAGAAAAAAGAAAAAGAAAAATAACACGTGAATGGGCGAGCATATGTTAAACACATTCTAATATTATAAATAAGTAAATAAATATATATCACAGAAACATTATTTGAAGCACACATATCTTCACTTTGTCTTTCACGTATTTAACAAGTATAATTCTAGATGACCATGAACCTCCTAAAGTTCCCAGGATATTCTTATCAGCAACAATAACATCAGAAGATAATTTTATCTTGATTACATTTGTACTTGGAGATGATTTCTATTTAGAAAAACAAAATGAAAACACCAGACACAAACTCTTTGGTTTTTGGCATCTGGTGGCTGAGCAGCTGAAAGTTGTGGCATTTTAAAGGCAGTGATGACAGACCAAGCACACCTGGTGCAAACTGAAGTGTTTACAACAACAGCACTGCTTCCTGAATCACCAGTGCACAGTCTAAACACAACATTAGAGTTGGAGGCAAAAAAAATGTCTATAGATTTCAGTGCTAAGTTTATGAACTAAAAGTCAACTTTGTCAAAGATCACACATGCTATTTGACATATTGGTTGTATCACACCTTTGAAACCAAGAAAAATAAGCAGCATGGTCTCATAAATCTCATGTTTTGAATTCAGCATTAAGTATAGAGACACAGTAATGTCTCAAGGTGAGATAGTCATTAGTTAATGATTCAATGTCAATAACGAACCTAGATCTAGCAAATGAAAAGTACCTTAGACTATGATACAGAGTTTTATTAGTGAGCATTTAATTCATAAGCATTTAGCCAGGAAATATATATACCATTATACTTTGCAAAAGGATATTAATGGACCATGTTGTTGAGAACCTGAAAAACAGCACCAATAAGAGAATTAGAATGCTTAAGGCTGGCTCATGTGGTTTCAGAGAAGAACAAGGAATTTATCAAAAACTGAGTTAGGGACAGTAATGATCTAGTTTAGTCAAAAATCTGGCTTCTTTATTTCCATTCCCTGATAATCTTACTTACATTGAATTTAAAGATAGTGTTTGGTTAGCAGAAAAAAAATTGTAAGACAGGATAGTATTCAGGATGCTGCTGAGGAAACAACGTTAATTGACTGAGAAAAAAACTATTGTAGCAACATTTCTTGTGATGCACTCTAAAAAGGTTCTGAAGTCAACATCCCATCCATCTGAATCTCTATCTTGAGCTCACAACAGAACTTGAAAACACTGTCCCATGTGACATTTCCTTTTTAGGTATGGAAAATATAAGATCAAGGCTTCTCACGGAGAAAGACTGAGGCCGGACAATGAAGGGTAGGATCCCTGGATAATAAGCCATTGTACAAAACTTAGAGGTTGAAGCCTGTTTTAATAGGAACCCTGGCTATTTGAGATACCAGGCCTGTTGGATATCCCCCAAGTGGACTTATGTCTAGAAGGAAATAGACGTGTCTTGCAGGCAGCAGAGCTGGAGGTGTGGGGCTACCCAAGTCCTTTGGTGCTCAGTTTACATTATCAACTCCAGATACCACATGTGTTGCTGGGGAGTCACCGTTTACCTTATTGGGTTTAGCTTTGTGTTGGTCTGATTGTTCCTTGCTATGCACAGTTCTTACATTTTGAAATTAGAATACTTACTCTATGCCATGATATGCTAGAAGTACGTGACTACTTTTGTTTATAGAAGCACACACTAGAAACTTTAGAGTATTCTATTATTGATTTTTATTGAGCTCCAGAGACTTTAGTGTTGCAATAGTTAAACTCTAGGAGAACTTTCATCATCCACAATGGATTTTAAACTAGGAGTTTAACTCACCTAGACAGAAAGACACCATTTGAAGTGAGAATTTTAAGCATGGAGGAGGTGCCTTCTCATGAAAGACGAGAAAATCTCCAAGTTTAGGAGGGAAAACATGTAGATTGATGCCCGGGATACACTTGATCAAACAAAGATCTTCACATGGATGTTGTCTACTTTCTCCATTTCACCAAGGCACCAAACCAGCATCAAGAGTGATGCGTCTTGTGGATCGGGTTCCTGGGCAGAACTTCCGTCGGCACAGTTGCCCATGACCTCTTTTGCTGCTCCGAGCCCATTGCCACATCACCTGAGGGCAGGCAGTGGAGGAGGAGCACAGCGGACTCTTTCCAGATACTTAGGCTTTACAGACCAGCGGAGGATGGACTGGTGGCACATCTACCCATTGGCCTCCTGCCTAACTTGGACGTGTGCCTTCCCGGCTGAAGAACTCTCTTCCCCGAGTTTGTTTCTCACTTCTGGCTATTGACAATGCAAATAAACAAAAGACTGGGCTGTTTTATCCAAGGCACAGCCTTAAGAGGAACCAAATCAGCCTCAAAGGCCAGGGCGAGAAGCCCTCTCATCCTTAAACAAACTTGTCGGGGCAGCCCGAGAGCCCGAGAAGAAGCTCATCCGAGGGCCTCTTCTCGCTTGGACCCCAGACTGGTTCCTTTATGGCCTTTAACAGGGTGGACGAGGCTCTCCCACATCATGAAAGATATCTGGCTAGTCTTCTCTAAAGAAATTACCTTCTTAGAAGCACTCGAGTTAGACTAAAGCCTAGCTAAGGTGATGCACACAATTGGTCACATACACATTAGTCCCCTCTTACCTGGAGAGGGTATATTTAAAAATCCCTAGTGTGTGCCTGAAATTATGGATAGTACCAAATCTTATAATATGGTGCCCCCTCAATATAAACACGTAGCTATAGTAAAGCTAATTTGCAAGTTTCACAGAAGAGATTAACATAATAACATAATAAAATAATAGTGCGTTTGTAAATGCATACTTCAATAAAGGTCATGTGAATGTGCGTTCTCTCTCAACTACTGCAGGGTGGATAGTATACACAGGGTGGATGCACCCAGAAGAAATAACTCACACCCAGGCAGGATGGGGCAGGACAACACGGGAGTTCATCCCACTGCTCAAAACACCATGTCACCTGAAACGCTGAAGTTAGTCACGCACTTGTATCCATGACTTGTGCCCATTTGGACCAAGTTTAACTAGAAATAATGGGGGAGCATTGTACTGCATGTGTGTGTGTGTGTGTGTGTGTGTGTGTGTTGGGTAGAGAAATGAAATGTATCTCTCTTAGCGGATTGTAGCCAAGAAGATTTAAAGCTTCTGCGTGTCCACAGGTTCACTCTTAATCCTGCCCCTGTGCCTCCAAAAATGCATTTGCCCTTCTTAGCCATGCTGCTTTCTTGCTGAAGGTGAAGCCTGCTCCCCCGTTTCACCTCAGACAACCTTACGGCTGATCTGGGTCCACGCACACTGGCTCTGTTCCTTCTTTCAAACCGCTCACGAGTTCCCCCCTCCAGCCTTTGTGGCTGTGCTTTCCACTACATGAAAGTCCTTTTCCACATTTCCAGAGAGGCCGTCTCTGCTATCTCCTGTGAACTAACCCGGGCCCCATCCCCACTTGCCTGACCTATACCCACGGATTTGTGGATGGCCCATTATCTGAACACCCAGGACTATTTTCTCCACTGTTCTCGCCACAATCCAGAATTAGTGACCAATCTCTATTTTTCGTCTTTCTCGAAGAAAGATAAGCACCGAGCCTTTCCTGTTCAGCTTTGTCTATTCCGTGTCAGCATAGCGCCGGCCATGTGTAACTTTCCCAGATTCGGTTATGGGATGAGTCAACCATACGGACCTTGTCCGTGACTTAGCTGTTATCACGTGACAATCCCTTGTCTTTCAGACTACACCCACTTATGAATAAGGGTGAGAGAAAGGAGTAGATAACTGTCTGCAGCGTCAACTCTTTTGCTGAGAGACTCGGATACGTGCCCAGCTGGACAGATACATTTCCCTGAAAAGTGGTACAAGGAAGCAGGGGCGTAGTGTGTAGTGAGAGATGGAGCAGGCTCTTTGGGGCTCATTGATGTGGGAAGCAGCTGTGAGGGGCAGGGCTGGTGGTGCAGGCGATGTGCCTGGATTGACACTGCGGTGGCTTCACTTATTCCAGTTTTGACCCCAACCTCTCTGCACTCATGAATCACAAGCCCCACTGGCTGTTGAGTGGCCGGATAGCACTGTCTGCCTGACCTGTGCCAGTGAAGTTCCTCATGCTGGAACTCTCTCCCCCATGTCTCCTCTCTCTTCCCCTTCTCTCCTCTCTCTCTTCCCCCTTCCCGTCTCTCTCTATCCTATCTTGTCCTTCCCCTTCACCACTTCAGACCATCAAAGTCATCTTCATCCTTCCTCTGCCACTATATTTTAGACTCACTTGGGTTTCCATAGTCTTGACAGACAGCTTGTGTCTCAGGTGAGTGATGGCTTGTACCATACAGCCTTGCTCTTCTCCTGTGAGTTGGGACAGTTGCGGGGGTGATATTGAGGATACTCTGTGGGTTAGAATCAATCATGAGAACTTCTTTAGTTCATCATTTACATCATTCAGTGAGTATAATCATAAGCCCTTGGGTTGTTGGGACTTTCTAGGGAGCCACTCCTGAAAGTCTATACAGTGTACTTAGGTTTCCTCATCACTATGCAATTTATCTTTCGGCAATAAATTGGACAATGTAAGGGAACAGAGACCTAGGAGAAGTTGTCCCACACCATACTGCCAGAGACAGTCTATGTCTTCTGCATATAAGAAAGCAGTGTCTTCTGTGTGCTTTGGCAACGCTACCTTACCAAAACCCCATTAAGGCTTGGCTTTCTCCCCTTAACAGTTTAGGAAAGTTCTGAGACTATGTTAATACCATACAGGTGTGGTTGTGCCAGCTTTGGGGATGGTCCCTGATTGGCTCACAGAATCTGCTTCCTGATGCGTAGGAACCCGTCACCAGGCAGTGAATGGAGCGTGCAGGAAGTATCCGCTGTGAGAGGCTCAAGCCCACATAAAGAGGCTCTAAAGGATGAGGTACTCTGAGCTCACGCTCTGTTACTGTAAGGAAACACCTGAGGTTCAGCACATCACACAGGAAAGAGGCATTTTAGGCCCTAGTCTTGGAGGTTCAAAACCATGGTACCAGCTTCTGCTGTTTCTGAGGAGAACACTGTGGTAAGGGGAGCATGCATAGAAGAGATCGCATGCTGAAGCAGGAAGCCAGAGAGATCTGGAGGCCAGGCATGTATTTTCCTTGTACAAATCCACCCTCCTGCAAGGAGCTAACCTTCCATAAAGTCAGTGTGAGTCCCTCTGAGACAGTGATGCCCATGACACAGCCATGTGGTGATAACCAATCCTCCATCATCACAACACCCGGAAGCAAGCTGTCCATAAAAGAACCCGGAGGGACACACCAGAGGCATGTTCTGAATCATCGTAGATACTATGCAGAGAAAGAAACCATGGCGCCAGGGTGATGAGTGGGGAAGCCATATTGCAGGTGATCTACTCAGTTGGATTTGCAGCCACTTGTGTCGTTGTTGCCAACAACAGATACTCAGCAAAGGACAAGGACCCATGTGTGCCTAGTGCTCCAAATGCCTGGGTGCAGACACCCAGACCGATTTCACGTGAGTTCAGAAAGACCTGTGGATAGCACTTGAGTGGATACACCAGCCTCCCAAGTGAACCTTGGGAAAGTGATCCTACCAGAGGGAGAACATTTAAAGTTGGGGAGAATCTCACTGCGAGGCGCTGGTGAATTTAGTGAGGCCCAGCATGTAGGGAGATGATCCAGCTCACCGTCAAAGCGAATGAACCTTCACCAACTGTACAGGCACAGCGGATGTTCACCAGCTCTCAGCTCCCCATGCCTAATGAGATCGACTCTCCAAATCATTCTCTTTCTCTATGGAGACATTCCCCTTCTGGTCTCTTCTATCCTCATCCCAAATTGTATTTCCCTCAAGCTTGGGAAAACTAGACTATAATCAGTTATCACTGACGAGAAGCATTGCATCAGGATGCACTGGAAAACCAAATTGAGCAGACTGCAGCATCTGATGACGCATGCGCTGAGGAAGTGCATCTTGAGCCAGCACCTGATGACGCATGCGCTAACTGAGGAAGTGCACCGTGAGCTATCATGTTCCGTTTACACTTTATACACGTCTTTCCAGAAACACATTCTATAGACAGTGTTACAAGCGAAGACTGCCATTTTCTTTCTTCTTGTTCATAACCTTCTTTTCGCTGGCTTTAGTAGAAATTTCCAGATGAACAATATGAGTGTTCTAAATTAACCTGAAAACAGATTAACCCTGAGAGCATATGCAAGATCTATTTGCGTTTGAATTTAGAGATAACTAGGCCTATATATTCTGTTTGTCTGTGTACCTCACCCATGCCACGCCCCTACCTGGCCAAACAAACACACCCAAAATCAGCAATCCAGTTCTAATCTTTTTATCAGTATTTGGTTCAGGATGCAGTTTTGGCCCAGAAAGCAAGATGGGGATATGGGGGAAGTTCCCTCATCTTAAAGTAGATGTACAAAGAAAATATATCTTTGTTCTTACCCTCTGCTGTTTGGTTCCTAGGTGAGGGCATGGATCTACAGAGGTGCCGTCATCTTGGCCAAGTGCCAGTCCAAGAAGACGAGTCCCCATGAAAACCAGAGCGGAGACAGGGAAAATGTCTCTAGTTTGTTACTGAGTTATTGAATCAGTTCATCGAGGACTTGACCTAGCTCTAAGCTTCCCGGTGTGTGAAAACATAAGCTTTTTTCTCCTTGTTTTTTGCCACTCTTAGGTGGCTTTTCATTGTTACAGCTGATGACATCTTGAGATGTAATTGAAAACAGGAGAATTCTGGGAAGAGGAAAGCTCAGTCTGTAGTCGTCACCTAGACACAGAGGAAGCAGGATGCAACTGCCTCTTAGAAAAAGGTACCAAGCCACATCACTAACACAGACAAGAATTATGGGCTAATATAAGTTATAAGCGTTAATAAGAAGCCCGAGCTAATAGGCCAATTGGTGTATAATTAATGTAGACCTCTGTGTGATTCTTTGGGACTGAATGACTGCAGGACAGGGCAGGACAGAAACCTCTGTCAACAGTCAGCTATGATTAGTGCATCAGGAAACACAGAGAGTTTGGAAGCACCCGTGGAGAACATGAGTTGGTGAACCTTGACAAAGACCCACTAGGATAAGGAAAGGCATTGTAGAACCCAGGTGTGTCAGCTCAATATCAATACATCTTACCATATCTCACCCAGCAGAGAGCAAAGGAAATCTTTGCAAAACATCTTCTCAAGGCAGAGAAAGCTGTCTTGCTCCAGCTGACTGATCCCAGACACTTGTCACAAGTCGCAGTCTTCTGGACATGCACCAGTAGTCTGGTTTATGACCAGATGCACACTGTTGTCAGCTCCTTTGACAACCCCAAGAATGATGAAGGAAAAAAAAAAAACAACAACGAAAACTTGCCACAGTGAATTTTAATTCATTTGTCACAAGGTAAATGTGTCATAGGTATGTTTTGAACCATTCTCCTAGAATGAGAAAATATACATTTTAAAATCTATGTATAACAACTTAATATGAAGAAAAGGCTAAAATGGAAAATTAACCCATTATCACTCAGAAGGGCAACAGGATGTACTCGGGACCCTTGGGTGATTTCTTTCAGAAAGTCACAGGTCGCCCTGGACACTAGGGGCTGGCCTGGAACTCACTGGTTCTGGTGTTCTGTGGAATGGGAACTGTTTCATGTGTTACCATCAGACAAGGTCAGCTTTGACTGTGATGCACCAGGACAGAAGCTAGACTGTTGATGACTACAGCTGAATACAAACTGTGAACATCATCTAAGCCACAAAACACCAAGCAGCCAGTTCTCCTAGATACTCAGAACTGCTCTGCTTCTTCATCCATTGGAGCTTCTGTTGAAATAAGAGCGGCAGG
>NC_022009.1:81803849-81854491 GCF_000317375.1 Microtus ochrogaster
TGGAAAAGGCAAAGGCCAAAGAACTCGCCACTAAACTGGGTTAAATGTACTGCTGAGTTTTCTGTACATAAATATAATTATAAAACTTCAAAAAAAAGTTATTTTCTTGCAGTTCTATTAGCCAGAAATTTAGATGACAATGTCAGCAGGCCTGGACCTTCCTTGGTATGGATCCGGAAGGGTCTGTCCCCCCGGCTCTCTTCCTCATTCTAGGCCTTTGGCTGGTAAACAACACTCCAGTCTTGGCCTCTGCCTTCTTCAGCTTTTCCTCTTTGTTCCCTGTCTTCTCTTATAAAAACTCTTGCCAAGGAATTTAGGTTCCACCCAACACGCTCGGGACCAACCCATTCCCCAAAACCTTCCTTTATCTCTATCTACAGAGATGCTATCTTCAAGTGAAATCGCATTCCCAGGCTCTGGGTGTCTGGGCTTGGGCATATCTTTTGCATATCCATCCAATCCACTCAGATAAGTAGCTCAGAGTAATCCTAGTTCTCCAACGACAGGCAGTCAGAAACAAATCATATCCCTAAACTCCCTCCAGAGCTTTGGAAACAAATTCCAGTCCTAAAAGTCTTCTAGAAGACCTGAGGAGGCCTTTATAAAGTGCATCCCACTCCTGTACCTTGGAATGCGCCTGACTTATTACAACACTGTGGGTGTCCTTTTGGGACACTCCTTCAGAGTTCAAGTTTGTGAACACCTTAATGTGTTAGGTACCAGACAGATGCTCATGAACAGGAATTCACTGAATCTTGGTAGCAGTCCTGTGGGAAAATACAACTGGACCCTAATCTACAGGTGAGAAAACCGAACCTCAGCAACGGTAGTGTCTACTACAGGTGAGAAAATTGAATCTTAGCAAAGTTAGTGTCTGCTTTAGTCAAGGTTCTTCAGAAAAACAGAACCAACTGGTGTGGGAGGTCCTTCTGTCTATGTGTAGCTTGTATTTGTTAATGAACAAAGAAACTGCCTTGGCCTGATAGGGCAGAACTTATGTAGGCAGGGAAAAGTGGATTGAAAGGTAGAGTCAGGGGACGCCATGGATCTGCCGCTGGAGATAGACATGCTGGACCTTTGCTGGTAGGCCACAACCTCGTGGTGATACACAGATTAGTGTAGATGGGTTAAATTAGTATGCAAGAGCTAGCCAATAAGAAATTAGAGCTAATGGGCCATACAGTGTAAAATGACTTCTTGTGATTCTCACTGATCTGGGACAACATGGTTTGGGACTGATTTACACATATTTCACGTTTTGGCTGCTATGTCATATGTGATTTCTTTGTACCTCTCATGTTGTGAGGATCTGGGGGACCAAGGACTGTGTCTTACCGATAATAACAGCGAATGCTAAAACTTCTTGTAGACCATGAACCGAGTTGTATGTATCCACTGAGTTCAACAATACTACGAATCAGTTGCTTCTTTTATCTCTGCTTTCCAGAAGCTGGCAGACTGGATTCTCATCTGTTTGCACAAAGTGGAGCCAGGATTTCAACCCAGGCAGTCTAGCTCCACAGCCTGACTTTTTAGCCACCATGTTTTCAACTTCCCTGAGATGTGCTCATGTACCCTCTCCACCGTCTGGCCTTCATTTTCAGAATCCATTTCAGAGGTGACACATAGGCTAAGGAGCTTTCTTTGAGACGTTGATATCAAGAACCAAGGACTCCTTGGGAGGTCAAATGGTTTTGGGTTGACTAACTGGGTACGTAGTGAGGGGGTGGAGTCCCTTCTGCAGGCTTCACCAGCCTTTATGGTCTGACAGGTGCTGTGGGCCTCTTCTGCCTAGGTTCCTTGGTTCCCGCTCACCTCTGCTGCAGGAGCACTTCCTTGGGAATCTGTGTGGAGAGTCCTGGGGCCCTCCCTTCTCATACACACGCGGGCTGTCCTTACCGGCCTGACGCCTGCAGCCAAGATTGGGCTTTGACAGAGCCATGTCACCTCACTAAACACTGTCTGTTCGTTTGAGAAACTGCCCCACTGGTCCTGTACAAACAGGTTCTTTGCATAAGGGCCACCAGCAGGCTTATCCACAGCCTGTGCCAACATGTGGGTTATCAGGTTGGCACACTGCTTCCTTTCTCTGGAGATTCTGGGACAGATGCTAACTTAGGGCTACAGGGACTCAGGATGGCAGGGGCCTGTGCCCCACTTCCAGAATACTTCTCTCCATCTTCCCTAAACGAGCAGGCAATATTTAGAAGTCCCTAAAGCAGGTTAACCCATCTCAGCTATCCAGCTAGTCAACAGGGAACAGGAGTTCTGGCTTCCCATGGGAGCCTCTTTGGGTTGGTACCCCTAAAGTAGGCATATTTTCTTCCACCGCATTGGGTCATCATCTTCAATAACTGCACTGTGAGCTCTTTTAGGGCTGAAGCAGGCTTTACAGTTCCTCATTCCCAGAACAGTGTCTGGATGTAGGAACATTCAGGAGTTATTTTCCCACCAAGAAAGCTTGTAGGACTTCGTCTAGATCATATTACTTTGATAAACAGGACAAATCTCTGATAAAACTAGAGAAGGCTTGCTGGCTTGACCCAGCTTTGGAATAAACCAGCAAGGCAGCCTGTACAGCTCTCTATCTGAAGGAAGGACAAGGTCCCATCAGAAAGGGTCTGTGGTGCATCATGGGTTTAGATGACATTTAGAGAAGGGACATTGTGGGACAAGTCATCTGGATTGTAGGGCTAAGTGTGAAGACATAGAGAATCACATTGTCAGGGTTTGCCTGCTCCAGGGACTGAGAAGGAAGCTGGGGTTGGGGAAGAATGACGGTTTCCTAGAGCCTCCAGGAAGGTGGGGTTGGAACTGGTGGCTCTACCTTAAACCACAGCGCGTGCTTTTGTACCAAGGCCCTGCTGCTCCTAGGGTGCCAGCTGAGGGATCTTGAGAGCTTGCCAGGCCTCTCCCTCAATTAAACCAGGTAATCCTACCGATAAAACACAACACAGGAGGCCCCCTTCAGACTACATTCAGGAAGCATCCTTCTTGTGGGACTTCTATGGGAAAAAGAAATCTGTAACTCTTTGATCTCGATTGCCAACAAGAAATTTTTCTTAATATCTTTGAAATCATGGAGAAACAACAAGAGGCACCTGAACCTTGAAACCCTGTCTTGTTTGATGTTATTATCCACCAACAGAATAAATATTATCCTCTGGGATAAACATCTTTGTTCTGGGAAGATACCACAATTGATATTTGGTTCTTAAAGGAAATAACAAACACTCTCCAAGGCAGAAATTCCAACCCTGGGGTCTTGTGGCATGCATGCTCACCAAACAGCTGGTTCTTCTCATGGGCAGTATTGTACATGCTTTCAAGAGGAAAGCATTTCATCTTCAAGGAAAGTTTAGTCTGCAAAGTAGAAAACTGTGATTCTTTCTACTGGAGAGAAAACTGGAAGTTCTTGGGAGTGGGGTGGGATATTGGAGACCTGTCTTCCTCAAGGCTGGTGGGGAGACTGCCAGGGAGGCCAGAACAGTTCAAGGCCGAAATGGGTAAGGTTTTTTTTTTCTTTCTTTTGGAGCCTGGTTCTGTAATACTCTAGACTTACAAACCCAGACTTTGAAAATGGACTCATGATTTTATCGTTGTATATGAGACTAGCCTCTGGATGGTGAAGGCACCCGGTTGTTGCGCTGGGACATGTCCTGGGAGAAGAGAAAGTGGGGGACACTTTGGAATATAGAGACAGGATTTCAGGCAAGGACGACAGGAGAGTGGGGTGACTACAGACTATTTTCTCACCCTTTCTAGTGCGCAGGCCCCTAGATCTGTTACGGTGGGCTGTGAGCTGAGTGGGGCAGAGCCCAGTGGTGGTTACACAAAGAGAAGTTTGGCTCACGAACTTCCCAGTTCCTCATTTCCAGAGTCAGCTTTAAGTGTGAGAGCTGAAATTCCTATTTTTTGAGTCCAAATCTTTGTTACATTCTTGTCATTTATGTAAGCTTGGGCTTAGCTGTGCTGTTGGAAGATCTATAGACCTGGGTGATCGCAACACAGTTCACAAGATGGGGTACTGGCGGCAAAGCAAACAGCGTCTGAGTAGGAGCAGAAGGTAAAGGGGTTGGTGTGAAAGCTGCAGGTGCAGGTGGGGTGTAGTTTTAAAAAAGTATATAATCATGTTTTTAAAAGCCAGTCTGGGGCTTCAGATTAACAAGGGAGCAGATGTATAAAAGGAAGCGAGATCTTCAAAGATGGAGGCTCGGAGCTCCTTTAGTAACACTAGTGGGGACACTGAGTTTGCGGACAGGTGGGTTATGGCTAGTCCAATAATGTCTCTTTTGTACACAGCACACAAGAACAAAGGTTTGTGGAGCTCTCATCCTTGGTGGGAAGAAGGAGATTCGTAAAGTGTTCCATAAATCAAAAAGAGAAAAAGAAAGAAAAGTTCCAGGAGAGGTTCCAAAGTTACACAAATACAGGATTTTCGAGAAATCCTGTCTCGAAAAACAAACCAAGAAAATGTGCATCTCACCTTTCCATTATAGGTGTTGCCCAAATCAGCTGGCAAACTAGTTTTCCAGTGAGCATTAAGTAGGCTTTCTAGAGCGAAAGTCGGGGAACGGGAGCCATTGTTAAGAGTGACTAAGAGTGAGGATGGACACCACAACTGCGTGTTCTTAAGGTGTCTATTTAAGCTTCCTTATCAAGAAGTGTTCCTTATTAAGAAGAGACCCACCAAACAGCTATGTTGAGGGTTTACTACAGCTAGACCATTAAAAGCCTTTTCTGGGGATGAGGCCTATGTGTCCGCTGTCATTGTTCTAGGCAATCCTTCATTCTCTGCTTTCCCAGGATAGTCACATGATCATGATCCCAGGGGACAAGAATTGATGGCTCCCAGGAAGTTCTCAAAGGCTCATATGTGCTGTTCTCTGGAGACCTAGAGGGGGCTCAGCTCTTGAAATAGCTACTCCTTCTTCTACATGTTCAGCCAGAGAGCGTCTGGAAGCCTCAAGGAGGTGCTGTGTGGCCAGGAAGACCCCGTGGGCTCCAAAGCCTCTGCAATCTACACTATCCACTACCACTGAGACTCCTACCTCCAATGCTACCTTTGTGACTGGAGCTGGGCACTATGCTTTCTCTTGGCCTAATGTGAAAGGAAATTACCAACCGCTACCTGCGAGGACCCGGATTTTAAGCAAGTGAGTGGGATCTTAGCACCCAGGGGAGAGTCTCCTACTTCAGGAAGGCTATGCTGAACAGAGTGGCTATGAACCTCCACTCACTCCAGTGTTGTGTGCCCAGCATTAGTCCCCAAGGCTCACAGAGTACAGTAACTCTAGTCTCATATCTTGGCCATCAGATAGAGACAAGCTGTCATGAGCCTGAGCTCAAATTGCCTCTCATCTCTCATGCTTAGAGATTTAATCTCTAAGCAATTTTCTTCAAGAAATGATTAAATCATCCCCCTAGTGGTTCTGTCTTGGCATCCTGCTTTGGACAGTGTATAACTATTATCTTGGCAAGGGAAAAGACAGCATAGGAATCACTGAAAGAAAAAAGCCACCTCTTGTGTTTGGTTCACTCCCAAAGTAAAAGGCAGTGTCTTAACCAAACGAATTATCTAATACTGATTAGAGATTCCATAAGTTAAATAAACCATTGTATTGGCCATTTCCTCTGAATTGAAGCATTCCTTCTTGGTGGGGTGGCTGAGGCCTCATAAAACGTAGGAAGCTAAGGAACCTTGTAAGTAAAGACTCAGAAAGTTCATGTAACTTAGTAGATTCGGGAAGTTCAGAAAGTTACTGGATTTTCAAGGCCCCTTCTCAAGGTTATACAAACAGACAATACTTGTTGGGGACAGGCAAGTAGGGAGCTCTAGGGATGGAGTTTTGGGGCTCCCATTCTCCAGTAAGAAGGCCTCATCCATATTCAGAAAAGAAACCTGATTAACTCATTGTTTTGTTTATTTGTTTTGCTTTCATTTTTTAAGGTTTCTATTGACTCTTTGAGAGTTTTACATCATGCACCCCAATTCTGCTTACCTCCTGCTCCCCTTATAGCCTCCCCTCATCCCTGTGATGGCCCCCCAAAAGGAAACAAATCAAAGTAAGCAAGGAAACAAAAGCAAAAACAAAAACAAACAAAAGTCCCAAACCAAACCAAAACAAACACCATGCCAGAAAGCATTCTCTGCTTCTCCTTTCCTGCTTCTCCACACCCATTCATTCGTCCTGGTGGCAGTGAGGCTTCAATGTGCCGTGTGGTATTCGTCTCTGTCCCATCAGCTTTACTAGCGAATGTTTATTGCAATGAGTCAGTGGTCTTGTTCAAGGCCTCTGGTGTCTGGCACACCATCCTCACTGGATCCTCACCAGAACTCCCCTGGGATATCCCCAGGAAGCCATGAGTCTTGGAGATCCTGTGGGTATTGTTCCACAGGACCAGTGTCTTCATGAGCTCCTCCAGGGGGTGGGTCAACCCAAGGCCCAGCTGTGGGCCTGGATGGTAGCCAAGCTGCTCAGTCCAGGCTCCTGGGGCCACCCATCTCAGTCAAAGGGGTGGAGCCAGCTCCCCTACATGTATGCCCTCAGGGTCAGTTCACCCTGGCTTGTGGTGTGGGGCGGGGACCATCTCTCCAGCATGCAGGGGCCAGTGCTCTTGCTGAAGTTTCCAGTGAGAGGCAAGGCCAGTTTTCCCAGAGCCAGTGACAGGCATGGCCGGCTCAGCATGGCCCTTTGATTTCATCTCACATGGTTCCTAGGGCCTCCTGAGGCCATACACATCCACATAGACCCCAGCTGTAGCTGGACCATGGACTCAGACATGGCCCTACCTAGCAGCTTGGGCCCGGTCGACATCTTGTCTCTGGGTGGAGGGACTGGCCACTCAGGAGAGAATGGTTCCAGCGGCCATGCAGACACTACCAAGGCCTCAGGTTGTGTCCCCAACCCTGGACCTCTATGTGACCTTTGGTGGCAGTGTAGGACCTGGGCTTCAGTACAGATCCCAACCACAGTAGAACCATGACCCCCAACATGGTCCTTGACAGTGGCTGGGTCTGGATGTCACCACTGCCACCAGTATGGCCCTGAGATACCAACATGGTCTGCAATGGTACCAGGTGCATCGGCCATCAACACAGACCCTGGCTGCAGTGGGGGCCATAGACCCTGACATGATCCTCAGCTGCAAGTCTGGCTTGGATGTCATCGTGACATGGAATAGCAGTATAGGACACTCTGATGTAGATATATCCTGGTCCTGAGACACCAACCTGGACTCAGGTGACTGATCTGACCCTGGGAATCCTCATGGTGCTCGGTGGCAGCAGGAGCCACACACGTCAATCCAGACCCTGGCTGCTATGGGGCCACTGTCGTGGACATGGCCCTTGGCAGCTGCCTAGGTCCAGGTGACACCAACTCATGGTTTATTTAGTTAGACTTGGGTAGAATTGCTTCTAGGACAGTTCTTGGTGATCTGTCTGAAGCAAACACTCATCTGTTTGTGTTTACCCATTAAAAATACATATGAGAGAAGCAAAGCTGTCCATGCCAAAATGTTTGAGATGGGGTTAAGAGAAAAAACAAATGTGGAAAATCTGGCAGCACGACTTGGGTCCTACAGTGATCAAAGGGGTCACTGCATCTCCATACACAGCCAGCCCAGAGAGTCAGAAGAGACCGGCTCTTGGGCCTGCCAGGTCCTGGGATCAGGAAAAGTAACAGTGCTTAAAATGATGCAGGGACCTTGCATCCCCAAAGAGCACCCAGGAAATACAAGGGACAGACTTGTGCTCCAGTGTGCTCACGACTGTCCACACCCGAGGCTGAACAACAGATGAGTCACGGAACGTCAAACTTACTCGAACGTAGAGATGCTACCCGTGTTGCCTCCAGCGGAACACACTGCTCTCACGCACTCAGCGTTCACACCACCATGTGGAGGAACCATTCCTCTAGAAGCAGAGGGCTGCAATTTCAAATTCGCCCGTTGGTCTCTCTTCACCCATAAGGAGACTCACTTCATGCCTCATTTTGTAATTTTTCATTGCTCATTTATTATCTGCGAGGCACAGGCCAAGACTGGAGTCCGAAACTGATAAGTTGGACCTGAACTTTGCCCTCATAACACGGGCTGGTGGAGGAAGACAGGAAGGCAGAAACCGTGCGGTGCAGTGGGTTCTGTGATTGAGGTCGTGCAGCGTCCTTTGAGATGCGTAAAGAAAACATATATTATAGGTGCAGGCATCAGGGCCACCTTAAAGCAAAGGTAAAGAAGGAGGAGATGAAGAGCTGAGTGGGTGGAAAGGAAACAGAGTTTCTGGGAAAGAAGAAGCAGGTGGCTGGTGGGAGGTGGCAGGAGAGAAAATGGCCTTTACCAGAACACAGCCAAGAATGTCACAAAGCAGGTGTTTAAGGGCAGAATTTATTCTTGGAAGGGAATGAAATTTTGATTGTACTTGGACTTGAAGCTTGGAAGAAGTTATTTGATTCAGCTCAATCTTGATGTAAACAGTTGTTGCAGGGACGGAACAATTAGGAAAAGCCAAGTAGAATTCCAGAAGTTTCAGTAAGGGATTATTGCATACAAGCAAAGAGTGAGCTCTGTGTAGGGAAGACCTGCTATGTACGGGTGTAAGGTATCCACACACGAGGATAATCAATCAGTAGAATAATAATAAGAAAGAATAAAGTGACACGATTTCTCTGAAGATTCCTTTCTTTCTCATGTGACTTTTGCTTTCTCCTTCTGCCAGGCTTGTTTCTTCACCTTCTAACATGATCTAAAATGTGCTTTTCCAAAGTTTTTTATTTTGGATAAAGACAGGTCTGCGATAAAACTTTATAAGCCATTTGTTCTGTTAATATTAAATGTCAGGACAAGCGTGTTTTCCTAAGCGTTTACAGAGCGTCTTCTGTGAAGCAGCTGGATTCGAGACATCGGAGATACTGAAGTGGTCAGAACACATCCAGTACTGATGCCAAGGAGCTTTTACTCTTGTTGGAAGTAGATTGCATACCAAAAACCAAGCAAATATGTACATAAAAGCTCCTATGGGACTGGTGTTAGGAAGAAAGATAAAACAAGCTGAGGGGTTGGGAGGGATAAGAACGCCTTTGGACGGAAGCCAGGAGCTGTTTCTGAAACTGGCCTTGAGTAGGAGTGAGATGTAGATGGATCATTGCGTGCTCATGTTGAATGCACATTCAACAGACTTGTGGAGGTCTGGAGGAAGGCAAGTGCAGAGATGGCTTCTGGATTAGGGCAAAATAGAGGAGATGGAAAATGAAAAAAATATGTTACTCTAAAAATTATACACGAACCCCACACATCAGCCATTCAACAGCCCAAGAGAAAAGCTGGATCAAGGGTCTGATACACATCCACGGGCAGAAAACTTGGGGTTCAGTCCTGTCCCACGAGACTGACGTGTGACCCTGCAAGGCTGCGTGTGTCCCTGCCGCGGAGACAGACAGGAACCCCCAGCAAAGATTCCCATTCTCTCCTCCACCACGAGGCTGAAAGGAAGAGAACATCGAGGAAAGAGCTGAGAGCTACACAGTTCAACACAGCATCACTTTGTCAGAGATTCCGACCATAGTGAAATACTGGGTCTACACTCCTTTTGGGGACCATATCTACCAGTGCTTCTCAACCCTCCTAATGCTGTGACCCTTTAATACCGCTCATACTGTGGTGACCCCCAGCTGTGAAATTATTTTCATTGCTTCATGACTGTAATTTTGCTACTGTTATGAATCATAGTGCAAATGTCTGTGTTTTCTGATGGTCTTAGGTGACTCGTTTAAAAGGGCGTTCCACCACCCTAAGAGGGTTACAGCCCACAGGTTGAGAATCACTGATAAACACGCTAAACCTGATTGTACAGGCTTGAACTGGAATTGCAAATTGAACCTTCCTTATCAGGTACAGTTTGATATATGATATATTACAGGGAAGAAAATAATTTAAAATCTACCCCACCATGGGGAAAATTCTGATCGATGTGACATTTAGAAAACTAACGTACATTTTTTATGCTTTGTTTTTTGTTATTGTTAATGTTAGGAATATTTCTTAAGATGAGTCTGCCAACGCAAATAATTGCAATTAAACCAAATTAGAACGAATAAAAGATGCCCATGTTTAATGCAGCGCTCCCAGGTGGCCTGGGAAAAGCATGGCAAGGGGGAGAGATAAAAGGGGAGACCACACGAAACCTGGAAACCATGTATTCTTTTTCTGGGTGGCAATAGCCTGTGGAAGTGGTCCTGGCCTTCCCTGGGGAGGGGTCACTGCTTGGTGGTTTTTTCCAGAGGTGGGGTGCAGACCAAGACAACTCTCAGGGAAGGGGGCTTGAAATGGAACTTCCTGCTCTATTCCATGGATGGGTGCCGGGGGCTGGGGTGATGCTTCCACCCAAACATCCCAGACTCCTTGGATATAGGGTGTCGGCTCAAGTCTGGCTACTTCCTGCGGGCATGGGACGACATGGGAGAGGGGAGAGCTGGGAGTTGGTGGGCTCACTCACGCTCAGCCAGAGGTGTGGCTGGAGCAGCATCCAGTTCACTGTCGTCCTGGAGACCTCAGGCAGCTGTTCCTTGAGGGAGATGAGAAGGTGACTAGGAGAAAAACATTGTTATTATTGGCCCTGTGAATGGGGCTAGCCATGAGTCATTAACTGCCAGGAAGAATGGGACAGAGAAGTGCCCTGGTTGTACAGGTGAGGCTCGGGTGTAGAAGTGAGACACAATAGCAGATAGAACCAGATTTTATTGGGTAGGTGTCCTTGATCCAAGAGAATTGGTACCAATGGTGAAGTCCCAGGAGCTGGTACAGGTGTTGGCATTGTCTGGAGAGGCGTTGTGAGTTTGTCTTGGCCCAGACAGCAGGAGTGACCTGTAAAATATGCTTGAAAATGGGTGGGGTTAAAATAGGCTCTGGAGACTGTTAGGTTTTTTTTTTTTTTTAAACCGGACCTGATTTTTGATGCAGCAGCAGAACTTTTTTCAGGAACCTGTGGGTATCTGTAAGAGAACTGGAACAAATTTACATCTTGGTGTCACAGCAAAAGGCTACTGCTGTAGGTTAAAAGGTATGCACATTCTAGAAGACAATTAAAGGAAATTGGGAACTCTGGATTTTTTAAGATACACCCCAGACTCGTTAATCCTGAACGATGAAGCCTGTTAAAGAGGCACACCTGTCTGTATTTTAGCAGGACACTTAACAAATGAGAAAATGAGTTACCAGTACCTTAAGTGATCAAATGCCATTAGACAGATCTGAGGGGATAAATGAGCAGACATGAGACAGCTTTTTTCCATCTATACAGGCAACCCACAGTCTCTCATTAGTCCTTCCTAGTCCACATCTTGCTCCTTTATTCTCCAATGGTTGTTGAAGGCAAAGGGACTGGTGTTTTTAAGTGGCTTGTATGGCATTTGCACATGGGCCTAAATAGCAGTTTTGGTTGCTTATGCGTGTAATATTCTGCTCTGGGAATAGTATGGGGGTCATACCTGACACCGAGTGATTAACTTCTGACACGCGCCCCTTGACTCTACTACAGCACATGACATAAACCAATCCACAAAACAACCCTGGATGAAGTCCCAAGATAGAAATAAAATAAAAAAAAAACTTGAAAAATTAAAGCATATTACCCCACCCGAAAAATACCAATTCCATACTAATGGACTCCAATGGGAACAAGTTTGATTAAATCCCAAAGGATGTAAAGTGATTATATGAATATTTAACAAAATGAAAGTGGCTAGAAACAAATTCTGAAATGAATTTAAAGAAACTAAAAACAAGCAGATGAAGGACATAAAATAGTCAATAGAAGATATGAAACAGAAATTCACAAAAGAGATATAAATACTGAAAAGTTGAAATTTTAGAAATTAAACCACAGCAAGTCAAATAAGGAACCCAGTAATTGAAATGGATCAAGTAGAACACAGAATACCAGCGATAGAAGGCAAGAGAGATGCACTTGAGTAGTCAGATAAAGTCTTAAACAATATAATATTGAAAGGGAAAACACAGAACCAACTAAACAAATAAAAGACTCAACTGTGGAGGAAGAGGTGACCATCCAGACCCAGGAAGTCTTTAGAGCATCAAGCAGATAGGACTTGAAAAGACTTCCCCAATCATCCTGTAGCTAAAATGGCAAATGCAGAGAGTGAAGCAAACTACTGAAAGTTTCAAGAGAAAGACTTGAAGTCACATGCGCAGGCAGACCACCAGTGTCACACAGATTTCTGAACAGAAACTATAAACACCAGGGAAACACAGAATGGTGTATTCCAGCCATCCAAAGATAATAATTTCCAGCCCACAGGAGAGAATTAGGCAAAACGCTCTGTTATCACCGAAGGAGAAAGAACTGTGTATGATTAAAAACAAGTGGAGAGAATTCATGACCACTAATCCTACCGGAGATACTTGAGTGAATCCTTTGGGTTGGAGAGGAAGATGAACATATCTGTTATGCTACAGGAAAGAAAAAAGGAACCATGTTCAAAGAGTAGCTACATGGGTGAGGAATAGAAGGACAGGAAACACTACAAAAATTAACAGAATGCCAGGAATTAATACACACCCTTCAATAATAACGTTGAAGGCAATACGACAGTTTTTAAGAAAAGAAACGAGAACAAATGTCTGTGTAGATGCAGACGAAAGAGGACATTAACATGCTGCTGGTGTGTGCATACAATGGTGTGGCCACTGTGGAAATCGGTATGCAAGCTTCTCAAAAAACTAAAAATGGCTCTGTCATGTGACCAAATGGGTATTTACTTGAATGACTCCAAGTTAATATATGTCAGGGATTTTTGCAATCTGGTTATCAAAGCAACCTTTAAAATATCTAATTGATGAGACCAACTGGGAAAGAAAGTACCACGATATATACACAGTGGAATACTTTTCAGCCAAAAAGAAGAAACACATTATTTGAAAGAAAATGGATGCAATTGGAGAGAATCACACCAGGCAAATTAAGTCAGTCTCAGAAACACAAATATTGCATTTCCTTTCATTTATGATCAGATCTTGTGTATGTATATGCAGATGGCATGAAAGTAGAAGCAACAATGTCTAGGGTTCCAAAGGGGGCTAATGGATGAGGGAGGGAGAAAGGGAAACCTAAGGGAAGGGGTGGGAATACGTTTAAGTATATTATATTTGTATTAAAAACTAGAAAATTACATGAGGAGGTCCACTTAGAAGGGGGGAGGCTTACAGCTTCAGAGGACCAACTCATAATTAGGCTGATCCATTGCTCTTGTCCCCTGATAAGGGTGTCAGGTGGTCATGGTGGTGAGTGTGTACCAGAGCAAAACCACTTACTTCATGGCCAAGGAAAGAAAGGACTTGAGTCCCCTAATAACATTAAAAGGCGTTCAATGATCTAACAGCTTCTCCTAGGCTCTCCGTTACCTCACAATAGTACCTCCTTAGGGACCAATCATTTTTTATACATGGGCCTCTGAAGAACACTTACCCTAATCATAGCAGATCTGGACCAGAACACAGATTTAGGAGTTGGGACTGGTTGTGACAGTGGGTCAACCTAGGGAACACACACAGCCTTATGGCCATGAGAGCTGGGATGACCACAACATAAAGGGATTCCTGAGAAGCTGTGGCGTGGGTTTGATAAGATTGTTGCTGATGGTCTGCAATGGTCATGGTGACAAGGCTGTTTAGTGTTGGCAAAGGAGGGCAAAACAGGGCTGGCAAAGTCCTATGGTACTTTCTGGCTCTAGAGCAGAGGTTCTCAACCTATGGGTGGCAACCCCTTTGGGGTCAAATAACTGTTTCTCAGGGGTCACATATCAGATATCCAGCATATCGGGTATTTGCATTATAATTCATAACAGTAGTAAAATTAGGCATGAAGTATCAATGAAACAATTTTATGGCCGGGTGTAGCGAGCTGCGTGGTGTCACACCTGATGGAGATGTATAATCAACTCCTGAGATGGCTAAGGCCTGACCTATACTATGATCACACGATGATTATCAGCTGCCTGCATATGCACGAACCTATGGACAGTGCCCACCTGGCAGTTCGGGGTTGGCGGCCCATGCCTACTTAAGGGCTGGGAGAAGTTTGCCCAGAGAGAGAGGGGAAGAGAGAGAGAAGTGTAAAAAGGAGAGAGGAGAGAGGAAGGAAAGAGAGAGGAGAGAAAGAGAAAGAGAAAGAGATAGAGATAGATTGCTGTGAATAAAGTCCTGAAAACTGCTGCAAGAAGAGCTCCGGTGGTCGCGTCATCCTTGCTGGACGAGTGTGGCCGTGACAGTTGGGGTGACCACAACATAAAGATCTGCACTATAGGGTAGCAGCATTGCGAAAGTCGCAGCACTAGGAAGGTCACAGCATTAGGAAGGCTGAGAACCACTGCTCTAGACCTATTGCTCCAACATGCGAGCTGCAGGAAAATATTATGATACCCCACACCTCAACACTTTTTTTCTAAAAATGTTCAGAAGATCCACAGGTCCATGGCCAGTGTCATATTTACTCATGAAGATTTGAATAATGGGCAAGGAAGGGCTTCTGAAGTGTCTTCATCATTTCCCCATAACACAATGATGGTTTTTCATTGTGTCCAGAACTGCCAATTCCTGACCAGTTCCAGGAACCACAGTCTTCACCTTTCTTGTGAAGCTTGTCCTTTTTGTCTAATTCCACACCTCCGGCTGAGAACAAGGCAGTAGGGCTGTTGTTACTGACAATGCTGTGACCTGTTTGCTAGGAACCTGCTTAGACTGAAGCAGTATGATCCACTTGGCTCTACTTGCCATTCACTCACGCAATGTCAGTTACATCACAGAACTGGTGCATGGCTGATTCCCAATGACCCTCACTAGGCTTCACTGAGCCTCCCCAAACAAGATAAGCCTTACCTTTAAGGGGCAGAAAACTGATGTCTTTTCTGGTCATGCTAAGTTTACTTCCTGGCTGTTGTAAGGAGACTGATTGTTTGTTTTCTGGATGCTCAGACTCCTGAAATAATCACACGGAAGCCATAATATTTAAATCACTGCTTGGCCCATTAGCTCTAGCTTCTTATTGGCTAACTCTTACATCTTAGTTTAACCCATCTCCATTAAGCTGTGCATCACCATGAGGTTGTGACCTACCAGCAAAGTTTCAACACGTCTGTCTCCAGCAGCAGCTCCATGGCTTCTCTCTGACTCCGCCTTTCTCCCAGCATTCAGTTTAGTTTTCCCTGCCTATGTAAGTTCTGTCCTATCAGGCCAAGCCAGTTTCTTTATTCACCAATGATATTCACAGCATATGGGGGGAATCCCACATCACCTCCTTTTTTTCTGTTTAAATAAAAAGGAATGTTTTAACTTTAACATAGTAAAATTACATATAACAAAACAGGTATTAAGCAAGAATTACAGTTGCAACATTTATATCTACTTTATCTTTTATCGTAACTAAGAAAAACTATATCTATTCTTCAACTCCATCAAAGACTCCAGAAGGATAAAATATTACCCAAGTAACCAGGAAGTGCATTGCAAGCAACTTTTAAAACTCTAGAATTGACAGAGACATCTCACTGCCTGAACAGTCACCCAAAGTTCTTCTTTACTGTTGGGGCATCCATCTTCAGCCTACAGGCCCATAGTATTCAGCAGACTTTTCTATGAAGCAGGGCATTTCAAAGACAGTTTTGTCTATGTTGACACTTTGTCAGTCACGTTTTTCTGTGTCCTTCAGAATATCTAGCAACTCTTTTATAAAGCAGGAACCCCGAAGGACCATCTCACCTTTAGGCAAGTTCGGCAGTTATTTCTCTACAAATCCAGTTTTTACAACACATCATGAAGCAGTCCAGGCAAGAGCAGTTTCTTGCCCAAATGGCTAACAAACTCCATAAGGAGCCTCTTTAATGCCCATCCTCCTCTCAAAGACAATGGTCTGTACCATGTCAATAGTCTGTGAGCTAGCGTCCCAACCTTGACTTCTCTTGAAAGTGCATGGGATGCCCTAGCTCTGCGTATCTGTAGGATGACTTGAAGGGAAAGCTCTCTGCTCAGTGGGTGTGGCCAAGTCACTTGTCTACCCTGAAGGGACAGACCAGGAAGTATTGAATCACATGCAACACCACAGATATAAGGGTACATATGGGGTACGGTGGTACTCAGGACATGAGGTCAACCCCAACTGGTAGTGAATTCAGAGGGATGGAGAGCTTCTGGATCTTGTCCTACAGCTACACCTGGGGCTCAGAACCCTCCGTTGGGTGGAGGTTGTGAGTGGGTGGTGAGAGGTTTGGGTTCACCTATGTCCTTCCTTCCCCTCCTTACTTTGCTCTAATCTTGGTGGTCAGTACAGGCTCCCTAATTCAGAACTCAGTGAAAACATCTTATTTTCACTTCAGTTCTTTGCAGAAAACCTTACTAGTCAGCAGATCAGACTTTAATCCACGGGTTATGCTCTTTGTCTCTGGGGCTTAGCAGGACAATGGAGGCAGATACAGCAGTGAAGAGTACTGTTGACATCGAGAGACACACTTTGATTTTCTTCTTATCTGCAGCCAGTTATTTTCCCAAAGTAACATTTCTATTTTCCGTAGGTTAATATTCAGGTCTGGTGCTGAGGCCATGGGTCTCGCAGCACATAGAGAAAGTGTTTGAGTGTTTTTATTGCAGGAAACCACGGGGAAGGGGGGAGGGTGAGTGCAAGTCTCTCTTTACCTGTAACATTCAACACTATACTCCCTGCCCTACTCGTGGCTCTTTCTGGCCATTTCCTCAGTGGGAAACAGCTCTGCAAGAAGGACCACCTGCATCTAGAAGCGGGGGGACTCTCCATCACAGCCAATGTCATTCTCTCTCTCCCCTTCCCTCTATTACAGCTAGACTTCTGCATCCTAGGCTGAGTCCAACTGTACACTGACCGGGAAAGAAAGCGTACTTGGAAAGTTCTGTGAGAAACTAACTCACTTAGCAAGCATTGTGGGCTAATCATACGATGTCTGATGGCAGAAGTAGCGATTCCTCAGAGATTTGGGTGCTCCTTGACTTCACATGGCCTGACTGTTATCATATAGTGGATCTCCTATACATGTTCTCCTGCCGACAACCAAGGGTTGAGCTCCTTTACGGTGCTTCTTCCTGCCTCCCAAGGTTCTTCTTTTGGCAACAATCGTTCATAAGTTGCTGTCCAATTGTTCTCCTGTCTATGATAGTCCTCTCATCTGATAAAAAATGAGAAGACAGAAAAACAAAAGTGCCAATTCCACTGATAAACTGGTCAGGGGCATCCAAGTTAACTTTGGTGGAATGTTCCAAGGATATCATACTCTTACTCATAAGTTTAGCTGCAGAAAATAAGTCCGAGGCAGAGACTCGGGTAACATGTGGAAATTCCACCAACAAGTGTTGACACAGTGCCTGCAGAAGTAGAAACTAAGATTGATTGGCAGGAGCTGTGTATAAGACTATGAAGGTCCTGGGCTGGAGAGATGGCTCAGTGGTTAAGAGCACTGACTGCTCTTCCAGAGGTCCTGAGTTCAATTCCCAGCAACCATATGGTGGCTCACAACCATCTGTAATGACAACCTGGCACCCCCTTCTGGCTTGCTGGCACATATGGAAGGAATGCTGTGCACATACTAAATAAATAAATAAATATTTTTTAAAAAAAGACTATGAAGGTCCACCGCCTCACAGACCTCTTCTAGAGAAGATGACTGGTACACAATTTTCTCTTGAGAACAATTTCAAGAAAACTTATCTGACACCTTTAAATTGATACAAACCTATCCTTCCCCCACCTCTACAGAAGTCCCGATCTGGATGACTGGCAGTTGAGGTAAGACCTGATCTCAGTATAAACATTTTTATTACCTGTCTTTAACAATGTTTTAATAATTTAAATAACCATGTATATATGTTTAAGTAACAAATGCCTTAGTTACATTTACAGATTCTACAGTGTTTTTGAGCTCTCTGGAAGTAGAACTCTTTAAACATGCCTACAGTTTGAGTTTTAGGCATTTGGCTTTCCAATACATTTTCAGAAACTCATCGCAAGGGAACTTTGCTGCCTTTAATTTATGGGGAGAAGATCTATTCCCTTTGTTAAGAATACTGTGGCGTTCCTTTGAAAGGAGTTTTCTCTCTCATAAGACAAAACGTCAGATCTGATTTTGTTTTTTAAAATAAATCAAGCAATTGTGCCCTTCAGGATCAGAGTCAGTCACTGATCATGGACTTCCAGGCTGCTTCCTGCTGTCCAGAGACATGAAGTGACACGGAGACATCCCTCCCCCCACACAGACACTCATGGGTCTGTCTATGGGCTAGGGGTATTGCCACTGTAATTCATGCAGAATCACTTTGTGTGGAAGAAACTGAGAATCTAGTGGATGCTGGTTTAATATTCACAGGAAAAAAGGACCCTAGTCTAATCCCAAAGACTCCACGGTCTCTCAGGTTTGAAAAAAAATAAAAGCATTAAAAAACACTCAATTGATTTCCCAAGTCTTCAAGTGTCTTCTGTCTCCAGTCAAGCTGTTTATACTTCCTGAAATGTTTCAGAAGCAGCTGTGAGGCCTTGAAATAATGTGACCCATTTCTTAGCACTTCCAAAGATACCGGTTTCTAAGCGCACACTTTTCTGGTTTATATCTTGAATTGTACTCTCCAGTATGTGATTAAATATTTAGAGAGATATAAAGAAAATGCCTAGAAAGCTGTTTCCTGCTTGGATTTTGAAGAGGCTTATAGCATGAATTTTAAAGCCTGAATATATAATATTTGCCTCTTCATGGTTTTCTGGGTTGGATGTGTTTTAAAAAGCACTGTGTTTGTTGAACAGATTTTTTTTTTGTGTGTGTGCGTTTGGCTATTGTCATTACAGAGAACAGAACTGCAGCAGTACAGACTTAGATAAAGGTTCAAAAGTTTGAAGAAATCTCAAAATGCATGTAATACACAATAGCATTTTTGAAAATGTATAAACGCACAAGAAAGAAAAGCCTAGAATAATGTATACCATAGTTTTACTAGTGGTTATATAATCAGGTGATGAGATTATAGCTTCATTTCATTTTAAAGTCCCTACAACAAAATTGTATTTTTAATGTGAAAACTAAGATGCCTGGAGTCTGGTTCACTCTGGCCTGTGGGAGCAGAGCTACCAAGCCCCCTGTTCCTCTCATTCTCAGACTTCTTGAATTCAGAGAGCCTAAGTGGAGGTTTAAAGAACAAAGGCCTGGGCTATATTACTCCCCTACAGTGAACGGATCCCATGATGCTATGTTGTTCCTCCAACAATGGAACAATCCCACATTGTATTGCACCTGGGAGGCTTTGGTACTTTCTTACACCTGTGATAGAGCTTAGAGTTGCCCAAACGGCTCTAGTTCTAAGCCTTGAATGAGACATCAGGCTTGAAGCTCTAAGCTTTATATAAAAATCTCCAGCCCTCACACTAAGTTGGGCCTGTGTCTGTTCATGCATGATTAGACATAGACATTTACTACTGGTGAAGCATGTTTGGAAAGCCCAAGACTCAATCTAAAAAGCTTAGGGAATAAATTGAGGAAATGCTACTGGCTCAGCATTTTTAAGAGGACTTTAAAGGTGAGGGTACCAGTTGGTGGCATTAGCTTGTTTTTCCTCTCCCAGTGAACACAGGTGACTCCTCTGTAAACCCAGACTCGCTCAGAATGTTTTGTTGTCAGAAAAGCTTGATTTTCTTATCAAAGCCTACTGGGAAACTCCTGATACTGACCACAGACTCCACCAACAGCCAGGGTTCCCGGGGTGTCGTTAATAACTGTGCCTTTAAGAATTTATTCAATTTTTAGCTCATTTCGTCTTTCTAGGCATATAATCTTAGTTTACTCTGACAAAGGTGAAACAGCCCAGTTGTCCCATCTCATTTTTCCTGGGAGGTCATCACACTATGGAAATCAGTTGACTTGATTTTCTCACAGACTCAGTTTTTTATGAGTTTGAGAAAAAATATGAAATAGTGGCTGGAGAGACAGCCTCAGGGGTTAAACGTGCTTGTTGCTCTTGTAGAGGACATGGGTTTGGCTCCCAGGACCCACACTGGGTAGCTCACAACTTTCTGTAACACTCTTCTGAGCTCTCTTCTGGTCTCTGGAGTCACCTGCACAAACACGGTGCACATACATACACTGAGGCACACACACACACACACACACACACACACACAGAGAAAGACAGAAAAAGAGATAGAGATAATGATTTAAATGAAGTATTTTATAAACAAAAGGAAACCTTTATCATGAATGTTACAACAGAGTCACCCTCCGGCTCCCCCAGCTTCTGATGGAAGCAGAGCCTGCGTCTTTCTCACCTGGTCACAGTTGTTTTCTGGAGGAAACTGGGTTTCTATTCCCATTGGGTGGGACTACCCTTCTCCATCTATCCTCATCTTCGTCTGCCATTTCTTTCTGCTCTTGTCTCTTTCTTGTATTTTAGGTCAGCTGATTGATACTATGATTGTATAACAATTACACCTTATTTAAAATGCTTGGAACCCGGAGTGTTTCAGATTTGGGTATTCTGTATATTTTGGATAATTTCCATGCACAATGCTGTACTACATCTTGGTGTTTTTGTTACCTTTGTCACTGCTGTAACAAGATACGCAACAGGAAGCAACTTGGCAAGGTTTATTTTCTTTCTTTTTGTTTCTTATTCTTCTTGGGGAGGTAAAATCCATGGTGACACAAACACATGGTGGCGGGAGTGTAAGGAGAGTCACATCGCACTGGCTCTCAAGACGCAGAGAGGGGAACACTGGTACTCTTTATCTGTTTGTTCAGTCTGGGAACATAGGCCCTGGGATGGTTCTACCCATACTCGGGGTGGGTTGTCTCTTGCCAGACATGCAGAGAAATGTCTCCCCTAGAGGGTGCCAAATTCAGCTAACAGTGAAGATTAACCATTACACATGAGGATTGGACCCAAGGTCAAACATGAGATTCACTTATGTTTCTTATACAACTTATGCAATAAGTTGAATGCAATTTTATTTGTGTGTGTACATGTGTGCATGAGTATGTGTGTGTATAAGCCCATTGGCATGTGTGTAGGTATGAATGTGGTGTGTGTGTATGTGTGCATGGAGGTACAAGTGTGTGAGTGTGTAAGCCCATTTGCATGTGTGTAGTTGTGAGTGTATGTGTAGCACAGTTTTATGTGTGTAGATATGAGTATGTGTATCTGTGTATAGCCCATTGGCATGTGTGTAGGGGTGTCTGTGTGTGTGTGTGTAATCCTGACGTTGACATTGGGTGTCCATTGGGTGTCTGTCTTCTACCACTCTCCACCTGATTTGTCGTCGGTCTGTTACTGAATCAAGAGCTAATTGATTTGGATAATTGACCACCTTGACCCACATTGGCATCCCCGTCTCGACCTGTTAGTGCTGGGATTTTAAGTGGGTTGCATGCCTGCTCAGTGTTTAGCGTAGTTCTGGGGATTGGAATTCTGGTCCTCACACTCATGAGAAGCAAGTGCTTCACCTGCTGAAAGCCTTCTCCCCAGCCCCTGAAGGCAATTTCATAGGGTACTTGTAGTGCTGCGTGTGTTTTACACACAGCTCACCTCTTGGAGTCAGGTATGGACTGTCTCTCTTGTGATACAGGCCTGATGCTCCAAGAGCTCTCAGTTTGGGAACATTTAGATTGGGAACTTCGAGAGGAGGCATGCCGAGTTTGTGTTTCTCTGTTTTCCAACAACTTCCTCCAGAACCGCTGACAGTCTGCGCGGTGGTGCCATCTCCTCATGTCAGGCAGAAATATTTAGAAACAGTTCTGTGACTGTTTAGTGACACACAGAGCTACAACAGTTTAGTCTCTAGTTCTGTCTTCAGTGGCTTTCAGGGCCGTGGAAATGCCTCAGGATTCTGTTAGGCAGTATCACAAGGGACCAACTTCTGGTCAGGATGAGTTCATCTCTCTCTCTGCTAGTAAGGTCTCCCATGGTCATCTGCCACTTCATCTCAAATACATACAAACGGCAGGTTTCCCTGCTGCAGACACGCATGCACTGCAGATGGCCAATAGCTTGTCCCTTTAAAACCATGCGCTTATTTACTGGGCTGTTAACATGCAAATGCTCAGAAGTAAACTCAGCTCCCCATTTCTGTGGCTTTGCCAAAGCCATTGTTCTCAAACCAATCTTAAATTTAACTGCCCTTTGGGGAGTTAGAGGAATTCCCCCCAAAAAGGAAAACTGAATGATCAAAAAAAATCAAATTAATTTTGTCCATGATGCTATCATCAAAATGAGAGAGAGAGAGAGAAAGAGAGAGAGAGACAGAGACAGAGAGAGAGAGAGAGAAAGAGAGAGAGCACCCAGAGATCCTTCCCAAGTAGGACCCTTTCACATTCTAAAAGTTAGATAAATAATCACCATCATAAATCTATCAATCAATTGATATGTCAACCATCTCTGATAGGTTGAAAGAGAATTCACAATAGATATAAGTGATAGATGCACAGGGACCTGGTGTACCTGTGTGACAGAGTAATTACTCTCTCTTAAGAGAGTCTAAATTGCTGGGTTAGAAGGACTAGAAAGTCTGCTTGGGGAAGATGGATTAGTCTGCCAGTCCATAACTCTAAACCTAACACTTTCCCTCAAAGGTCTGGTATGGCCACCTACATGAAGGAGACCTGAGTGTTCTGATCTTTGTGAGGAGGGAGAAGAATGCTCCAAGTATGCAGGAGTGGTTGACCCCACAGTGCATGAAGAACTCCCTCTGCTGCATGCACTGGGTCCTCAGCACAGTACGGCAATGCTCCAGCCACAGGCACTGGGAAACCTGTCTTCAATGCTGACAGTACACGCAGAGCAAAGCTGAGAGATTTTAGCACTGAGCTTAACCCTCAGTGCCAGGGCAGAGAGAATGGGATGGACAAACACTTCTACTGTCAAATGGGTTTCATCACAAAGAAGAGATCCAAGGAAGTAGATGATCTGGGGGTGGTGAGGATGACCTAGGTGACCTGGGAGGGGGGTGAGGATGACCTAGGTGACCTGGGAGGGGGGTGAGGATGACCTGGGTGACCTGAGAGGGTGGGGATGACCTACGAGATCTGGGAGGGTGAAGATGACCTAGGAGGTCTGGGAGGATAAGGATGACCTAGGAGATCTGGGAGGGTGGGGATGACCTAGGAGATCTGGGAAGGGGGGGATGACCTAGGAGATCTGGGAGGGTGGGGATGACCTACGAGTTCTGGGAGGGTGAGGATGACCTAGGAGGTCTGGGAGGATAAGGATGACCTAGGCAGTCTGGGAAGGTGCAGATGACCTAGGCAGGACTTTGCAGATGGGGTGAAATTCCCAAAGCATCAAGTTGGCTGAGGAAGAACCCAGAACATCTGAGTACCTGCTCCAGACTTTTCTTCCTTTGTGATTTTAATTGTGTTCTCCTAAAAGAAAGGCTGACTTCCCTCATCACTACAAATGTTTTTTTTTTTTTTGAAGCAAGATATTTGCAGATGCAATTACAAGTTCCAATAATGATATTCAGGATTCATGTGGGCCCGAACAGAATGGCTGCATTCTTAAGGAAGAGATGGGTTTAGGGGATGTAGGTACTGCTTAGCAGTGACGAATACTGACTGCTCTTCCAAAGGTTGTAGGTTCAGTTCCCAGCACTCACATGGCAACTCATGACTGTCTATAACATCAGTCCCAGGGAATCCATACTTTCTTCTGGCATCTGTGGACACAAGGCACACAGACATACATGCTGGCAAAGCACTCACAGGTAGAGGCAGGTGCAGGCGTGAGTCAGGAGAGCCAAGGATAGCTGGCAACCTCCAGAAGTGTTCACACTCGTTCTAGAAGGATCCAACCCATTGACACCTTAGCTTTGGATCCCTTACCACTAGAACAGAGGAAGATGAACAAATTCCTAGTGTCCTATTGTGGTTTGTTATAGAAGCCCTAGGAAAGGAACTCACTCTTGATATAGCCAACCCTGGTGGTTGAGGCAGAAGGCTGGCGGAGAGCTAGGACTAGGCTTAGACTAGTGGGCCTGAAGGAGGGCTGGGAGAGACACAGAGGCCACTGGACGGTCCTGTGAGGGCTATGACAAGTGATGAAAGGCCTCCCAGAGAACCTCAGGGGTCAGGAGGGGCCGTAGTAACAGAAGTGTTCGCAAATATTTTCTCCTATTCCATTGCTTGTTTCATTTGCTACTAAGGAGATTTTTAGTCTTGTGGTCCCACCCTTTCATTTTTGTTTTTGTTACCCTTTTTGGTGTCATATCTATGAAATCATCAATGTCTTACAGTTCTTTTCTCTCTTTTCCTCTAGGAGTTTTATAGTGCCTGTCCTTATATTCAAGATCTCAATCCATTTTGAGTTGATTTTCATGTGCGGTATAAGGTAAGAATCTAATTTAAATATTTTGCATCTGGATATGCAGTTTTCTTATCATCCTGAGTGAGTACCTATTCAAAAGAATTGAAGCGAAGCTCTCAAAGAGGGCTTTGCACTACCAAGTTAATTGCAGGGTTGTTTAGAAGAGATGAGACGAGGGAACAACCTAAATGCTCATCAGTGGATGAATGGAAAAGATTTCAGGGTAGTCATGCAAGAAACCTTATTCAACAATAAGAAGAATGACAGAAACATGGATGAACCTTGAGGACATTGTGCAAAGTGAAATAAACTAGTCAAGAGAGTGGATACTGCGCCATAGCATTCGTAAAAAGTATATAAAACAGTCAAGTGTGAGTCAGAGAGCTCAGTAGAGGTTTCCATGAGCTGAGAAGGGCCACTCAGAAGATTACAATCGCAGGTTTGTAAGATGATTCAGTTGTTGAAAGCCACTCTACAGCACTGCGCCTGAGCTAACAGTATTCTATTAAATATTTAAACTTCTGTTTAAAAAACATATGTGCTTAAAAATACATGTCCACACACACATACCACACATGCACACACATCACACACACACACGCATGCACACACACACCATACACACACCACACACACACCACATGCACATGCACAATGCACACATGCACACACACCATACACATGCGCACACACTCACACCACATGTGCACACACACATACACCACACACACTCACACCCCCCCACACCACATGTATGCACACGTGCGTGCGTGCGCGCGCGCACACACACACACACACACACACACACACACACACACACTGGGATCTGCAGCACTCAGTGGGAAGAACAGTCACTTTTTGTTGCTCATATCAAGCTAGTAAACTTGTGCTGGGATTTCTGAAGTATATGCACAGAGAAATCAGGAGAGATGAAATATTTACCTCAGCAAAACAGTTTGATCCTGCAGAGAGGGACCAGCACAGAACAAGGGGCTCCATCCTGTCACATGTCTAAAGCTTGTATGTTCTTTTTGTGTTCACATGATATCTGTGGAAACGGACAGTGGGTGCAAGGCAGACTCCCTGAAAAACCAAACCATCGTCTAAACAGAATTGTATTAACCAGAAACAGACCCCAAAGTGGGAAACGCTCAGACCCCTTGAATGTGCGAGCCTTCCTCCTCCTGCTACCACTGTGTGCTGGAGCAAGGGGAGACAGGAGATCACACTGGCCACTTGGAGGAGCAGTCTTCAGAGTTCTAGATCAGTTCTAGTAACCAGAGAAAGGAACATTGTATCCCACATCTGAATTGTAGTGCACACACAAGACACATCTATCCCTAGGAAGCTGATGCAGAACTACCTCTTTCAATCCTAGAGAAAAGGCTTGGCTGGAGCGGTGGCCGCACACAGTGAGCTGGCCATCTTTACTAAGCACCCATACAAGGCTCTACAACAAGGCAAGTGTAGAGATCATAAGACAATATAGGCAAGCTGGGGAAGATGGCTCTTTCTTCCTCCCAGACCCTAGCTTGTGTAAAAGACCTTCATAAATGCCCCCTTTCAATTGCCAGCATGCATCAGGAGGAAGGAACAAGAAGCCCAGGCACACACTTTTAGACAGCTTTGAAGTCAAGACACAAACTAAGTCCCTATCCATGTCCAATTATGCCACCCTCTGAACTTATTTAGCTCTTTCTTTCAGAACGAACCAAAGGAACAAAAACTCCATCTTGTTGGCCACAGTCTGATAGCACTGAAGTCACAGACAAAAGAACAGTCAATGATAGCATCAAATGTTGTGGGGAGGAAGGGAGAGGCTGCCCAGGAGCAGGGGCTGCACACAGAAGACAGAAGGAAATGGTTCTTGTCCAGCCCTTTCTAGGCTGCATTCCAACAGGCACTACCTCGAGCTGGCAGCAATCCCACCTCAAGCCGGCCAGGCAGCCCAGCTGTAGCAGAGCACAAGCGTTTGCAGCCAAGAGAAATAAAACACCAGCAGAAAGCAGCTTGCAGTGGGCAGACAGTTCACCTGATTCCCACAATCGAGTGAAAGCCACACATCACCTTAAATGAGTTTCTGGGGACCCTGATGTCAGCCAGATAACATTCTTTTATAAAACATGACATTCATCCAAATTCCTGACTAAAGATGTCTGCCTCTTAAAGAGAAATGTGCATTTCATGGAACCCAATACTTTGGCTTGCACAGGAAGACATGTTCTACAGCTTACATGCTAAGTACACATGGCGCAAGCTATTTCAGGCATGGCATAGGTAAGCATTCCATAGGCAAGGCAGAGACACGGGGAGGGCAGCCTTTTTCACTGTATGGATAAATGCATTCTAGAAAGAACACAGGCTCATATTTCTGAAGCTTTTTAATAACCAAAGGATTGAAGGGAGTAAGGAGGTGGTCAAAAGACTTGGGAGAGATGATGCCTTCAGGATTGGAAACTTTTAGGTCACAATTCTGTCCCCTGAAAGGGTCAGACCCAGAGGAGAGTAGACAGTTGAATTTGCTTAGCAACTAAAAAGAATACCACGGAGCTTTGTGTTTCCCTTGAAAGAAAGGCAAGCGAATGGCAGTTTGATCTTTTAGGATTCTGCCTGAAAGAACAGAATTTGGTGGGGGCCAAATCTACATGGACTGTACCTACTTCCTACTTATTTTCATTTAATCCTTTCTGCAGTCCAAGCAAGCAGCACTGCATTTGCGTTCTTAGAAGATGGGGCTCATCAGTAAAGCTACTGCTTAAGCAGCCAGAGTCATGTAGTCTAGCACAGGTTTACTTCCTGTCCAGGAGGAAGCCCCGTGTCGGTGCGTTAGGATGGTGCCATTCATAGTCAAGGGATGGCGAGGAGATTGAGCAAACGCGTGCTCACGTATGGCGAACGTTTGGCGCAGTGCCATGCGCGACTACTCCTGACTGGTTAGAACACAATTCCAGCCAGATTTGAGGGTGCGTTGGAAACATACTCAATACTATGTCTAAAAGGATAAGAAAACTAAATCCTGTCAAACCTCAGAACTGCGACACGAACTGGCCAAAGAGGGCAAGTATTTATTCTTGGCTCTCTGCTTCCTTCCAAAGAGGCCTAAGGCAGAGCACGTGAGACACACGATAGATCCAGGTCTCACACAGCTGTGCGTGAGGCAGCAAGGACTGGAAACCAGGCTCACCTGGGCCCAGATCCTGGGGCCTGCACCCATCTCTAGGGCTTTCCAAGACAAACCAAGGTGGGAAGGGGGTATTATGTTTTTACAGACACCTAACAGCCTAAAGCACATTTGCAACTGGAACTTCAAAAGCCTGTTAGAACACACCAAGGATGAGTGCAGGTGAACCCCGCATGCCACATCTGCAGGGAGGGTGTTGGGAGCGCTTCCTTTCACAGAGAGAGCCACAGTTACCTCCGTTTCCTTCGGCCCTGTTTTGTTTCCTCTGAAGTTCACCTTTTGTTTACCCACGCCACTTAGCCCTGTGGGTGTACTACCGCTACTCCCTTTTCATCTAGGGAGAACAGAGCATTTCCGGAGGGAGCATCTGGCTCCTTGAAGTTTGATTCTAGATAATTAAAGGCTTAATTCAAGCTCCTGTTTGATTGGACACAGCCCCAGCTTTTTCATATACCCGGGATTAAAAACTTTCCGTCAAAGAAAGCATTTCCCCTTTAACTCCCAAGAGTCCCTCGGGGGACATCATCCTGGGGTCAGAAAGCGATACTACTCCACACTCTAGGAGCACCCATTCCTAATCCAAGGTCAAGCTGCAAATTTAGGGTTCAATAGTAATCTTTGCCCGCGTTCTAAACCCTTCATTTATCCAGAGGAACGTGAGAAGAGCTACAGCCTTTCTTCACCTCTCTGATAAATTTGGTAAAGCATACTTGGTGAAGCCAAATAGCTTTTCCATAAAACAAGAGTGATAAACATTAGATTTGTGCAGAAGAAAGTAGGCGGCTGTGAATATTTCAAGGTTTACTCACAAGAAATAATGGAGGCCAGTGCATGGAACATCTTGGAAGAAAATACAGAAAAGCTCTCCCTCTCCCTCCCTCCCTCTCTCTCTCTCTCCTAAGCATAGGATTCTACATTTGTTGAAAATATCCCTTCAAATTGTGAACAAAGGATTTTTCATATAAAACTGGATGAGAGAAATTTCGAAAACACACACATTCTCAGAAAATGCTGCAGGAAGCACTCAGAGTACAGGGTGATATCAGATAAAATCTTAGACCCAAGGAAGAAATGTAGGCCCAAGAAATGCCTGCAGTCCAGCCATATTGGGACACAAAGGTCTTGCCTGTTCTTACTTTCTTCTTCTAAGTTTCTTTATTATACATGGAACTAAAACGGAAATAAGAGTTGTAGAGTTTCAAGCTGGGAGATGGTAGTGCACTTTAATTCCAGCACTCGGGAGGTAGAGGCAGGCGGTTCTCTGTAAGTTCAAAGCCAGCCTGGTCTACAAGATCTGGTTCCAGGGCAGTCAGAACTGTTATACAGAGAAACCCTGTCTTGAAAGAAAAACCAAAATAAAAAAAAAAAGAGCCATAGAGTTTCAAGTGTGCAGCTATAGTGCACACCCTTACTTTGCTATGAAAGACAAGAACTGGGAACAGACCTTCATGATTTTATGATTTGTCTATGCAGCACATGAAATGATACAGTATTTATATAAACTATGGATGGTGAAAAATTAAATACTATAATTAATACGATTTCTGTAACTCTATAATAGGTTTCTCTGCCAATGCAGTAAGTGAGATCAAGCCAAATCGAAAAAGTAAAGCAGCAGGTTTATTGGAGCAAAGCAACTCCCAGGTAGGCTGGGGCTGGAGAAGTCACATGGTCAGCTAAAGCTGGGAGCTTATATACCCTGAAAGCAAGTGCCCAAGTGTGGTCAAAGCTCAGCGCTTTAGGTGGGGTCTTGGGCTGCTGGCAGCTTCTGGGAGAAGCAGAGCTGCCAGGAATGCCGAACTGGGCTTTTGGTGCCCTTCTTTGTTTGATGGGGGAGAGTCTTCTGTTTTGTGTTAATTTCATTGGTTAAATAAAGAGACTGCCTTGGCTCTGATAGGACAGAAAATTAGGTAGGTGGAGTAGACAGACAGAATGCTGGGAGAAAGAAGCCGAGTCAGGCAGTCGCCATGATTCTCCCACTGGACACAGCCGCAGGTTAAGATCTTCCCTGGTAAGCCACCTCGTGGGCTACACAGATTATTAGAAATGGGTTAGATCAATATGTAAGAGCTAGCCAATAAGAGGCTGGAACTAATGGGCCAGGCAGTGTTTAAAAGAATACAGTTTCTGTGTAATTATTTCAGGTATAAAGCTAGCCGTGCGGGCGGCCGGGTGCCGGGGACACAGCCCTGCCACTCTTATTACAAAAGAGTGGCATGTGGAGCTGGGCGGGAAAGCAGCCCACCGCAGCTCCTTCTACATTTGTTGGAGATTCTCTGAGAGGGTGGGGCTTGGAGAGAGAGAAATGGAGCTTTTGAGAGTGAGCTGGCAGTTTCAGTCAAACAATACTATCTAGAATAGTCATTAAAATATGTAATGCGGCCAGCTATGGTAGCACACATCTGTCACTGGTGGTAAAGAGATTATCTCGTGTACACAGGGCCCTCAGTTCAATTCCTAACATTGCACATAAAAGGTAATACAGAAAGGTGTGGTAAAAAGTCAGTAGAAAAATTAAAACAAACTAAAATGCCATAATGAAAAAAAAAGGCAGACAAGGAACACGAGAAGGACAGGGATGGGAGACAAAATAGAAAAACTCTGAAACAGTAGACTCAAATTTAACTATATTAGTAATTGTGTTAAAATAATGGACTAAACAATCCCACTGTGAGCTAGTAGTTATCAGAATGAGGAAAAATCTATGAACCAATTATATGCTATCTATAAAAAGTACATTATAAGTATAAAGCCCCACGTAGGCTGAAGATGAAGAAACAGTAATTATACTGGTATCAAACAAAACAGATTTTTGTATTATAATACAAATATTACTGGATATAATGAGGGGTAATTAAATTATGAAAATTTCAGTTTCTTAGGGGAAACAAAGAATCACAAACATGAATTCATACTATAAGAGCTTCCAAATACAGGAAACATAAGTACAGACTAAAATGAGAAAGATTAATTTCAGTCATAGGTGGGCTTTAATAGCAGAGGTCTAAACTCACCACTAATTTTTCTGAATTAATTGATGTTTATTGAAAAGTACAAACATAGTGGGAAAATTGGGCTATAAAAGTTCACACAGTATGCTTACCCAAATAGGCCACATGCTAGGAAGTGGTTACCCGCCCCAGTGGGCATGGCCTCTTGTACTATGTATGCCAATGTAGAGCATGCGTCTGGTTCTCTTTTCCAGCTGCAGGATTTGTTTTCTGATCTCTGTTCAAGCAGAAGATTCTGATTTGTGGGTCTACCCCTAAATAAATAACCATCTATTTCTCAATTCTGAGCTAGTGTGGGATTTCTTTTAAATGTCCTTCTTCAGCTACACGCTGGACTAAAAATAAACAAGGTCTTAATATTTCTCTTTCTTTCTTTACTTATTTATTTAAAAAGCCTTCTTATCTGTTCTGGAATAAAATTTTCAACCTGATTAGGAATAGCTACAAAGATCAAAACCAAAATATAAAACCAAACAGTCCACAGTTAAATTCATATGCAGCATCAACTGTCTTACTTTTCTGCTTAACGTCATTGACAAGACTTTATTCAGTATTGTATTTGTGTTCAACATTAAGCTGGATTCAAGTCACTGCAACAGTAAAAAATAAAACAGATTAGAAAGAAAACCTGACTCTATTTATAAATGATGTGATATTATATAATCAGACTACTAAGGAATCTACCAAGTTCTAATAATTAAGTAGTTATTAATAATTAATTAGTTATCAAGATCATATTGGACACAAAGTAAATATATAATGGCCAATTATATTTCTATATACTAGCAATGAACAATTAGAGAGTGAAATTTCTAAATTTTGTTTACAATAGCATTGAACTACTTCACTTTTGCGGCTGTGGTAACACACTGGCATAAAGCATCTGGGGGTGTGGGGAGGATAGGTTTTCCTCTCATAGTTTACTGTCCATGGCCAAGGGAAGCCAGGGTAGGGACTTGAGGCAGGAAGCTGGAGGCAGAACCTGGAGCAGATCCATGAGGGAGTGCTTGCTAGTTTGCTCCAGGTTCACATTCAGGATCCTTTCTGATATTTCCAGAACCACCTGCTCAGGGATGGTGCTACCCACAGTGGGCTGGGCGCTCCCACATAAATTAATAAGTAAGTCAATACTGTACAAACACGTCCACAGGCCAATCTGATGGAAGCAATTCTTCAGTTATGAGGTTCCCTTTCCAGGTGACTCTAGTTTGTGTCAAGTTGGCAAAACCAACCACCACAAGTATCAAACAAATATACGTAAGAATAAATTCAATAACAGATACACAGCACAGAATCTTTGCATGCTACAAGATGTCACAAAGGACAATCAAGGAAGTCCTAAACAGAGGTCTGCACCATGTTCAGTGAGTGGAAGACTGGGGGTCCTTAAGACAATCATCAGGGGGATTTGTGTATCTGAAAGAAAATGAAGACCCAACAAAGGCAGAGGAGGCTTCACAAGACGTAAGGCAGCTTAGGGAGTCAGCATTTCCTTACTCAGTGACGTCAGACTCAGTGCAGTCAAATTTAGGGCTTCACAGATGTTCGACCGGTCTTTTACCACTGAACTCTGTAGCATGATTAATAAAGACCCAGAGACAGATTTTGGGGTTTAACCTGGAGATGCTGAAACATCTGAAGAAAAACAAAACAGCCAACCACTGGCTCTTACCCCCCTACCTCAGTCTGGAATGGCGATCCTGCCTCCAGGAATCTCAGAATGAGACTGTGCCCGAGAGCTGTCTCCTCCCATCTTGTATTCCTCTCTAGGGCTGGGATTAAAGGTGTGCACCACTACCCCCAGTTTCTATGGCAAACTAGGATTAAAGGTGTGTGTCACCACTGCCTGGTCTGTAAGGCTGATCAGTGGGGCTGTTTTACTCTTTGATATTCAGGCAAGCTTTATTTATTCAACACAAATGAAATAATCACTACAGAACTCTCCAGTCCTCCAATAAATATAGTATAAATTAAGAATTTTCCCAAGAAATTAGAAATCAGCAACCAACATAATAACTAATAGTCATACCCTCCCAATTTCTTGTAAATAGTGTCACTAAAGCATTTTAGAGCCTCCCCTCCCCTGAAAAACACCCTAAAATATAAACAAATCCCAGACAACAGCCAACAGGAAGAGAACGGGTGCAGTGGGCGGGGGCTTCCAAGGGCAATGCTGTTACAGGAGCGACTGCACCGAAGGGCTACAGGCAGGAGTTGGGGCACGTGTGCGTCCATAGGCAGACAGATGCAGAATACTGAGTGAGACTGCAGCTGGGCAGGAAAGGGAGTAAACACAGGCTCCATGCACGAGGGCTGAGCACTTGTACTAGAGACGGAACAAGCAGCCAGAAACTGAGTCCGCGAGAGAGGGCTGGATGGGCTGAAGGAAGCAAACCTCCCTCCGTGCAGGTGTGGGAGAAAGCACGGCCTCAGAGTCCTTTTACTTTCCAGATGGTTTCACAGCACAAGCAACGTTCAGCGGGCATTATTTTACTAATGCATTCTAGGAAGAAAAGGGATGTGTGGCGTTTCACACAGATAGGTGCCTTCGGGAAGCTTACGTGATAAACTGTAGTCGCAATGGCAGTTTTATTATGGAGACCGGCCAGAGTGGGAACTGCAATCGATTCTACTCATGAGGTGAGAACAAAGTCTATCCCGAGCGCTGTATCTTTTGAGGGCATCCAGGGGCTGGCATGAGTAATGTGTTTCAACGGGAATGAAAAGAAATTAAAAGGGAAGGAAAGAAAGCAGTAGCCTCTACAGGCTGGCACACAACACAAGGAGATTGAGAGTTAAAGCTTGGAACCATTTCCCTAATATCGATTTGGCCTGCTGTAGGGGAGGACATTAATTGTAACTCAATACAGGGCTGATTAGGACACATGGCACCGCCATCAATTGAAGAATTCAAACAGGTGCTGCCAAGGTTTTCCTCTTATTGTGACTCTTTGATAGACAATAAAATGTACCTTCTACCAAGAACTTTCTCTCGTTATTGATCTGGTTTTTATAAGCGAATGACGAGGTCCTGGATGAAGTGCACAGACTGGATCTCAGCAGGAAAGATGTCAGAGTGAGCTGAAGTCGGGTAGGAAGTTGCTGCTTATGTGTCTAGAAGAGATCAGGGTGGTCAGAAAATGAGACATTATAAAGTACTGTGGGGCCAGACATGGAGGGTCCTGCTTATAATCCTAGCACTCGGGAGGCTGAGACAGGAGGACTGCCATGAGTTTGGGGTCATACTGAGCTATGAAGTGAGTTCCAGGGCCTCTTGAGCTATAGTATGAGATCGTATCTAAGAAGACAAAACCAAGAGGACTAGCCAAGAGGGGCTGTGGTGGGTCATATCTGCAGTCCCAGCATTTGAGAGGATCATGCAACAGGAGTCCTGGGGTTCAAAGCCAGCACAGGCTACATAGTGAAGTGCCAGGCCAGGTGAGACCTTGTCACAAACAGATCATAACAGAAAGGGTTGTAGGGTGTGGCACAAAGAATGAAGATGGGCAGGTTGGAAGGATTGCCAGGACTTGGGCTTGGTGAGGGAAGTAATGGGGAAGGGAGTGGGGATCGTGCGGGTGTGTGGTGAGGCCACACCGTGACTGAGAAAGCACTGCATCTCAGCAGACTGCCTACAGATGCCTGGCTCTTCCTGGCTATGGAAATTTGCACATCTTAGACCCTGTCCGGACCCTCCTCCAGACTGGAATCAATGGTCTGTGGCCTCTGATATAATGTTCTGGGAAACATTGTTTCACAAGAAAACACAAGTAGCAGTGTCAGTGAGATGGCCCAGAGGGTCCAGGTCCCTGCTGCAAGACGTCACCTGAATTCAGTCCTTGGGACTCTCATGGAAGAAGAAGAAAATCAACTCTTGCAAGTTGTCCTCTGACGCCACATGCACACTGTGGCATGCATGTTCCCCTTATAAATAAATAATTCAACAGAATGTAGGTAAATACAATGTAACCTTTAAAACAAACCACCAAGTAGTGACTTTTCTTAGAATGCAGTCCCTGTTTTCATCTCCCATTTTGCTACATCAAGGTATCTTCTTCCCTTGAATTGTCTCAAATACATTTTCAACAAATTGACATCGCACTATCAATAGCACTATCAATAGAAAGATGAAAAGCAAAAGATTAGATCTTTGGAAGAAGGACTCCGGTCTGCCTAAGTCAGGATCTGATTATCTCTGGCTGATAGATCTGCCTGAAACCTGAAGGAAGCTTATTTCTCTCTCACACAAGTTTCGAAGTTGGCATTCCGGGGTTGGGGGGGGGGGGCTCTGCTATAGAGACACCTGATGGCTTCACATAGCTGTCTGCCCCCCTATTTCTAGGCTGTGCCTTTCATCCTTGTGGCTGAAAATGAGAACCAGAGCTCCAGAATTCACATCACTTCAGACAAAAGAATAAAAGCAGAGTCCAGAAACAGGAGTGTGCATGGGATATCTTTCAGGAGAAAGTTCCTGGCGACAGTCCTACGAATTTTATTAGTTAGAAATTAGCCATGTGACATTCTTGGTACAAGAGGCTCTGGGAAAATATGAATGGCCACACAATAACAAAACTATGTTTTCTGGCCTTAAGGAAGGAGGAGGAGACAAGTTTGGTAGGGCTAGTTGGCATGACTCAGAATCTATGGAATATCTCATTGAAACGGAGTCTAGGTTACAGTGTTAGAAGCATCTGTCACAGTCAGACGGCTTCTCCCATTCTGGCCACGAAAACTTCATTTCCCAGTTTCTGTTGCAGTAAGGTTTGGGCGTCAACCAAGTTTGGCTAACTGAGTTCGCACAGAAGGGGCATGCGTCACAGAATGGATGTGTTTCACCGAGTGGGTGTGTGTCACAGAGGGGACGTGTGTCACAGAGTGGACGCGCATCACAGAGGGGACGCACGTCACAGATGGGAAGCATGTCACAGAGAGGACGCGCATCACAGAGGGCACGTGCGTCACAGGCGGGACGCGCGTCACAGGGGGGATGTGTGTGTCCTAGAAACGATATGCGTCACAGAATAGACGTGTGTCACCAAGTGGACGTGTATCACGGAGGGGATGCATGTCACAGAGGGGACGCGTGTCACAGAGAGGACGCGCATCACAGAGGGGACGTGCGTCACAGGGGGGATGTGTGTCCTAGAAACGATGTGAGTCACAGAATAGACTTATGTCACCAAGTGGACGTGTATCACGGAGGGGATGCATGTCATAGAGGGGATGTGTGTCACAAAGGGGACGCGTGTCATAGTAGAGGCGTGTCACAGAGGGATGTGTGTCACAAAGGGATGCGTGTCACGGGGGGATGTGTGTCACAAAGGGATGCGTGTCACGGGGGGATGTGTGTCACAGAGTAGACTGGCTCTAAAAAGCTTTCATGTTTCCTTCCTTGCTGGACAGTGAGAGCGGAACACAGACCTGAAAACCACCCAGCAGACATTCAGAGCCAGCAGCAGCTGGCCTCCCATCTCAAATGTACTGCGTAAGTAAGACAAAAACGGCCACTGTGTGAGTCACTAGCCATTTTCAAGGCTTCTGCATCTGATTACTCTGCCCTGAGAATAGAACTGTGATCGGTCCGGTGACATAACTTCCATAAAGGTTCTGTTACACATATTTAAGATGAAACATGTATAGTCACACAGCTTAAATATGTGCTATTTGACTTTTTAAAAATTTTTCTGTACTGGGGCCTAGGGAGATTTTTCAATGGGCAAAGTGCTTGCCTTGCAAGTATTAGAACCCGAGTTCAGATCTTAGACATTCACCTGCAAGCCAGGCATTGCAGTGTCCTCCAGCAGCCCAAGAACCAGGAAGGCTGAGCCAGGCAAATTCCATGCGTTGGCGAGCAAGCATAGACAATTAGTGAGCTCCAGATTCAGTGAGAGACCCTGTCTGTAATAAATAAATAAGGTAGATATTGATAGAAGATGCCAGACTTCTGGCCTTCACACACACAGGTGCAGAACTATGTGAACACTTCTCTCTCTCTCTCTTTGTCTGCCTCTCTCTCTGTCTCTGTCTGTCAGTCTGTCTGTCTCTGTCTCTCTTTGTCACTGTCTCTCTCTGTGTATCTATCTCTCTGTCTGTCTCTCTCTCTCTGTCTCTCTCTCTCTGTCTCTCTCTCTCTCACACACACACACTACCTGTGCATTTCCTAGCCTGTGCTTGGCCTGGACTTTGTTAAGTCTTTCCTTTCCTTTGGTTCCCCTTTTCTTCTTCCCTTTTTCTCTACTGTCATTTGGGACAGATTTTCATGTACTCCAGGCTATCCCCAAACTCACTCCGTAGCTTTGGATGACCTTGAACATTTGGTTTTCTTGCTCTAGGGTTTCTTGGATCCTTTTCCAAGACTTCTTTTGACAGATGCATTTTATTAAAGTTGTTGAGTTTTATGGCATGAAATGGCCCACTATGGCCCTATCTTCCTGAAAATATCTGTAGAAACCGTAAAAATGTTGACTTTTATTTCTCTTTGTTTCTTCTTATTTTTCTCTTGGTAATTCTTATAAATTTTAATCATCTTTAAAAACAACAACAAGAACAGTTCTGGAGGCTGCCCAGATGACTCAGTGGCAGAGGGTAAATTGTTCTCCATGCAAACATGGAAACCTGAGACGTGCTTCATAGGACAGATATCAAGAACGGGGACGGCAACAGACTCTGTGATCCTAGAGCTGGGAGCTGGAGACAGGCAGTTCCTGGACTCACTGGCCAACCAGCCTGGCTGATTGTGAGCACCAGGTTCAAGTGAGAGACCCTGTCTCAAAAAGTAAGGAAGAAAGCAATGGAGAAAGACTTGGGACATTAGCCTCAGGCCTCCACGTGTGCATGCACAGGTACAGGCACACACATGCACATGTATGCACATGCACATACATGCACACACAAACACACACATGCACATACATGCACGCACACACAAACACACATGCACATACATACACGCGCACACACAAACACGCATGCACATACATGTGCGCACACACAAACACACATGCACATACATGTGTACACACACAAACACACATGCACATACATGTGCACACACTCACATGCACATGCATGTGCATACACACAAACACACACACAAACACACATGCACATGTATACATGCACACACAAACACAGTTTGCAATTTAACTTTCCCCTACTGTTTTCTGTTTCATTCTTTATTATTTCTTTTATTTTGAGTTTAATTTACATTTACTATTATTAACTTCTAAGGGTGATAGCTTAGGTTATTTCTGATATTCTGACATTTCTTTCTTAGTAAAAAAAGAACTTAGAACTATGAATTACCCTCAGACTCACATTTCCTTAGTTATCTATTATATTTTTTGGTATATTGTGTAAGTGGTATCATTTATTTAAAAAGGTTCTCCCAACTTCCCTTGAAAGCTTACTTGCTTTTAATCTTTGGCATATTTATGAGAATGTTGTTTCACTTCCAAATATTTCAGCCTTCTGTAAGTGTCTTGTTAATTATCTGTGATTTAATTACCTGTCAAAATATGTCAGCAATGGAGACCACATGACAGTCAGTCTTGTGGAGATGCTGTGAGCACTGGAATGGATGTTGTTATTCAGGAGACAGGCATGGGCTTCTGTGGGTTAGGTTAATGTTGCTAGCGGAGGTCTGGCCAGTTCTGATTACCTCCACTGTACTGTGGAGCCACATCTCAGGTGTGAGTGAGCCACATCTCAGGACCCACAGGGAGGTTGGCTCACCAGGTAAGGTCTGCTCCAGCACAGCACAGAGATCGAGTAGGGTAGCCTCATCCAAAGACCCCAGGATAGACCTTTATGGGAAATTTGAAGAAACTCCTTGGTTTTTCGTCCCACAAGAACAGCAAAACAACTGGGCTGTCTTTTGTTCATTTTTAGTCCTGGTTCAGGAAGAGAATATCAGCCCAAGAACACAATGGCCACAACCTTCTGCCCCATGGAGTTTCAGTTTCATCTGAGGGTTAGAGCAAACTGCTTATGAGGAATTTAGAAAACAGATTAGCAGGCTGAAATCTGGACACGTTAGCAGGTGTGTTCCTCGAGAAACACTTCAGAGACCCTTCTGTAGATACAGCGGCCAAAGGGTGTGTTTGCTGGACCTTCACTTTGCCAAGGTCCTCCTGCTGGGACGTTCTCGACTGAATTACAGGCTGACCCACACAGAGCACCATTGGGTCTCCGAGCATCTCTACTGTATACACGGGACCTGGGCTGAGGGCATATTGATGAGGTCAAGCTTACACTGATCGGAATAGCATGGAGCTTTGGGCTCCAGCATAGTTACAGATGCAATGCTACATGAAGCCTACACATGGGGTGGAGAGAAGGCCCCAGGCATTCTGAGCCTAATCTCTTCCCTGTAAATCTAGTTACTCTGCTCATTCTTGGGGTGTAACTTGATCGGAATGCTCAGGCCCTGGTTTTCTTTAGATCTGAATCTCAGCTATAACCAACTCCTCACAGTGCCCGTGCAACCAAAACCGAAATGAACGACAAAACCCCAACAATTAATTTCTTTCTAAACCATTCAGATTGCCGCAAAGTTATAGGTATTCAGAAAGTTAGGAGAGCCAGAAGGAACAGAAGTTTGTATTTCTGAATAAGAACTGGCAAATAACCATTTGCTTTATTATGCTTTTTATTATTTATTTATATTAGAGGTATTATTTTCGATATCACTAGTGTTCTGCTATAGCTAATTTTGTCAGTGGTCCTGAGTGCACACATCACTTCATTGGTGCTAATATATGGTTTCTTATATTTGTTGTATAAGCATGCGTGTGCTTTGGTCCCTGAGAAACTCTAAGGTGATTCACACTAACAACAAAACAAGTTGATCTACCTATTGGTTCACACCAAAAACACTAAATGAACTGTGTGTGATGTGAGATTCCCCTCTGTATGCTGTGAACACCATTGATTAATAAAGAAAACTGCTTTGAGCCTATAGCAGGGCAGAACAGAGAGAGGTGGGGAAAACTAAACTGAATGCTGGGAGAAAGAAGGCAGAGTCAGGAGACCCCATGTAGCCCCCTTCTGGAGACAGTTGTGCTGGAACCTTGTTGGTAGGCCATGACCTCGTGGTGATGCACAGATTAATGGAGATGGGTTTGTTTAGGATATAAGAGCAAGCTAGAAATATGCTTAAGCTATTGGCCAAATAGTATTGCAGATAATATCATTTTTGAGTCATTATTTTGGGAGTCTGAATGCCCAGGGACAAACAAGCAGCCTCCTACAGCGTGTATGCCTGAGTTTCTCATCTTCTAACTGCTGAATCAGGCATCACATTTAGAGTGCTTCTGTTTCCCAATCAACTCATAGGGTGCATTGAGAGGAACTGAGTGCTTCCCAGGGCAGCACTGTGACAGGCCTTGGGATGTGAGCTGTTTCACACACATGGAAATAGCTGCCCCCAGGACACGCGATCAGAAACATACAAGCTGAACATCAAAGTACTGTTTCTGAGAGTGACAAATGCTTTGTGGGAAATGAAGTTAGGTGATGCGGGGGCCTCCTGGCATCTGACTGGGGAACCCAGCATTCCTGAAGGAACAGAAAGAAGTGTTCCTGGGGCAAGATGCATTCCATGCAATCAAGCGTTCAACCAAGAGTAAGTGGATTCATCCATTCAACCTTGAGGAGCTCCTGAGGGGCTCCAACCTCTGTTCTGGAGCCAGACAGATACTGCAGATACAAAGGAATAATAAGTCTTGTAGCTTCTCAGCCTTCTGGAAAATGCCTGTGGTCATCCCTACCTCTTCATTTTGGTATTCTAGCTCCCCAAGGGAACGTTTCTCCAGATACTTGGCACCGCCACTACGCATTTTCCTCCTTGCTTTCCAAGAAGGGCTCTGTGCATGCACATCAACACCTGGCACCAGTTGACTGTCAGTTTGCTTGCTCACTAGACCCTCAGCCAAATCCATTTAATGTCCACTCTTAAATCTGTGATTATTGCCAGTTCAATTGACTTTGACCTCAGTGGTTGAACGCTGGCAACCCAAGGGATTCAGAGAACGGACCTTACAGACTGGGAGGGATGAGCATTGTCTTCCATGGATTTACAGTTTGTGTTCAAGACCCCCAAGATTCTGCTGTAGGAATTCTGGATGGTGGAAAGATTTGGAAGCTGTTGAGGCTCTTGGAGTTTATGGGCTGATTCCTTGGCAACGGTTTCAATTTGCTCAGTTGTTTTAGTTGTTTGTAGCTTAGACTGTACTTCTGAAAACTTTCAAATAAAATATCAAGCCATTTTCTCAGAATTCCAGTGATTGTATGATTTGCTCTTTGATTATTGAAGAACTTGGGCTTCTTCCTGTCTCTTTGGTTGTGTGGCTTTGAAGTCTATCCCAGTCTCTGGAACACTTGATGCGAAAAAAATGTGGCATTTGTCAGAGCCCCTTACATGCAAGCAGACCTTTTAAACAGTCTTTATGTCCCTACTACATTTCTCCACTGGTGCAGTAAGCCAGATCAAGCCAAACTGAAAAAGTATAACAACAGGTATATTGAGCAAAGCAACTTTCCGGCGAGTTCTCCAGTCCCAGAGATGGAGGCCAGAGAAGTTGCATGCCTGAACTAAAGCAGGGAGGCTTTATAGGTTGCAGGTGAGGGGTGATGACATGTCCACTGAGAGCTGGGTTTGTGACCAAGTATGATCAAAAGCTGAGCATTTTCGGCAGGACTTGGGCAGCTGGCAGCTTCAGGGGAGGAAGCTGCAGTAGCCACCAAGAATGCAGAACTGGACTTTTTGGCGCCTTTCTTCTGTTCAGAGACTCAGAGCAGGCAGGTTTGGAGAGAAAAAGAGGTAGGATTGGGCTTCCTGGAGTGTGTAGGGGTGAGTCGGAGGCTCACCTTCTCCCCCTCACCAGGTCCACAAAGCTGGATTCAAAACCTGCCGCCCTCATTTCATTCTCCAGTCACACGGCAAGCCTGACCTGCCCGAGCCCGTGTGCAGCTCCCTTGTTCCCTGATAAAGACAGAACACGCCTTCTTACACTCTCTGACACACTTCACGCCTTCACACAAGCTACCCTTTCAGAGCAATTGCCTTGCTGTGTCAATGTGAGTGATTCCGTTGTCATCCCTGAACCATAGTTTGGTTGTTGTTTTGTCCTGCTCAAGCTACCCCGCATGGATGTGATACTTAAGGAAAGAGGAGGTGGTGTATATAAAGGCCTGCTCAGGCATGGGTCTGAGAGTGGGAGCCCTGAGGAGTGGAGGCCATCACACTCCTGAGTCTTGCCATCAGCTTCCGGGAGTGCTCTGCCTTAGCAGCCGTGGCCCCTGCTGTGAGGATGCTGATCACACAGACTAGCCCTTGTTCACTTGGTGTCAACTCCTGGCATCTGTTTCTAACCACACCTGGCAAATTCTTAGCAATGGTTTTGTATTCCTTGAAGAGTCTAGCAGAAGCCGCAGCCCTGTGCCAGGCCTCAGTGGTTTCCGATAGGGGCTGGCAGCAATGCAAGCTGCCAGCTACTTGCCCCTGAGAAGGACAGTGTCTTAGTCAGTGGTCTCTTGCTGTGAAGAGATGCTATGACCATGGCAGCTCTTACAAAGGAAAGCATCTAACTGCGGCTGGCTTACGTTTTGGAGGTTTAGTCCATCATGGTGGGGAACATGTTGGCATGTAGGTAGATATGGTGCTGGAGAAGGAGCTGAGAGTTCTACATTCAGGTCCTCAGGCAGCAGGAATTGAGAGAGACACTGGGTCTGATTTGAGCATTTGAAACCTCAAAGCCCACTCCCAGTGATACACTTCTTCTTCCAGCAGGGCCAAACCTACTCCAACAAGGCCACACCTTCTAATAGTGCCACTCCCTCTGAACCTATGGGATCCATTTTCATCCAACCACCACAGAGGAAGGGTGAAGAGCAAACGTAAGACTTGTGTCATGAGCTTCGTACACTTTCTCCTCACTGGTCCCCTGCTTCCAGATGGCCTAGGAGGACCACTGAGTGGTACACCAGCCCACAGCTTATCCACTTCCTCCTCACTGGTCCCCTGCTTCCAGATGGCCTGGGAGGACCACTGAGTGGTACACCAGCCCACAGCTTATCCACTTCCTCCTCACTGGTCCCCTGCTTCCAGATGGCCTGGAAGGACCGCTCAGGCACAACCCTTGGCCTTGTGGCTTTGCAGTTCCTGTAAATTCATTGATCATGTCCAGTAGCCTTAGCCTATAGATGGGTAGCCAAACACTGAGGCACTGATCTATAGATGATCCCGTCTGCTCTTCTAAAGAAGAACGAGCCTTCTGTGCTCATGTGGACATTTTTTTTCACTGTCACCTTGCACACTAATTATTGTGTTTTTTTTTTTTTATTTCTTAACTGAGTGTCAACCATCTCCACATCTTAAAAGGGCAATGACCAGCCAGTATCTTTATGAAACCCAACTGGCCAAGTGACTGCTCTCTGTAACCAGTCAGAACAGGAGCCAGCAGAGGCCCTGAGAAATTAACGTTCACTAATGAGATGTTCAGGGAGGCACTTGCAGAACTCCACCAGGCCACATCCATCCACATCTGTGCCCTGAAAGTGAAGCCCATTTCAACATACAGCACTAAAAAAAGACCTCTTTCCAACCAGCCTCTACAAAGCTCTGCATGATGTGCAGGCAGAGAGGTCTTTACCACAAACCTCCCAAGCGGAGTAATACTGATTTCTTCCTTACAGAAGAAGAAATGGCCACTGAGGGGGTCAATGACTTACCCAAGGTCGCTGATTGGTAAAATAGGGCTTGGCTTAGAGCCCACACTTGGTTTGAGCCACGGCATTGCAATACTGGTGTGTCTACACCCCCCCCCCCCCCCCCCCCTTGGTTTGAGCCACGGCATTGCAATACTGGTGTGTCTACACACTCCCACCCTCCCCCAGAACTCATGAACCGAATGAGTTAATTCAAAGCACTCCAAAAAGTACCAGCAGTTCCTGGCAGGGAACGAGCACTTTGAAATCGACCTTCCATTAATAGAAGGATGGTGGGGAGAGCTGGCTCTTAGCCAGGCAGCTGGCTGTGCCACTAGGTGTGTGACCTTGGGAGAAGTTGTCTGTCCAACCTTACATCTGCTAACAGCAGCAATACTGTCACTATCCCAGGGTTGATACGGACATTAATTGAGTTAATAGCTGCACAGCACTGGGAACAGAACCAGGAAACTTTTAGGTGCCCACAGCTCCTTCTACAGTTAGGATGTCTACAGGCTGGGGCTGGAGGGGCAGCACAATGGTTAGTGCTCCTTCGGCTCTTGGAGAGTTTGGTTTCCACCAACCATGTCAGGTGGTTCACAAATGTGACTCTAGCTCCAGAGACTTTTTTCCTCTGGCCTCAGTTGGGCACCATACTGCACACACACACACACACACACACACACACACACACACACACACACACACACACAAGCTAAAAATTTTTAAATGCATTTGTATGGAATAGGTAGACATGGATGTTGATGCTCTCAAAGGTTTATGTTTCAAGCCTGTTGTTAGTCTCCAGGTCACCGTGGATAAATCACCTGAATGATGTAATCATGAGTGTCCTTCCTTGTAAAACAGAACCAAGATACATCTTGGAAGATTTTATAGAATAAATGTTATTCAGTTTGGCCTTGTGTTCACTAATTCTGTATTTTTGATTCAACCTCAGAAGGATTTTTGTTTGTTTGTTTTAATTTTGCCTTGTTTTGTTTAAACTGTAGTCTGTCCTGGGCAAGGATGGGCTTTTAAACTTTTCCTGATGTAATTTCTGAACAGTATAGATTGCAGCTCTTTTCATAGCAGCTACATTATATAAGGGGAGGATGAAAAGGAACCTGGGATTCAAAGTCTGTGGGAGGACAGCTGTAGGTCTTTGCTATAAGGGAAGTGAGCAACTGAAGGCTTGGTTATCTGCAGGGGGTCCTGGGACCAACTCTCCCATATCGAGGACCACTGTGTATGAACGCACAGAATCAGCAGAGCACACGCGAGATGCTACATCATCTTCTCCTTCCTCTGGCCCATTTCTCCTTATGGTCTCACAAAGGCATATGCTGACCTCTGGCTCCCAAACCTGCCTTACAAGCTATACTTTTGCCTACACGCCCTGTTAAGTCTTGTTGTTTTCACTGGTCTCTGTTCTGCTTCCATGTGATAATTCTGCCCCAACTCTCTAGGACCTTCCAGAATATTTTGGTAATTCTCGGAGATGCTTAATTACAGCAGATGAACTTGTAAAGGACCCAAGAGGATTTTCCCCAGCTGGAAGAGATTAGAGTATTGTATGGGGGTATGAGGGGGGATCAGGGGTGGGGTGCATCTGGCTCTCTCAGACCAGCTACCTGGACCCTGGCCTTCTCTCAGTCCACCCTGGACATTCTAACCCTGACTGGCAGCACCTGTCAGTGGGGTTTATCTAGTTCCAGTCTCTCTCTTGGCTTTTTTACTTTGGGTTATAAGAGCAAGAGGGATAAGCACAAAGAACTATTTTTTTTCCTTCATACACTCACTATATGTCATGCTGTATGTTATTTATACAAGGATCACATTCTTCTTATTTTTCATTCCCAGTTAGCTACCAGATGATCAATTCATATTGGGGTTGTGTAACGTGAGCTGAACAACCCATTTAACCTTCATACAGATGTGTGTGGAAGGTGAGCTCCCCAGACCTGGAAGAACTCCCTGTCTTCAGGTGTCTGTAAGGGTCAGGGTGAGTTCGCATGCTCAACCTGTGGTCGGTCAGAGCCCCGTGCAGAGATGATTTAGAGCCAGTGACGCCATCCCCCACACCTAGGTGTCACTTTGTGTAGAACACAGTCCCTCCGTTCTTTCCCTGACTGGAGGTCACACCTCCACCTCTGTGCATCTCCACCTCCCTCACCTTTCTGCTTGACCCTCTGCCTGGTACCCGGCGTGTTGCCTTTCAGAGATGCCCATGGCGTTCAGGACAGAGAACCAAGGGATGGAATTTTTCAACAGAAATAGGTAAAGAAGAATGACTTCTTGTAGCTGTCTAACCTATAACCTCGGCTCCTATATGACTTCCTCGCTGTGCACCAAATCTACTTGTTGTATCCTTCGCAATGCTTTGTCCCTCCTCCTTAGGAGGATAGAGAAAGTTTAGGAATAGTCAGACATAACCTTCAGGAAATAAAAAGAAGACACCAAACATGTAACAGCTAGTACCAGTCTTTGTTCTCCTAGGCCCCCCCCCCCCATTAACTACTCTACCTATGGCCATGGCTGGGTCAATTACCCTTTTACTCCTAGCCCTCACTGTAGGACCCTGTTTATTTAACTGCCTACTCTTCTGCATAAAGCAAAAGATAAATGGTTAAACTTCTTATTCTAAGAGGACAATATAGTCCTTGCCCCCAGGTGAATCTCCAGTTTGATTCACGCCCATAGAACCAGTGTGTAACGGCGTAAATGAATGCAGACAGATTATAAAAATATATACAACTTTAATGGGGAAATAGACTTACAGAACCACCGTTCCAGCGGCTGGGAGCACGCTCGCCAGATTTATAGGTAAACATTAGCCCGAGGCGAACACGCCCCCTAAGGGGCTGGACTTATCCCTACACCAGTGTGACTAAAACAGGTCCCCAGAACTTAGCACAGCTGACACCATGATGGATGTACCATGTAGGCCATGGACCTAGCATATAGGCCACATCACCTGCTAAAAGACAAACAGACCTACCTAATCCAGCAAAGTCCATAATTCTGGGAAAGTCTCTAAATGTGCTAACCTTGTTTTTTGGTTCCTGTAGTTCTGATTCTGGTTAACTGTTCTTGCTAAATGAGGGGTGTCAATGCAGAATATGGGTTTATGCTTAATATCTTACCCTGAGAAATGCTCAGAATTACACTGAGATCCCTAATACCCATTCTAACCCCTGGCTAATAAGGATCTTGTATTGACTTGGACCTGTGTCTTTTCTAGTGGAAACCCCACAACAGAGGCTAAGAGGCTCCTTCTGTTGCTGCAACAATGTGTCTGACGTATGCAACTGTATTAGTAAGGATTCTCTCGAGGGACAGACTGTGGACTCATCTGGGGCTGGGGGTTATATTATCTTCTTAGCATTAGTAATTTAACAAATTCATTCTCTGTCTTATGTAGAGAGGCAGGCACTTGAGCAAGCAGGGTCCCATAGTGAGTGCTAGGAGCGAAAGGACAATTGGCCCAGCTGTGGCCATAAGTAGAGTAGTTCACGGGGGCGGGGTGTCAGGAGAACTAAGATTGGCACCAATTCTTGGTTTGTTTGTTTGTTTGTTTGTTTTAATTTCATTCTATATTCCAACAACAGTTCTCCTTCCCATCCCTCCTCCCTTGTCTCCCCCAAACCTCCTTTCCACTCCTCCAAGGGGTAAAGTCTCCCACAGGAAGTCAACATAGCCTGGCACATTAAGTTGAGGCAGTGCCAAGCTCCTCCCTGCCGCATCAAGGCTGAGCATGGCATCCCACCATAGGGAATGAACTCCAGGGAAAGATCCTGGTCCCATCGCCAGGAGCCCCTCAGACCAAGCTACACAACTGTCTCCCACATACAGAGGTTCTAATTCAGTCCCACGTAGGCTCCTCAGCTCTCAGTCTGGAGTTCATGAGGTCTCACGAGCTTCTTTCAGTTACAGTTGTTGGATTTTTGATACCTTTTTCACTCTGAAGGTGATTAGCATGGTTTACAGGCTGTGGTTCAGCTACTCCAACAGTGATTGACTACCAACAGAAGGTCCAAGAATCCAGTAGTTCCTCACAAGACTAGATGTTTCAGTTGGTTTTCATTATACACTGGAATCCCAAACAAGTAGGCTCTAATGACAGTGAAGGAATGATTTCCCAAGCGAGAGCAAGCAGGCAAAGAGAGAGCCAGCTTCCTTCTTCCTTGTCTCTGACAGGCTGACAGCAGAAGGTGTGGCCCTGGTTAAAGGTGGCTCTTCCCATCTCAGCTCTGGGTTAAAAATTATCCCTACTTCCAATTGCTTAATTAAGAAAAATCCCTCACCAGGCGGTGGTAGCACACGCCTTTAATCCCAGAATTCGGGAAGCAGAGGCAGGTGGATCTCTGTGAGTTCAAGCCCAGCCTGGTCTACAAGAGCTAGTTCCAGGACAGGCTCCAAAAGCTACAGAGAAACCCTGTCTCAAAACAAAATCAAACAAAAAAAAAAAAGAAAGAAAGAAAAAAAGAAAAAGAAAAAAAAGTCCTTCACAGGTATACCCAACTGTTTGGGTTTTAGCTAATTCCAAATGTAGTTAAATTGACAACCATGATTTGCCATCACAGCAATTTCAGGAGGACAGATTCATTATGGGTTCAGAAGTTTGGTCCACAGCCCCTGGCTGTATGTAACAGTCCATCATGTCCAAGATGTGTGGCAGAAGAAAGCAGCTCACCTACTGGTGTCCAGGCAGTAGAGAAGGAGCCAAGAAGAAGCAGGCTATAAGACAGTCCTTTAGAGGCAACCCTGGTGACCTGCTTACTCCACTTAGACTCTACTTCCCAACAATCACTCCGACTGTGCACTCATCAATGGATCACTCCACCAGTGAGGCTGGCAACCTCAGATTCAGTTGCATCTCAATAGAACCATGAGCTGGGAGCCTACCATTAGTGTGAGTTTGGGAGGCATTATTTCATACTGAAATCCTAACAACAGCCAGCATTGCTATCATCTCTGCTTTGCAGATGAGCTCATCAGAGTATCTTGGTTTTGAATTCTCCCAATCCCTCTTCTTGATTCAGCCACTGCATCATTAGATTGCTCTATGCAGGGAAGGAGGAAGTGGCAGGGGAAATTATTTAATAGTAAGACCAGACAATTATGACTCCATTCTTTGCATTGGATGGTAGCATTGCCCCTGCCTGGTTACTGGTTATATTGTTTAGGTTCTCCAGGTCTGCTAGTGCCTGATTAGACATGCTTTCTCTCTGTGTTTGCTTGCATATTGTCTGAGTTAGAATACCTGTACTCATTAACACAAGATGCAAATGTGAAGTTAGGTGTTGAGAGATCCTGGTCTGAATCTCAACCCGTTAGCTGTACTCCTGGTTCTGTCTACCTCTGAGAATCTGGTTAAGAGCATGCTGCTCTCCTTCTGTCCTCACTCGAATTCCAACACTGCTACCATCAGTCTTCATGTCCTTAGGCACAGGAGAAAAACTTCTCATCCGTTTGCCCAAACAATTATAGTGGAAGAGTGGGTTGAATACAAACATCTGATTGACCGTGAACTCTGAGCTGTTCAAATGGCGCACGTGTGTGTGCGCGCGCGCGCGCGCGTGTATGTGTGTGTGTGTGTGTGTGCTTGAATAAGTGCTTGTGCATGTGTGTTTGCTTGCATGTGTATGTGTGCTTGCATGTGTGTGTGCATGCGTGGGCATGTGTACGTGTATGTGCACGCATGCGTGTGTGCATGTGTGCATGTGCTAATGTTTGTGTACCTAAGCATGCATGTGTATTGAACCAAGTCTGTCCTTGGATTACTGATCTTGCCTTAGTTTTCCAGCACTGAGTTGACAGGCTCCTCTACTCAGTCTCAGACATATAACTGGTTTTCTAGCGATGGGGAGATTAATTCCTTAAATTCATCCCTCATCTCTCAACCCTGGTTACCAAAATCCTAAGTACCTCGATGCATGTGTATTAGACAATGAAAGACCCAGTTCTGTACAGTCCTCCCTTAGCTCAGCTTTTAAAAATAAATGCATTACACTACTCAGCATCTCCTAGACTGTCTCTCTGCTCTTTGCAGAAGCCCAGTGAGAAGCTGACAACCACCTGTTCCTTCCCAGCTCTGTGGAAGATACATTTCTACCCCTGGTCTCCTGACATTTTAGGAACCAGTGAAACTCACCTCCAACACTAGCTATTTTTAGTGTCTCTTCATTTATATTTAGAAGGGGAGATTGCTCATGCCTCTGGGAGCATCATTCTTGCAATTTTTGCTGGATCACAGGGAGGCCACGAGGAGAGAAAATTAGTAGCACATGTAACTCCTCATTTATTTCCTGGAGGCAGTGACCCAGCACAGGCACATGTGCCAGACATACAAGGGCAAAGCAGGAGGCCTGGATGACCTTCAGCTGCTTAGACCAGGCCATTCGCTGGTAGATGCAGGCTCATTGCTGGACTCGGCAGGGATACCTAAATAAAAGGGCATGTAGGAAAGTATGGAGGTCAAGCGAGACGCCACTAAGAGCAGAAATAAAATGGCCCCAGCTCTACAGCCTGTCACACCTTTCCCCCGCTTTTTTCCCACAGAATATGCTTTCATGCATTCCATTTTTAAAATAAGTGATATTTACATATATTAAGATACAATCCCAAAGGAAGAATTTAATCAAACATAAAAGATGAAAAGGACTTATATTTCTTTTTTTTTATAAAGCAATTGTTACTGTATTTAAAGTCACAGATTAATACCAACACAATAAAGTCAGGAAGTTCATTACCCCACTCTCACCATTAGACAAAATAACTGTTAAAAATGAATAATGAAACACTGGAGTTTATAACATCATAAATCAAATTTACTTAACAGAAATCTACAGAACATTCCATCTAAATACCAAAGAATACACATTCTCTTCAGCATCATATAGACCTTTCTCTAAAGTATATTAAATATCAGCACACAAATAAAGTCTAAACAAATATTGGAAAATTAGAACATCTTATGATGTATCTTAAAACAGTGAGATAAAACTATAAATCAATAGCAGAAGAAATTACTAATGGAGATAAAATAACATACTACTGAGTGATGACTGGGGTCAATGAAGTGTAGGCAGAATTTTCCTGTCCTGCAGTAGGTCTTAAATAAACACACTGAGGTTTATATTAATTACAAATGTTTAGCCAATAGCTCAGGCTTATTGCTAATTAGCTCTTACATTTTAAGTTAACACATATTCCTTATTTACGCTCTGCCACATGGCAGAACCTTTATAAACATGGTACATTCATCTCCTGCTTCCTCTGCGTCTGGCTAGCAATTCTAGATTCCTCTCTTCTTCCTCCCCGCATTCTCCTAGTCTGCTCTCCTGCCTAAGCTTCTTCTGTTCAGCTATTGG
>NC_022009.1:81879112-81880519 GCF_000317375.1 Microtus ochrogaster
TATTTGGTTTAGTTCTGTCTTATTTAGACAAAAGGGGGAGATGTAGGGTTAAGCCAGCCCCTTTAGGGGGCGGGTTTGCCTCAGGCGAATGCGTAGGGATAAATCGGGCGCACGGGAGGCGGCTCGTCCCTTTTTCCTGCCTCCTGTGAAATGGCTATGCGGGAACCTCGGTTCTGTAAGCTTATTTAAACATTAAAGCTGTATATATTCTTTAATATCTGCCTTGCATTTATTTACGCCGATACATCCTGACTCCCCACACTGTCTCTGCTAACTTTGTGCTTGTGGTTGGCCCCCAAACCCCACAAGTCAGTCTTCCATGGAAATGCTTTGTGGTCTCCCAGTCTCTAGAGAGCCCAACTCATATCTCACTTCTCTAGAACAACCACTCTTCCCTTTGAACAGCGGTAGGGGAGGGTGTGGAACAGCCACCCATCCCTGTGAACAGCGGTAGGGGGCTGTGGAATAGTCACCCATCCCTGTGAACAGCTGGCTACCATGCATTGGAGCTTGGTGAAAAGCCCTAAACTAGCTATCTGTCTCACTGCCTGGGATTCTTCTATCTGAAGTAGTCAAATGGTGGACAAAATATGTTTAACAAGGATACAGTAACAACGCCACATAATGGGACTAAGTCAAGTCAGCCTTTAATCCCTCATGTCTGTGTCCTGTTAAAGGATCCCAAGCTCTTGTGCCTGCTGTAAGGTAGAGGCCAGGAGGCACGAACAAAGTGAGGTCCTGAAACTGAAAGGTCTGGACTCTCCCCACTTTACCATTGATTCTGAGTTTCAGTTTCCTCAAAAGATAATGAGAGAGATAGCATGCATACAGAGAAGAGGGAGATAACACATACCAGACCTTTGCCAGCCCCTACAGTACCTCACAGGTCCTGGGACTTGTCCAAACGTGCTCAAAGATGCAAGAATTGTAGCCCTAGCCAGCCCCTGCTGGCCTTAGCCAATCAGAAATGTACTAATGTAACTTCTGCCTGCTTAGCCAATCATAGATAGGAGGACCTAACTGTCCCAGAAACTCCCCCTAGTTGTGCTTAGAAAAGGAGCCTGCATACTCTACTTGGGGCAGCCATTTTGTCTTTGTGTCATGTGTGGCCTCAGCATGTGGGAAGATGTAATCCCACTAATGTGGGATTCCCCTCTGTGTGCTGTGAATACCATTGGTTAATAAAGAAAACTGGCTTGTTCTGATAGGGTAGAACAGAGCTAGGTGGGGAAAACTAAACTGAATGCTGGGACAAAGAGAGGCAGAGTCAGGGAGAAGCCACATAGCCCTGTCTGAAAAAAACACCAGAAGTTTAGCCGGTAGATACAGAGATTAATAGAAATGGTTAAATTAAGATATAAAAGCTATCCAATAACAAGTTAGAGCTAGCCGGGCAATGGTGGCACA
>NC_022009.1:81880739-81885936 GCF_000317375.1 Microtus ochrogaster
AACCAACAAGTGGCCTTCTTACAACAAACCTTGCTGATTGCTATGTGGATGATGGTCTTTTTTGGGTCTTCTCATGGACCCTAATATAAACCACCAAACTGGCCACCCCATGAGTAGAAAGAAAGGTTTATTTGGGATCCAATAGCTAAGACCATCTCATGTCAGGAGGTTGGGGGAGCAGGGTATAGCAAAGTGGTGGAAAAGAAGTGAAAGCAGATTTTTGACAGTCAGCAGGTTGGAGTCTTTGAGTAGACACAGGCTATGGAGACTGACCAGGAGCTAGGTGCCCTTGCCTGAGGTGGCTGACTTTTGACGTAGTAAACAGAAACGTGCCTTAGGCTACTCACTCTTCTAATAAACAGAAATTCCCTTTTAGGTTTCTGTTGACCCAGTAACAATACTTCTTTTCATCTGGCCAGAGTCCTTCTGTTGAGGACATTCTCTTGAGCATTGCCATTCTGGGGGGTTGCTTTAGACTTAACGCTGACCAGCCCCAAAACTGAAGGCTTGCTTTGTCTACCAAGCCTGACTGTTCTTTGTGAAGATGAGTCAGCAGAATTCTGCTAAAGGCCAAAGTAAGAGGAAGTAGCCTTGACTTCTGTGTATTGGCTGGGTGTCAGGACAGGACAGAGTCTTAAGGTCTCTGGAGTTTATTACTACAGAGCAGCCTTCAGCTGGGAGGGAGCCAGCTCAGTCCCAATGTGACACGATCCAGGCCACCTTTAGTTCTGTGTAAGCTGTGGGCTGCTCCCAGGAGAAAGGCTCCCTTGGGACTTTACAGACCTTAGAATGCTGGGCAGGAGAACATGCAGTGTCCAGCAGCTAAGAACAAACACCCAAGGACTTTCTACAGAATAAAGGTGCAGTTTCAGAAACTTAGCACTGGCAGAAATGACCTGGGAACATAGCAGTGTGGCTTACTCCTATAAGTAAGAAGTTAGCTGTGTTTTTCTACTGTAAAGGATCTTACATAACACATCACACTCCCCCCTCTCTGTGTTCACTTTTGCTTTTTGCTTCCTATGGAATACACTCAACAGACTTCAGGGCAGATGTGGGCAATTTGCTGTGGGATAATGCTCTTGTACACTGTAAAGATTTGTTATTCATATTAGTAATAAAACAATGATTGGTCAGTAGCCAGGCAGAAAGTATATGCAGGGCAACCAGAGTATGAGAATTCTGGGAAGAGGAAAGGCAGAGATGTAGTCACCAGTCAGATGTAGAGAAAACAAGAAGAGAAAGCATTACTGAGAAAAGGTACCAAACCACGTGGCTGAACATAGATAAGAATCACGGGTTAACTTAAGTTGTAAGAGCTAGTTAATAAACCTGAGCTAATAGGCCAAACAGTTTATAATTAATATAAGACTCTGGGTTTCTTTGGTATTGTACAACTGCAGTACCAGGTGGGACAGAAACTCTACCCATAGCAATCCAGTGTCTTAGATGGGGAACAGTGGCTTTAGTCTGACGCTAATGTGAATCCAGTCATTCTTATTTTTCCATTTGCCCACTGTGGCTGCAGCTGCCCAGTAGGCTAAGCATGGCCACCTATCCCCACATACCCATTAAAAAGAGAAGCCATGATGAAAAACATGAAGAGGACATTTATCCAATAAGCCACTCTGGGAAAACAACATGTAAAGTGGTCAAGGGACCCTGCCCATTCTGCAGGTTCCTGACATTAGGTTTGGGTTTAAATACAGGGAAAGAGGTGTGGACAATCAAGCAGTCCTTCTCAAGATGTGGTCTAGCCCATCGTTGATCCATTCTCTCAGATCTGGTCTGATTAGTTTATCAGTTGTTATCCTTTCACCAGGGATACAATCTGGTTCTTACAAAATGATTGTTTCTGTCCTACGGTTCAGTCCCACCCTCATCTAACGGGATTGTTTGTTCTGTGAGGTTTGCTCTTCCAGGAATCCAAGTGGACTAAAGGTTTTAAACAATGGCTTCTATCTGAGTCATCAGCCTTGAAGGGAGATGAGATAGGTTAGGTATGCAGTTAAGCAGGAGTCTGAGCCAAAGCAAAGACAGCAGACACAGAGCAAAGGTCATGGAAGTACTAGGCACTCTTCTTTAGCTGCCTTCAGCGTCCAGGGGAGGAATAGATGCTTCTTAACAACAGCAACCAAGAGCTCACTTCAGTTCCCCACTTTGTGTTTGAACATTCCTCAACTTTGAAGTAACTAGGGCATTGGTCAATCTGATCTACAGGTTTCCTATCCTGGAGAAAAGAACTACATGGTAAAGGGGTAAGCTGTAATGGCTGAGACATGAAAATGGTTGAAGTATGAAAACAGGTGCACTGCTATGAAGCCAAATGACAATACCTTGTAGGGCTTGGAGTGCCTCTGGGACCTTCCTGCTCAACAACTCATTGCCTTATCTCATAGACAACACTCACATTTTTCCTTAATAACCTGTGATGTCTGAGAGCAGTGGTATCCTAGAAGCCACCAGGATATTCCACTTCAAAATACTTTTTAAAATTTAATTTGTAGAATAAGTTTCCACATGACTTTTTCATCCTTTCTTTTGGTTAGCACTGCCCACATTGTCTCCCTCATCCCCTAGCCCCTCTACCTTAAATCTTTCCACAATGTGGTCTGAATGAGAATTGTTCATGTGGGATTCCCCTCTGTATGTTGTGAATAACATTGCTTAATAAAGAATCTGTCTTAGGCCTGGCAGGACAGAATAGAGGTAGATGGGGAAAACTAAACTGAATGCTGGGATAAAGAAGGCGGAGTCAGGGAGAAACCAAGGAGCCACACTGGAACCTTGCCAGTAGTCCACGAGCCTCGTGATAATATAAAATAATACAAATGGGCTAATTTAAGAAATAAGAGTGAGCTAAAAATATGCATAAGCTAATAGGCCAAGCTTCTGTGTGGTTATTTCAGGGCTGAGCAGCTGGGAACAAACAAGTGGCCTCCTACTACAAATCTTCTACCCAGGCTCATATGTTTGAATATTGGACCCAGTTGGTAGCACTGTTTGGAAAGTATGAAGAGGCCTGGCCTTATTGGAGGAGGTATGTTAGCAGTGGACTTTGGGGTTTCTCAGTGTACCTCTCTTCTGAGCTCTCAGCTGTCCCTGCTACCATGCCTTTGCTCTGCCAGCATGGACTCTAAACCTCTGAAACTATAAGTTGTATGTTTCCTTGGTTATGGTGTTTTATCATAGCATATCATAGCTGAAACACACCCCAGTATCCCTCATATCTATTTTCATATCATATATGTTCTAATATCCCCTTCTATTTAGGCCTATGAGCCCTTTATAGCTTTCTTGACTCTCTTAATGGTACAGACTAATTAATCAAATCTGAAATTTTGAATCTGGGGTCTACATTCAAAAGAGAACATACGATGTTTGTCTTTCTGGGCCTGAGTTACCAACTCAGTATATTTTCACAGTTACGTCCATTTATCAGCAAATTTCATTTCAGTTTTAGAAGTGTGTATGTGTTTTTGTTGTAAAAGGAGTGGTGGGCTATGTCCTGCCGCCTGGCTTGCTTAACCCCCAAAATAACCACATGGAAATTGTATTAATTAAATTACTGCTTGGGCTCTAAGCTCTAGCCTCTTATTGGCTAACTCTCACATATTAGTTTAACCCATTTCCATTAATGTGTATTGCCACTTGACTGTGGATTACTGGCATGAGTCTAACCAGCGTCTGTCTCGGGCAGGAAAACCATGGCATCTGCCATACTGCCTTCTTCCCAGCATTCTGTTCTGTCTACTCCACCTATCTAAGTCTGTCCTATCAAAAGGCCAAGGCAATTTCTTTATTCAATCAATGAAAGCAATACAAATACAGAAGGGCCTCCTACACCATATTTTGTACAGGGTCAGATATTACAGCCTCGTTTTATTCTCGTAGATGTAGAGTTCTCCTTTTTCCAGCACCATTTGTTAAAAAGGCTTTCTTTTTCCATGCGTATTTTTGTCAATGTTGCCAAAGATGGGGTGGGTGCTACTGCATGAGCTCACATCTGGATCTTCTATTTGATTCTGTTAATCTGCATTTCTAGTTCTGTGCCAGTACCATGTTATTTCTATTACTATGGCTTTTTATTATAATTTGAAATCAAGAACGGTGAACCCTGCAGCAGTGTTTTTAATTGTTTAGGATTTCTTTGCCCCTCTGGGGGTCTAAGATTTTTTCTTTCTGGGAAGAACTGTCTTCAATGGATCTGTGAGTTGCTCTTCGTAGATAGACATTTTCAAACATTAATTTCAACCCATGAGTGTGGAAGTCTTCCTATTTATGAATGTTTTCCTCGACTTCCTTCTTTGGTATGTTAAAAGTTTACATTGTAGAGAATTTCTACTGCCTTGGTAAGGCTCATTACAAGGTACTTTATCGTTTTGTGGCTATTTTGAATGGACTTGTTTCCTTGATTTCCTTTTCAGTTGTTTGTTGTTGGTATGTAGGAAGGCCACTTTGTTCTGTGTGTTAATTTTGCATTTTGCTACTTTGCTGAAAGCACTCATCATCTCAGGTCAGGTAAGGCACAAGAATTTCCATTTTCCTGTGTTTGTTATGAATTGCTTTGGGTCAAAAACCAGAATCTATTTTAGAGAAAGTTCATTGACTCCTGAGAAACCATATGCTCTGCGGTGTTTGGAGGCAATGTTCTCAGAATCTGCTACGTTCATTTAAGCTATGGTGTCAATTAACTCTAATATTTCTGCTGTTTGATTTCTTTTTGAATCCATTCATGCATTTATTAATTTCTTTAAATGTTTTATCATCATTTTTTTAAATTCTTTTGTCTGGAATTATGGCTTAGTCATCCTTGTTAGGGCCATTTACTCCAGGGTTGGTAGATTTTAGAGGAGATACGTTTTGGATTTCATGTGACTTGTGCTTTTACTTTGAGATTTGTATATCAGAGGTTATATCATACTGAGTTATAAGTGTTGCTAGGTCACCTTTCTTCTTTCAGTTGGGTGTTTGCAATGTCCAGAGGGACTAGCATGTAGTATGGCTGCGATGGTTTTGTCCTCTGTGAGACTAGTGTTCAGGACACCTGGCTCTATCCCTAGCTCTCCCCCGCATTAATACTCATGTGCAGATCCTCAGAAAATAAGTAACAATCAATTATACAATAATATCCTTTTTTAATTTATTTTTATTTTTGTTTATTTATTTATTAAATATTTCTGTCTCTTCCCTACCA
>NC_022009.1:81886921-81892297 GCF_000317375.1 Microtus ochrogaster
TGAAGGGAAAGGGGAGGAAACATGGAAAGTAGCTAGAAGAACACAGCGTGGTTAAGGAGGCCTGCTAAAAAGACTTGTACATTAAACACAGATGACACATATGTAGAGGAGGGACAAGTGGGACACAGATGACACATATGTAGAGGAGGGAGAAGTGGGTAGATACAGGACATGAAAACTGACTGACCCAATCGTTGGCTCTCATCTGGATTCCCTCGAGTTCCTTCCCTGGTGTTGGGTGGTCTTCTGTGATGGGCAATCTCCTTCTGTCCTGAGTGGGTTTTCAGATGACGAGACCATTTACATTGCTTCACAGGTGGAGCTCTGGTCTAGTTACACCCCTGCGAATTCCTTCTGGTCTCCAGCCTGAGACCAGCTCTGCCCCTGTGCTGCTCTGGCTAACGTCCTACAGATTGCTTGACATTGGTGTGAAGGTTACTACCGTGTAATTGCTTCTCGCTAGATGTTCAGCCCACTGCATACTGTTCAAATCTGTCCCGTGGGTTCCTTTCCACTGTCTCCCTATGTTTTGTTTGTCAGGTGTCAGTGTACAGTGCCTCCCAACTTGGTCTGAGTTTCCTAAGTATGTGATCTCGGGCTGTTGAACTACAGTGGGAGCTTATCAAGGGATAGAACCTGTAAAATCCCACCTGCACATCTCAGCTTCACTGAAGTGAAGGGGGAGGACAAGAAAAATTCCAAGTCCTAGAAGCTGGGTGGGACAGTTCCATCTATTTTCTCTATCTGGGGGCAACTTGTGCAAACAGCTGACAGACAAGAAGACATCTCTTCTTCTGGTTCTGCTCAGCATAACTGTGAATGGAGTTTTTAGATAAAATTTCTAGATTTGGGCTATGCTCGGCCTCTCCATCCCATCTCCAATATGGCAATTAAAGAGACAAGTTTTTAAAGTATGTCCTTATAATTCTCTGGGTTTCCTCAGTGTCTGTTCTTATGAAATGAAACTCATTTTTATTTTTGGTTTTATTAATTTGGATTATTCTCTCTCCGCCTTTTATTTAGTCTGGATAAGGATTTGTCAATCATTGATTTTTCTCAAAGAACCAACTCCTCATTTCATTGATCTTTAAATTGTTCTATTTACTGGTTTTAACACTCTGTCTGTTTATTTCCTGTTGTCTACTCCTCTTGGGTGTGCTTGCTTCTTTTCGTTCTAGAGTTTTCAGGTGTGCTGTTTAGTTCCTGGTAAAAGGTCTCTCCGGTTTCTTTATGAAGGCGCTTAGCGCTCTGAACTTTCCTCAGACCTGCCCTCACTGTGCCCCATAACTTCAGGCAATAGAGTCAGAGACCCACTCATCTTCACAATCACAGAGTCCACAAAAGTACCAAGCTCAAAGCGATACTATGCACACACATGCCCTGGTGCAGACCCGTGTAGGCCCTGTGCTCGCTGCTTTAGTCTTCATGTGCTCACATGTGCCTTGATCAGTTAATCCAGTGGAACATGCTTTCCTGGTGCTGTCTATGCCCTTCGGCTCTTACAGTCTTTCTGTCTCCTTTTCTGTGGGATTCCTTGAGCTCTGAGGGGAGGAATTTGATGGAAAAAGCAAGAGATATGCATTATTAAATAGTCCTACTCAAGAAGTGGTCCTGCTCATCATCGGTTCCCCTTTATGATAAATTTAGTGGCCGTCTAGTGACTGTTATCACTGGAGTGGGTCAGGATTATTCCCACAAGATAATGACTTCTGTTTCTTTTCTGAGGGCAACCTTGCCCTCATTCCCTTATCTGAGAGACCGAGGCTGTCTGTCCGCTGAGATTTATTCTTCCTGGAATCCAAGGTGACTGAAGGGTTTGATCAACTTAGTTCTGTGTCTTCAGCCTTGAAGCAAGATGAGATAAGTTAGGTTTGCAGAGCAAAGTAGGACTCTGAGCCAAAGCAAAGACAGCAGACACAGGATGAAGCCCAGAGCCAGGCTCTCATCCTGCTTTAGTTGCCTATGGCCAAAGTGAGGAGACAATAGTTTTCAGCAAAAGTAGCTTCTAACTGTGATATTAAAGGGTATTCAGTGGTATTAAGAAGTCATGAAATTATACTTTATATAAAAATAATAGTAATAATATGTTAGCAAGTGGAGAATAGCACTTGGGAGGAGGAAGCAGCAGATCATGGGGTTTAGTCAGCCTAGGCAACAAGTGAGGTCCTGTCTCCTAACAAGGAAGAAGGCAAACAAACAAAACTTCATGTTTAAAGTAAGACCACATTATTTTGGTATGGAAAAACACCAAATGCTGTGGAATAATCTTCTTGTACACTGTAAAGATCTGTCACTTGAATTGGTTCAATAAAATGCTCATTGGCCAGTAGCCAGGAAGTATAGGTAGGGTGACCAAACTAAGGATGCTGGGAGGAAGAAGTGCAGAGTCAGGGGAGTCACCAGCCAGATGCAGAGGGAACAAGAGATGAACATTCCATGCTAATAAAGGTATTTCCATGTTCAGAGAGTAAATAAGGAATATGGGTGTAAGAGTTAGCTTGTAATAAGTCTGAGTTATTAGGCAAGCATTTATAGTTAATATAAGCCTCTATGTGGTAATTTGGGAAGTGGCTGCAGGGTATTTGGGACCAGGTGGTTGAGACAAGAAATATACATTTACAGCACTAAATGCTTGTTAAAACACTTTAAAATCTCATTATGGGCCTTACAGCATCTTTCTGTTGGGATCAAGGTATTATCTCCATTTTTCAGATAAAAGTAAGGCTTAGAGATTTTGTATGATTTAGTCAAAGTCACAGAAGTTAAAAGTAGCAAACCCGGGTCTAAAATCTTGTTTATTTTGTAGTCTGCCTGTGCTGGCTAGTTTTATATCAATATGACACAAGTCAGAGTTATTTGGGAATAATCTGGGTCTGGGGTCATCAAGAGATCTGATCATGAATAAATTTTTAACAAAGAAGAAGCTTTATTCAGATACTTCCGCCAGGTGCTCATGCTGCCAAGACTGCACCTGAAAGTTCTTCCAAGATAGAAGTCCGAGTTACATTAGTCAGGGGTTTATAAAGGCAAAACTTACAAGGCTGTATACTTCCTGCCTACCTATAATCAGGCACACATCCTGCCTATGTGTAGTTGGGGGCAAGCAAGCTTGTTTACAGAAGTGAAAACCCACAGTTGGTTTGTTATCTTATATGAACAAGGCAAGACAATTATAAGAACAGCCCCCAGCATTCTGGAGAGTTATCTGTCCTTGTTCAAGTGGGGTTTACAGGTTAGAGACATTTTTGTTTTATAGTTCTCTTAAGCATGGTAATTTAATGTCCACCATCACAGGAAAAGGGAACCCCAAATAAGAAAATGCTTCTACCAGATTGACCTGTGGTGCATTTTCTCCATTGATACTGAGGTGGGAAGGCCCAGCTCTCTGTGGGCAGTGTCATCCCTGGGCAGGTGGTCCTGACTGCTGCAAGAAAGGATCAGGTTGAGCAAGCATGGGGTGCAAGCCTGAAAGCAGCCCTCTTCTGCGGCCTCTGCATCAGTTCCTGTGCCCAGGCTCCTGCCCTGATTGAGTTCCTGCCCCAACTCCTTTTCATGATGGAATAGGATATGCAAACTGAAATAAATCCTTTCATTTCGAGTTTCTAATTTGGCAGGGCAAGACAGTGCAGAGGCTACTCTGTCTTGAATTCTTGCTGGGGTCATTTTAGGTTTAACTAAAAGTTGGTCTCCTGGATGGAGAATCCTATGGAAAATTATCCAGCTCTATTCTAGGAACCCAACATCAACATCCCTCAGCTAACTTAGCTTCTGTTAAACTACTCATTCACACAGAATCCCTGCTCATCCATTTCAGCTGCATATCTTGACTTCTGTTAAACTACTTATATGAAGCCCCCCTGAAACTGCTAAGCAAATTTCCAGGATGTGTTTTTGCTTTCAAAAACCCTGTGCTCTGTACACTTGGTGCTATACATAGGTACCAAATACCTTAGGGTAGTCCCAGCTGACTGGAATAAAGATCAATTGGCTATTAACTCTATCTAGTGATTTTCTCTGGTGGACTCCCTGTAACATTTTGGAGGTCCCAGCAAGACATACCTAGACCAGGCCCTAACACTTAGGAGCCGAGAAGAGTACTCCAGCAGGAAAGGACTCCTGGGGGCAGGGTGCTTACCCTGAGAGGTTCCAGGGATCTGGGAAAACCCTCTCTGACACATCACTGCCCAGTGCTTTGCAGGCACTCTGATGCCATAACTCTAAAAGACAAATAGAAAGTCATCTTCTGACCACACGCAGAGGTAAGTTTGGTCAGTAGAAGGAGACATATGATTAACACACAAGAGGTGAGGTCAGATGTGGCCATAGATCTGTGTGTCCACAATCCATGTGAAGTGTCACCAGTCTCCTGTAGTCTGTTAAGGTATACGAATGCATGGTGCCCAACCCCGGTTGTCTTTACTATCTGCCTCCCTGAATATTTCATTCTATTCACTATATCAATTCCAGTGTGCCTCTCTGCCTATTTCTGTAGTCCTGTGAGTTGGAGAAACAGACTTAAAATGGAAGGGGGTATAAGTTGTCCTAAGATGGAAGTCACCACTGCCTCTAAGACGGTGCATGATTTCCTGCAGGCTCATGGTCATGCTGAGCCTCCCATGCATGCTAGGGCATCCCACTTGGGTGCGGCCGGGCACAGAAACTGGCTGCTGCTCTTGCTATGATGATTGTAGGGAAAGAGGCCAATGGAAAATCACCCTTCCCCTGGCAGGCCCCAGAGCTTGAGGCTTGGAAATCCCTGCCTCTGTGACTCAGCATAAATGGCCAACAATGTTTCAGAGCTAAAGTCTAACAGCCAAGCAATATGTCCGGCAACACTGTACTTTTCCACTAGCTCACTGTGGATTAAAACCTTACACTGACTTAGGTAGGCTTTCCTGATGTCTGTGCTCTTTCTTGGGTGTGAGCTGCACCATGATTGTGGTGGCTTGAAAGAAAATGCTCCCAAAAGGTGTGTGTTGTAGGAGGCTGCTTTCATTTCCTGACTGCCTGGCAGGTCAGACCCAAAATAATCACACAGAAACTATATTATTTAAAACACTACTTGGCCAATGACTCTACTGGATTTCTAGCAAGCTCTTACATATTAAATTAACCCAGTTCTATTGTTTTGTATTTTACCATGAGGCTTGTGGCCTACTGGCAAGGTTCTGACTGGCATCTTGTATCTTTCTGGCATCTCCATGGCATCTCTTTGACTCCACCTTCTTTCTCCCAATATTCAGTTTAGTTTTACCTGCCTAGCTCTGTTCTACTCTATCACAGGCCAAGAAAACTTCTTTATTCATTAACCAATAAAAGCAACACATAGACAGGACTTCCTACACCATTTCCCCTTTTCTGTTTAAATAAAAAAGG
>NC_022009.1:81893477-81897484 GCF_000317375.1 Microtus ochrogaster
TGCTTGGCCAATGATTCAGACATATTTCTGGCTAACTCATATCTTAAATTAACCCTTCTCTATTATTTTGCATTTAATAAGAGGTTCCTGGTTTGTTACCTCTCCCTTCTTGGGCAACTACATTTTGTCTTTCTCCTTCAGAAGCTAGGTGGCATCTGCTTCCTTCAGCAGCTACATGGTATCCCTTTGACTCCACCTGCTCTCTCTATATATCTCTGTTCAGATTTCCCACCTGCCTTTATTCTTCTAATCCATTGGCTGAAACAGCTTCTTTACTAATCGATGGTAATAAAATATATTCACAGCATACAGAGGGGAATCCCACATCACCTCCCCTTTATGGACCAGTCATTCCCCGAGGAAAAGTGGAAGTTCAACCCCTTCCCTGTTTGTGGTTTATGTCTCTTTCTATACCAATGACTTGTATAATTGGAAGACTCCAAACCCTCTATTTGGAAGAATCTTCAGGCTCTTCTCAGCCTTTTGGAAACTGTTTTAAAGCAAGAAGACATAGGATACTCTTCACTCCTCCCAAAAAAAATCTATTGGGAGGATTAGAAGTGGAAAGTGGGTAATTTAAGGTAAGTCAAGTAACTCAAGGACCTGATGAGTTACCTGCTGGGTTCCTGCAGAGGCGCTGTGAGACATCCTGCATATTTACCTCATAGTCTCAAATGCTCCTGAAAACCAGAGAGGCGCTAATATTGGCTTTGTCATGCAGTCGGCCCCAGGCATAAGGAGAAAGCTCCAGATATTAGAGGGTCTCTTCAAGCTCTGGGGTCCAGAGTCTTAGTTAAGAAGGTTCAGCTTCGGTCAGTTGCCTAGGCTAAACTTAGAGGAAGCAAAGCAAATGTTTCCCCAGGACCGTGTTTCAGCTATCCTGCAAATCCCTGCTCAGACATCAAAAATATAAGTGTGGAAATTGTTGTGGTTGAATGGATACTGCTGGCTGTGGAGGGTGGATTTGCTGAGAGATGTCTGGTGTTCTCTATACCAGTGATATGCAGCCTTTGGAATGGACTAAAATTGGAGAAAAGGGCCTTCAAGGCCTTGGAAAATTCCCTGGTGTCTGTCTGCCCCGGCCATGGCTCTCACAGCATTGCTAAGTCATTATGCTTGTAAGTGGATGATGTAAGAAGCACTAACTAAAGGATTCTCATGCACACCTGGGACCCTGGGAAAGGCTGGTGGCATAGCTGTCCATGAGACTTGACTTAGTCCCAGCGGCCACAGCATGTATAAGGGCCATAGCCACCATCGCTCAGCTGAGTTTTTAGCTTTAACTCAAACATTCCCCACTTGGGGACAGTCAAGATTATCACCACATACACTGATAACCAATATGCTTTTACCACGGCCCATTATCCATGGGGCTCCATACAGGGCAAGAGGATTGCTAACCTCAGCACGAAAGAAAGCAAAAATAGAGAAGAGACCTTAGCTCTATGGGAAGCTATCTTGTTACCTAAGAGAGTGTCCATTGCAAATGACACCCAAAAGGGAAGTACCCAGAAGCCAGAGGCAAAAAAGCCACTTGACTGCCCAGCTACAAGTCTATGGAGCTTCTCCAAGCCCAGCTTACAAATACGCCCAAAATACAACCTGACGAGATTGACTGGGTGAAATGAGAACTAACAAAACAGGATAAACAAGGATATCGGATGCCCCTGGACGACAGACCCATCCTTTCTGTGGCTCTGGAGGTGACTGGTTGCAGAATTCCACCAAGCTACCCACCTAGTGATACACAAAACCTTTTAAATTCCTCAGATCCGAGTATTGAATGCCAAATTAAAGAAGCCTGTTGATAGTCACCACGTGTAGATGCCACCTGTGCTCAGGTAAACCCCAGAGGGAAAAGGAAGATTCCACAAGGGATTCAGGCTCTAGGAACTGGACATGGGGAACATGGGGAACATGGGGAGCTGGACTTTACTGAAATCAGGCCGACTGTTTTAGGCTATAAATATTTGCTGGTGTTTGTAGACACCTTCTCAGGATGATTGGAGGCCTGCCCCACCCAAACAGAGCCCCTATATATAGGATCTCAGTTTCCCCTCCCTCCTCCCCTCTTAATCATCCCCCATGCCTGCTTTCCATCTATCTGCCTCCCCTTACACTCCTCCCCTCTCTCCATTCAGAAAGGGGCAGAGCTCCCAGGGCCTTGAAGAAAGCATGGTGCATCAAGTTGAGGCAGGACCAAACAAGCTCCTCCCCCTGAGTCAAGGCTGGGCTAGGTAATCCAGCACGGGGAACAGGTTCCAAAAGCCAGCTAAGTACTAGGAACAGGTCCTGATCTCTCTGCTAGGAGCCTTACAGAGACCACACTACACAACTGTCACATACATGCAGAGGGCCTAGATTGGTTCCATGGAGGCTCCCTAATTGTTCGTCCAGAATCCATGAACTCAGGTTAGATAACTCTGTGAGTTCCCCCACTTTGACACCCCTAGCTCATACAATAAAATTCTTTAGGAAATAATTTTTAAATTTGGATTGCTCCTAGGTTCGGGGTCTGACAATGACTTGACTTTTGCAGTGGTTTAAAAGAAAATGACCCCCAAAGAGAGTGGCATTATTAGGAGTTGTGGACTTGTTGGAGGAAGTATGTCACTGTGGGGGTGGGGTTTGAGGTCTCTTTTGCTCAAGTTTCCCCTCAGAGTGACAGTCAACTTCCTGCTGCCTTCTGGTCAAGATGCAGTGCTCTCAGTTCCAGTACCATGTCTACCTTGAATGCTGCCATGCTCCCTTCATGATGATAATGGACAAAACCTCTGAAACTGTAAGTGATCCTTCCTCAATTAAATGTTTTCTTTATAGGAACTGTGGTGGTCTTTGTCTCTCTTCACAGCTATAAAACCTGAACTAAGACAGAAGTTGGTACTAGGGACTGGGGTATTGCTGTGATAGGCCTAGTAATGCTTTTGTTTGGAGTAATATGAACTTTGGTGTTTTGGGTTTGGAAATCAGTGGACTGCTTTAAGCACACTGCTCAATGGGATGTAGGAGGAGGAACAAGGAAGACAGTGCTGCTGAAAATGATTTGAAATGTCAGGAGCTGGCTCAAGAGATTTCAGAGAAGAATTTCAGTATTCTGTCTAGAAATCATTCTTGTGATATTTTAGTGAAGGAGGTGGCTGCCTTTTGCCCTTGTATGACGAGTCTTCCTGGGGCAAAAGTGAAGAGTTTTGTATTAATTCAATTGGCAGAAGAAATCTGAAAGCAGCCTAGTATAAACTCGATCGTGTGGCTATTAGTGGTCGCTCTAGTGAAGAGGTATCATGAAAAGGAGCAAGCTGAGCAAGGAAAAATATTTGAGGAGAAAGAGGTTACCAAGAAGTGGAATGGAGCTAAATGCTGGGTTCAAGGAGATAAATGCATTAAGAAATGAAATAAAGGAAATGGTGACCTAAAAGCAAGATTCTACACAGCTAAGTTTCCAACTGGTGAGAAGGAACTGAAGAAAAGCTTGGAGCCAGGTGTGGTGGAGCACACCTTTAATTTCAGCATTGGGAAGGCAGAGGCTGGCAGATCTCTGAGTCTGAGGCCAGCCTGGTCTACAGAGCAAGTTTGAGGACAGCCAAGCTTAGACAGTGAAGGACAGAAAGTGGTGAAGATATAATTGAACAAGGGAGCCATGTTCCAGCCCCAATAAGCAGCAGAACTTGACAGCTACAGCCGTGTGGTTATTTGGCTTTAGAGGTAAGGGGAGAAGAAAGGAGTTAAGGAATAACCCTGCTGAGGCCAGGCATGTGTCAAGGGTGTCCCTGATTGGTGGTCTAGTAGAGAGACCACTGTGTGAGGCTGTGAAGCTGAAGCCTGGATTGCCTTGGAGAACTCAAGATGTCAGAGCTGGCACAGGCTTGTGATACCTGCTGTGAGCTGCTAACAGGGAGGAACCAACTCAAGAGAAAGAAGGGTGTGGTAGACAACAAAGATGAACAGATTTGGAGATCTGAGTGGCTGGGTGGGCTCCCCATAACACTTTTGGAGTCACAGAAAAAGAA
>NC_022009.1:81922465-81961933 GCF_000317375.1 Microtus ochrogaster
TTTTTTTGTTTTTTAGTCTTACCCGTCTTTGGTATATGTATTTTAATCATGCATGTCCACGTCTTAGGCTCCTGGGAGGAAAAAGGATCAAATCTGTCTTTGACTGTCAACATCTGTAAGCAAAGGGGTTAAGGGAGAAAGTACCTCTGGGCTCTGTGTCGCTGAGCCACTTTTGTTGTAAAGAGAATTTATTTGTAATTAGATGATGTTTTGTGAAAATACGTGTTCCTAAGGCTAAAATCTATTAATTAAAGGAATTTAGTATCACCAGGGTTGGAAATGCCCTTAAAAAAAAAAAAACTGGGGTGTGAGAGATTCCCTGAACAGAACATCATCAGAAAAAGGAATCCTACAGGACAAGGCAGGTCCTTGTTCTGGTAACAGGTCAGGAGCCTGGCACAGCTGTGTCCCTTCGTGGGGCAGCCCGAAAATTGCATGAGGCCCTGAGCCTTTAAGGTAATGGCTTGGGAATCAGAACTTACCCTGATAAAGCCAGTCTTAGCCCGGTGTAGAGCAGGTGTGGGGGAGAAACAGCCTGTTACCTGTCAGTTTCTGCTGCTCCCAGGTGGACCGGCTCCTTGGGTCCAATCTCTTCTGCTGTTGTTACAATCTACAATTACACATCTAATCCTTGGTGGTCCAGTTTACTGCTCCTATGGTGTCTGTGTGTACAAGAAGCAGTGGTTCTCAGCAGTTCCTACTGAGGTCAGGAGACACTTGTGGGTACCACTGCTCCCGATGCTTCCTCAGAGAGGCCTCTCCAGGCTCAGGAGGTTCATTCACAGTGATTGTCTCTTGTGGAATAGACTTCATTGTGAACACACAGAGACAGGCACGTGTGCGGACACACACACACACAGACACACAGACACACACACACACACACACTACTCTTTTATTGGATCTCGTAGAAGAGGTTCTTAATCTGCCATTTTACCTGGAAATCCTCTTCAGTATTTTTTCTCTTCTTCAGACTGGACAATTTCTATTAATCCATTCTCAAGGTTATAGCTCATTCCTTTCATTATTTCACCCAAATTTATTGTTGAGGCCACCTAGTGACAGTTTCATTTAGCTTATTCTAATTTCTGGCTCTAGAAATTGGACCACTGGGGTCTCCATTCATGCTTGCTATTTCTTTATTGAGGGTTCCTACTTGTGTTCCTACATGAGTCATGACCATCATGTTTTTCCTTTAATTCTTTAAACACGGTCTCCTTTCATTCTTTAAACCTATTTATAATTACAGCTTTGATGTTTGTGCTGCCAAATGCAGTTTCCCCATGACTATGAGGCACATTGTTTCTTTTTGTGTCTTAGGAAGTGCTGAAAAATAGACACAATTGAAACAATTCCTGATTCTCTTTATTTTACCCATAAATTGTAATTATCCTAGCATCTGACCTGGACCTGATGGAAAGATCTCTCTCCCAAGCCTGTGCAAACACTGAATTAGAGAAAGTTCACTTCCTAAGACTCCTACCCTGTCAGTAGAACTGAATTAGCTGCAAACCCACAGGTCAGACATTTTGAAGATTACCTCATTTGAACTTCAGGTGAGTTTTCTATGAGCAGACATGACCCTCAGCAGTCAGAGATGAATAGTTGGTCTAGCTCCTCCCTGTTCCTCTGTTTTCTGGATCTCTACACATTTGAGTCTGTTCACACTCATTGGAACAGGAATCACACTTTGTTTGTGTTTAACACACGGACTCTCTGTGTATCCCTGACTGTCCTGGAACTTTCTATGTAGACCAGACTGGTCTCAGCCTCACAGAGACCCACCTGCCTCTGCCTCAGAATGCTGGGATTTGGGCATGTGCCACCATACCCGGCAAGGCCACACTTTTGGCCAACAGCTGTAGTGTCTGTTTTTTCCAGTTTGCTAATACAATGATGCTAGTTGGTGGGGGGGGGTTGCTCAGATTAGTTCCCTCTGACTATGAAACTGTTGTGATTCGCAGCCATCTCTATCCTGGAAAACTTAAATTTCCTCACCAACTGAGGTAAGATAAGAGACAAGAGACTCCCAACACAAGAGGCTGCTAGTTACCATGGTCCTTAGTCAACAGCCAACAGATTTTCATAAATGCTTCAGAAGTTTTGTTTGTTTTTAATCTAGTGTTCAAAATCCTTACGTAATTGTTTTGTCTCAGTTCACACGTATGCGTGTGTGCACACACGCACACACACACACACACACACACACACACACACACTGCCTTTTAATAAAGCGTTTAGTAGGTACCTAGCCCTGACTCACCCTCTCCCTGCCTTAGCCTCCCAGACTCTGTGTATGCAGTACTGTGTAAGGCTTTTACACTTTGGAGGATACAGAGAATTCTCTAGCTTACCACAGTTCAAGGTTGTGTTTCTCTATGTATTTTTATCACTTTTTTTTGTCAAAATAAAGTTCAGCTTACATAATGTGCACATAGTTTCAAATATAATATGAACAGTGATTATTTCTTCACCTTAGTTTCCTGAGTTGAGTATTAATTTATATTTTCTTTAGTTATTTCCCTACCAAACCAATCAAATAAACCATCACTTCTCTTTCTATTATTATTTTTCCATCTGGGCATTTCTCTGAGAGTCCTTTCTTCTATGATTGTAATTCGATTGCTTTTTTTTTCCCTTTGCTTTTCGGCAGAATAACTCTCATTCTGAGAACGTCCTTTGTTTTTCTCCCATGTTGGGGGTGCTGTTTCATGGTTAAATGCTATTGTTCTGAAAGCAGGAAGTGCAGTGACCAGAAGCATTGGCTCTGCAGACAGAGTCCAGCTTGGCCTGGAGTCCAGGTCTGTATTAGTACACCTGCTACCTCGGAAGCCCAGCTTTTCCAGCAGGGATGCGAAGGAAAGCAATGCTGACCCACTCAGCACTCAGTGGTCCCAAGGACCCCAGGAGCTGAACAGCAGCACCTCTGTTATCTTAGATTCACCTTAGGTAAGGTAGCATGTGTTTGCTGAAGCTCTGGCATGTTTTGAGGTGTGTTCAGGAGACGTCTGAATGTTGAAGTTTCCGTGTCATCATCTAGCACATTTCAGCCCCACTGTTGTAAAACTGATTGTTTCCTTTTAATGACATTAAAAAGAGAAGTAAAGAAATGAAAACAAAACCAAACGCAATTCTTGGGAATTTTCAGAATCTCTTTTTCTTCCTGCTTTGAATTTTCTTAAGAGGTAGACAGACAGTGTCTGGGCCTCTTTTAAGGCCACCTGTTCTTTCGGATTAGAGTTCCATCTTTATGGTCTTGCTTCATTTTTATTACATCCTGGAGCTGAAAAGATGGCTCAACAGTTAAGAGGACTCACAGCTCTCTCAGAGGTCCAGGGTTTGGTGACAGCTCACAACTGTAAGGCCCTCGTCACATGCAAGTGGTGGGCTAGGCCCTGTCCCAGACTACACTAAAGGTCATTTCCAGCCCTTGAGACACAGGGGCCAAGTTCTTCCCTACAGAGGAAAAAAAAACCCAAGATTATTCCACAGAAACCCATGAATCCCAGGTTGCACTGCAAAGCTCTGCCTGTCACCTTCCCTACCCCAAGAAACCCTATATTATAATCATATTAGCTACAATGGGGAAGAAAAGCAAGAGTCCTTAGTGGCTTTTATTTTTATTCCTCTTCTTTACAATTACCTTTATCTATGCACTTTTAGGAGTTTATGATTACACATAGTCTCTTGCATTTTTACTTCTTACTCACATTTTTCTCTTTGTTTTCTTTCTTCCTTGAGCCATGTGCCTTTACTGCATTGCTGTTTTTTTTCCTTTTCTTGTCTTTTTGGTTTTCCTTTGTTGCCACTTCTAATTTTTTTATTGATTTTTTATTGAGCCCTACATTTTTCTCTGCTCCCCTCCCTACCTCTCCCCTCCCCTTCAACCCACCTCTAATTTTTAATTGCATAGTATTTTGTATATTGTTTCCTCCTTTCCCCCTATTAGTGGTATATTTGCTGTTTTTAATTGGTTTTCATTGTATTCTAATACCTGGTTTTGGTCTTATTAGTGCTACTTTTGCTTTCTCTTCTCTGAGTAGTGTTGGGTACTGAGCCCTTAGAAGAAAGTTGCTCACTCAGATAGCTCCTATGATAAACAAGAGAAGATATCCCTCCAAACACATGCGCAGATGACAACACAGAAAATCAAGTAGCATGTCAATCGAGGTAGCAAGAATTTTCTAAAACTCCAACACATGAGCTCAGAGACATTGAAATGGCTGAAATGCCAAGGACTCCAGAGTCTATTTTTAAAATGACTGACGGTATTAAAGAGGGTTGAGACAAACTGGTAATAAAATAAAGACGTCAATTAAAGACTCGGTTGAGAAAGTCAACAGCTTTGACAAAAAAATTCAACAAAGAACTGGAGATTCTGCCAAACCAAACCAAAAGAGATCAAAAGAAACAGGACTCCCAGAAAAGAGATTTCAGTAAGTCAAGTGAAGCTCAACAGAACAACTTAGAAATAGCTTACACTCCGTGGAAGAAAGGACTGCAGGAGCTAAAGACAACTAAGGAATTGGTATGGCTGGAGAATAGCCAAGAAGGAAAAAAAAAAAAAAGCAATCATGATATCCACCACCCCAGAGTTCTGGAACACACAGGGAGACCAGACTTGAATATGTGGTGTGAAAGAGGGAGCCAAGGTATAGGCAAAAGGCTCAGAAAATCCATTCAATGCACCACAGCCGAAAGTTTCACAACTCTAGGGAAAGAAATGGACACCCACGTATTAGCGGCTTTTAGAACCCCAAGTAGATGTGGCCATGTTATAGTTAAAATGTCCACAGGGCACAACAAAGAAAGAACACTGAAAGCCATAACAGAGAGGCACCAAGTTACATACTAAGGTATAAGAAAGAAGTGTGATAAATAAAAGATGACAAAGGAAAAGAATGTGGGGAAGAAGACAACAGCCGGAACATAAAATCTACATAGAAATCAAGCAAAGAAGGCTGGGGTGGCAGCTTAGAGCTTAGGAGCATTTGCTGCTATTCAAGAGGACATGCTTGGGGTGGCTCACAACTGCCTACAACTCCAGGGCCAGAGGATCTCCTGCCCTCTGCTGGCCTGACTAAGAAGCTGCGCTCCCATCCCCCACACTTATAATTCAAAACAGAAATAAATCTTGGGGCTGAAGAGCAGGCTTTGTGGTTAAGAGCATGCACTCCTCTTGCAGAGGACCCATGTTCTGCTTCAAGTGCCCACTTCAGATTGCTCACAACCACCTGCAACCCTTGCTGAAGGAGATCTGAAACTTCTGGCTTCCTAAGGCACCTGCTATCTGTACACATACACACACACACACACACACACACACACACACACACACACACACAGAGAGAGAGAGAGAGAGAGAGAGAGAGAGAGAGAGAGAGAAAAAAATCGTTTAGACATTAAAAGTACAACTTTTACAAACATTCAGGTAAGGAAAGGAATAGGGCTGGTGATATGACTTAATGGGTGAGTGCTGGCTGTCAGTCTAGACCATCTGAGTTCTGAGGCCCCCACACGTCAGAAGAAAACTGATGTCCTCTGACCTCCACACGTGTGCTATGGCATGTGAATGTGCACACGCACAAGACGTAATGCAAATAAGAAAAGGCTGATAAGTGTACTATTTAATTATTAACCATTTAATATTAGAATTTAAATATAAGAGTATTAGAGTCAGAATAATAGCGCGGTCTTAGCTGAAAGAGTAAAGCACAGAAGCCACGGAGCCCTCCAGGCCAGAAGAATAAGCTGCAGGCATCATACCAGAGTCACAGCAACAAAAACAGCACGTTACTGAAAGAAAACAGACATGTGCACTGTGGACTGGAGCAGAGAGCACAGAAACAATCCCACACAGCTACAACTGTCTGCTTCTTCACAACGGTGCCAAAAATGTATGTTGGAGAGAAGACAGCATCTTTAATAAGGAAGAGGTGTTGGGAAGACTGGTACCCACATATAGAACAGCTCCTGTCTCTCACCTTGTACAAGAATTGACTCAAAATGGTTCATAAAAATCTTCAAGGCTTGCACCTTTGAAACTGCTATAGACATACATGAGGGAAACACTTCAGGGCATCTGCACAGGCGACAGCTTCCTGTATAGGTCACCAACATCTCAGGGAGCAACAACAGGATTGATAAATGAAACTGCATCAAGTTAAAAACGTGTTTGTGCTGCAAAGGGAACAACTGCCAGAGAAAGAAAGAGTTTGCAGAATGGGAGGAAAACTTGGCCGGACATGTATCTGATACCGGGTTCACATCCAGAATACATACAAAAGTCTGCTGTTTATAAGAAATAGTTGGAACTGGAGGCCATCATGTTAAGTGAAATACACCAGAATTGGGCGTAGAACATCGTTTCTCTCATATGCAAAATCTATATTTATTTACTGGTCTTAAAGATTTAATTTATTTTAACTTATGTGTATCATGACATGTGTGTGTGTGTGTGTGTGCGTGTGTGTGCACATGTGTATACATCCATGGACACCAGAAAAGTGTGTCAGATCTCCTGTAACTTGCCCCTGACTTATGCACTGGGATCTGAACTTAGGTCCTGTGCAAAAACAGCAGCGCCTTTAACCACTGAGTCAACTTTCAGCTCCCAGGTTCTAGATTTTTTTTTTAGCACAGAAAAGAGATTTATTCAATATGACTACATAGTGATGATTTAAAGAAAAAGAATAGGGAGAAGACTCAGGAGAAACCACACAGAAACGATATCAATTACAACACTGCTTGGCCAATGATTCAAAAATATTCCTAGCTAACTCTTAAATCTTAAATTAACCCATTTATATTAATCCACGTATTGGCACGTGGTTGTGGCTTACAAGTAAGGATCCGGTGTCTGTCTCCTTTGGCAGTTACATGGCATCTCCTTGACTCCACCTGTTCTCTCTCTACATCTCTTTTTGGAGTTTCTGCCTGGCTTTTCTCTATTGAGTCACTGGTTGAAAGCAGCTTCTTTATTAACCAATGGCAGTAAAACATATTCACAGTGTACAGAGGGGCATCCCACATCATACCTGCTTTTCTAAAGAAGTGGGGAAGCCACTTCCTCCAAATGACACAGAAACAATACTAAGCAGGACTAGAAGCCTCCCTTCTACCTTCACCTCCTGGCTGCATGATGGGAATTTGAGTGAAGGAACACATCTGCCACCACCAGGTCAATGTCAGCACACTGATGCCTCAGGAAACAAGCAGCCCCCGAATCTGTTTTTCCTCACAGGCATGTAAGCTGTTAAAAGTCAACCTTTTCAACACTGTTTCCTCTAGCTATGGTCCTTGGTACTTTGTATACGATAGTGTGAATTAATCAGCACATTTTCTGACATTGGTTGTGGTCTATTGAGTACTTCCCTGTAGCTAACCTACCATTTTCAGCTGTATTGTCTAACACTGTAGTCTATGGGAGATCTTTGAGCTTTTCCCAGTATGGCTTCTTTGCCAGGGAAACATACACCAGGCTTGAAAACTCATCTTCTCCTTATCAGGGAGTGAGACAAAAAGTTGGCCTTGATTTTCTCATTATTGGACAAGTGTTTTGTTCTGTTTTTTTTTTAAATCTTGTTGTTGGGTTTTTTGTTTGTTTTTTTTTTTTTTGAGACAGGGTTTCTCTGGAGTTTTTGGTGCCTGTCCTCGAAGATTAAGACTTCCAAAGTTCAACAAACAGAAAGGCCTGGAAAGCCATCCAAGCAAAGTAACAAGCAGAGGTTCTCCAGTCATGCTTTGGGGAGAGATGAGTGCAGAGACTAGTGAAAAGTCACATGTTATAGGATGTATGTATGTTACCCAAAGTCTTTATGTCCATTGTTCTGTGAGGAGAGGACACATGATGGACATTTGCACTTTCAAACCTTAAGATGTTGCTACCGACCATAAAAGAGGTATCCGTTTTAATTCTATTCCTTCTGGAGAGATTGACTGACATAAAGACATATGTCCTTCAGTGTTGGCCTCTTGTAATCAGAAGCATACTTTATTAGGAAGGCTACCGAATAAAAGGCTTTGTTGTGAATTATTATTAAGTCATTGTATATTACTGCATCGGTTTCTAAGTGGGGTCTTAAAATTTACTGACACTTAATTTCTATGGACAATAAAAAGGCCAATCAAAATGTAAGTTAGTTAAGACATGTGCTCCTGTTCTTGAGAAATAAAGACTACATTTGGAAGTATTTGATTTAAAAAATGTCAATGATTTTGGAGGGGGAGCATGCAACTCTGAGAGCAAATGTGATTTATGATTTATGAGCTCATTAGGGGCAAAGCTGGAACTAGCACTTGGCTCTTCATATTCTGATTTCAATAAGTTTTTATTGCACAAATTGTCTTCCTGGTGTGCAAAGATTTAAAGTCAATTCAGCCTAAGACAAGTGTTTCATCAATTTCCAACTTGTTCAGAAATATAATTAAGACACAGAAAAAACACAAAGAATAAAATATTGATTCTCTAGAAACCATCTATCTTAAGAAATAAACTATTATATTATCTACTATGTAGTTTGAGAAGTAAGATACAGTGGTCTGGAGGGATTTCTGAGTGGTAAAGAATGCGTACTGTTCTTTCAGTGGACCAGAGTTTGGGTTCCAGCACCCATGTTAGGCAGTTAACAACTGTCTGTAATTATAGGTACAGAAACTCTGATCCTTTTGACCTCAGTAGGTACCTACACTTACAGACACACATACATGTAATTAAAAATAATGAAAATAACTCTTTGAAAAATTAAAGAAATAAAATATAGACACTGTGGTACTTTGAAAGAAAATGGCCCCCAAAGGGAGTGGCACTCTTAGGAGGTGTGGCTTTTTGGAGTGGGTGTGGCCCTGCTGGAGGAAGTGTGTCACTGTAGGGGAGGGCTTTGAGGTCTCCTAGCCACATGTAGTGTATGAGTTTACTCCGTGTTGCCTGAATCAAATGTAGAACTCTCAGCTACCTCTCCAGCACCATGTCTGTCTGCACATCACCATGTCCCACTGTAATGATAACCAACGGAACCTCTGAACTGTAAGAAAGCTACTACAATTAAATGTTTTCCCTTTTCAGAGTTTCTGTGGTTGTGGTGTCTCTTTGCATCAATAGAAAGCCTAACTAAGATGAGCACATTTAAAGTTCTTTCTGTATGACATTTAATACCCTCCTGAGAGAACCAGTATCTTGAATTGGTTATTATTTTTTGATGAATATTTTAACATTTATCACACACACATATGTACATAAGTAACATATGGTATTCTTTTGATTTTAAAGCTTTATAAATGGTATTACGCTATATCTTATTCTGTATCTTTTTCCATTTCACCTTTTTGAGATGTATGGATATTAATACATACATTCTAGTTCAATGTGGTTACCATATAAGACTACACAACTACATATTTCTCTGTTCTTATGAGCTGAACAAGCCTGGATCAAACCAGCTCATGTTTGCAGTCCCCCCTATGTCCACTGAGGCTGAAAGGGCTCGTTGCCTCTGCAGGACATCTCTACTTGGAAGAGGGTTAAATCAATCCTGACTCTATTATTAACAAGGAAAGAGGGGATGGCCACTAGACAAGCCATCAACAATGCTGCCAAGCCATTTACCAGATCACTAGCCTGCTTCCCTGGGCAAGCTATTTCATATCTTTGAGCCACAATTTTCGTATCTGTGAAATTTAAAATAGTGCTAGTACCTCAGAAGTCTTTCACAGTCTAGCACATATACCGTTAAACAGCATCCTTCCAAAAGTCAGTTATGTAGCATGCCAGTGTTCTGATTATTGACAGTTATGGTTTGAGTTCCCCCTCTGATCACATTCCAGTGGTTATGGCCAGTGCTAGTATGTGTGTCTGATGTCTGTTGAACAGCACAGACAATCTTAGCCTCCATCTGATCCTGGCTTCTCTTTGCATTGCTCTGTAGATTGATACAGGGTTTCTCAAGAAAATGGTCCAGCGACGAATGGCTTGATGCTTTAAGGGGAAATGCATTAATCCCCTTACAACCCACTCTTTCACACTAAAATGCCACATTTCACTTTAAAAGCAACTGATCGCTTTTGTGTGTCTTGGATGAAAAATTTGTAGAGGATACAGTGATGATAGGAATTTACAGGATAAATTCAGCGCATGTTCTCAGAGCACCTTAAAGACATGGAGTGGGCGGGGATGTAAAATTAAATATTTCATATTTGTGCTTTGATCAAATGCAAGGAAAGTAATTTAAAACTATACCTCCTCTCAAGCCCAGCACAAATATGACAAGGAAGGGCACAGAGGCTCATGGCTTACTGGCAAGGTTTCAGCAGGTCTGTCTCTGGCAGCAGCTCCATGGCTTCTCCTGACTCCACCTCCTTTATCCCAGCATTCAGTTTAGTTTTCCCCACCTAACTAAATTCTACCTTGTTATAGGCCAAGTCAGTTCCTTTAACCAATAAAAGAATTAACTAATAAAAGCAAGACATAGACAGAATGATCTCCCACACCATTTCCTCTTTTCTGTTTAAACAAAATGGAAGGCTTTAACTTTAAGACAGTAAAATTACATATAACAAAACAGCTATCAAGTAAAAATTATAGTTAAAATATTTATATCTACTTTACCTGTTATCATAACTAAGGAAAACTATAACTATATATCATTCAACTCCATCAAAGACTCCAGAAGGATATAATATTATCTAAGTAAACAGGAAGTGCATTATAAGCAACTTCCAAAGCTCTAGAGTTGACAGAGATATCTTGCTGCCTGGACAGTCACCCAAAGTTCTTCTGTACTATTTGGGCATCCATCTTCAGCCTATAGGCCCATAGTATTTGTCAGACTTTTTCATGAAGCAGGAAATTTCAAAGACAGTTCCACCTATGTTGGCAGTTTGTCAGTTACTTTCTTCTGTGTCCTGAAGAATGTCTGGTAGACTCTTTCATGAAGCAGGAACACCAAAGGATCATCTCATCTCACCTTTAGGCAAGTTCAGCAGTCATCTCTCTGCAGGTCCTGCATATCCAGTTCACCGACAACATCAAGCAGTCTAGGCAAGAGCAGTTTCTTATAGTAAGACTGCAAAAGTTCATAGTCTTAACATTAATTGACAAAATCCTGATAAGCCATTAACCTGGTAGAGTACTACCACAGTGTGAGTATGCCACCTTTTCTATAATGTAGATTTCAGCACAGATTATAAACAGTGGGAATGCTGATGTGTCTAAAACTTATCTTTTAACAAACTCAATGAATTCTTGTAAACTCCAGGGAGTCTACTTGGATTCACTTCGAACAGCATGTTGTCAGGTCCAAGAGAAACAGGAGGGTTCCACAGAGCCTGCACAGCATTGAAACAACCAGCTACTCCAGGATGTGGCCAGCTCAGTTTTCTCAGGTTTCCCTCCAAAGATTTCAATGCCCATAAATCAGTAGAAAGCAGTCTCTAGAACTTGATGCCCTCATTACCCATCCCGGCCTGCCACCCCTAACTCCTCACTTTTTTATTTTTTATTTTTATTTATATTTATTTATTTATTTTGACAGGGTTTCTCTGTAGCTTTGGAGCCTGTCCTGGAACTCCCTTGGTAGACCAGGCTGGCCTCGAACTCACAGAGATCCGCCTGCCTCTGCCTCCCGAGTGCTGGGATTACAGGCATGCGCCACCACCACTGGGCCTCACTTTTTTATAATAAACAAAAGGAAAGAATTTTAGCATTCAGGTATTATGTTGGCCCATGCCCTGTCACCTGGCAAGATGCACTTGTCAGCATTCAGGCAAATCCCTAGACAGCCCCAGAGTCTTACAGTCAAGCATGCACTTGTTGGTATTCAGGCAAGTACTTAGTCAGCCGAGGGTCCTACACCCGTAAGTCATGTACTTCGTGCTGTGTGAGGCTTTGTACGCATGCACAAAAGGCCCCTTTAAGAGCCACACTCCACCAATTCTTTCTTTTCTTGACCCCAGCAGCTCCTCTGAAGAGACCGGCAGGCTTTTGTGCCCCTTTCCCTCTCTGCCTCTCTTTGTCTCTCTCTGTCTCTGTCCCTACCTCTGTCTTTTATTTTTTTCATCTTCTCCTTCTTCCCCTGTTCCCAGCCCCTCTCCTCAGCCCCTCTCCCCAGCCCCTCGCTCCCTTCCCCCTCAATGAAACTCACTGCATGAGTGTGGTCTGCATTCAGTGGATGTTTTTCACCCGCAATGGGTCTCCTTGAATCCAGCCAACCAAGGTCCCTCTTACATCATTTAATGAACTAGGAATCCCTACTGAATTGAGCAGGGAGTTTTTCTCTTGGTAAAAATAAGAGTGAAGGGGGAGGATGCAGCAATAGCAACCGTGGGAGTGGTGGTGATCCCTAAGTGCCTGGAGTTGGAGGAACAATACGTATGATTTTGTCTAGGTCCACGGTCTAGGTTTGGTGAGAGTCCATATTGATTAGGAATAGAGTAGTTCATTACCCTGCCCCTTTAAGAAGTTGGTCATGCTTTCAAATTTCACAGCCTAAAGAAATCAGATCATGCCCCTAAGCAGCTGTTTCTCTGGGACAGTTAAGTCATTCTGTGATGTGACTTCCCAGCTCATAATTTAGGGTCTTATATAGTGCCTGGCTTCTCCATGATTCTTGTCACATAGGCTATCTCAGATTAAATCATTACCATTACTGCAAGAAAGGATATCAAAGTTAGATATTGATTTGGACCTTGAGACTTCTGTCCGGTGCTCCAATGTGGGTCTCTGTCTCCTTTCATCGCCTGATGAAGGTTAATATTCAGGAGGATGCCTGTGGTAATTGGAGTGGTGGGGCTGCGTCCCCAGCACCCCAGCCACCTGCTAGCTTATGCCCCGAAATGACAACACACAAATTGTATTCTTTTAAACACTGCTTGGCCCATTATATCTAGCCTCTTCTTAGCTAACTCTCGCACCTGGACTAGCCCATTTCTTATAATCTGTGTAGCCCACGAGGTGGCTTACCAGGGAGATTCTAGGCTATGTCCATCCTGGGTTGGAGCTTCATTGCGTGCATCTGGCCGGGCGAGGGAAGCATGGCGTCACTCTGAGGTGTCTGCCCCCCGAGAGGAGAGCTGTCGAGTCTTAGCTCACTTCCTCTTACTGCCAGCATTCTGTTCTGTTTACTCCTCCCACCTATGTTTTAACCTATGAGGGCCAAGCAGTTTCTTTATTGCTTAACCAATGAAATCAACAGATTGACATATGACACTGGCATATAAGATGCCTATATGTTTTTCTTTGGGTTCTCCTTATTTAGCTTCTCTAGGATTACTAATTATAGGCTCAATGTCCTTTGTTTATGGCTAGAAACCAAATATGAGTGAGTACATCCCATGTTCCTCTTTTTGGGTCTGGCTTACCTCACTCAGGATAGTGTTTTCTATTTCCATCCATTTGTATGCAAAATTCAAGAAGTCCTTGTTTTTTACTGCTGAGTAGTACTCTAATATGTATACATTCCATACTTTCTTCATCCATTCTTCCATTGAAGGGCATCTAGGTTGTTTCCAGGTTCTGGCTATTACAAACAATGCTGCTATGAACATAGTAGAGCATATACTTTTGTTGTACGATAAGGTCTCTCTTGGGTATATTCCCAAGAGTGGTATTGCTGGGTCCAGGGGTAGGTTGATCCCGAATTTCCTGAGAAACTGCCACACTGCTTTCCAAAGTGGTTGCACAAGTTTGGAGCACCGGACAGAAATCTGAAGGTCCAAATCAGGAGCAGAAGGAGAGAGAGCACGAGCATGGAACTCAGGACAGCGAGGGGTGCACCCACACACTGAGACAATGGTGATATTCTATCGGGAACTCACCAAGGCCAGCTGGCCTGGGTCTGAAAAAGCATGGGATAAAACCGGACTTGCTGAACATAGCGGACAATGAGGACTACTGAGAACTCAAGAACAATGGCAATGGGTTTTTGATCCTACTGCACGTACTGGCTTTGTGGGAGCCTAGGCAGTTTGGATGCTCACCTTACTAGACCTGGATGGAGGTGGGTGGTTCTTGGACTTCCCACAGGGCAGGGAACCCTGATAGCTCTTTGGGCTGATGAGGGAGGGGGACTTGATTGGGGGAGGGGGGAAATGGGAGGCGGTGGCGGGGAAGAGACAGAAATCTTTAATAAATAAATAAATAGAAATTTTTTTTTAAAAAGTTAGATATTTTCCTTTGTTCAGAAGATCTCTCTGAAGGCTCTTTACTGCAACTGCCCTGGAGGGAGGGACATCTCACAAATCTAAGGAGGTAAACAAAAGCTCTTGTATCTGGTACAGCAAAAGCTTGTAAGAGTCTCAAGACCAGAGTCTCTGTCGTAGAATAAAAAGGAATAAGCAACTCTCGACAGCAGAGAGAACTAAACTTGACCACTAGCTGCTAGCAAACTGCAGAGAGGTTCAAGCTTGCAGCTTTAGCAATGCCTTCCATGCTGGGATGAGTTTTTCAGTGGTGCAGCTGCTTTTGACTCATCCTTGCTCCCTGAAAATAGTCCCTTACCCATATTCCTGTCAGTGACCCCCATAAAACTCATTGCTTTACCAAGTTGGACACTGGTGTAATTATTACTTTGGTTTGCCATGGGTTTCTTTTGGAGGCTGAAAAGCCCCCCCTTTCTCTCTCTCTCTCTCTCTCTCTCTCTCTCTCTCTCTCTCTCTCTCTCTCTCTCTGTGTGTGTGTGTGTGTGTATACATGTTGCATCACCCTAGGAAAGGTCTGTCATACAACATACCTCTTCGTAAATGTCAGCTGAGTCCTGGTTCTTTCTACAGTACAATGAGCAACATAGTTCTTACGTGTTTGTTGAAACTCAACTAAGGAATATAAAGTAGGCAGAGTATTTAGCCCAGTTTCTGACATAAAGCTACATGTTTAGTAAGTGGAGCATCATCTGTGAAGCTTAGCTTGCCAACTAGAGACAAGCCTCTCAAAGTGTCCTTTTATAATTACTGAAATTAATGTTTCTAAGCAGTGATTCTGGGATCAATAGAATGGCAATTTCTTCTCACCTGTCAGGTGTACACCCTGCACTACATGGCTTATACAAAGAATGATCCTGACAACTTCGTACTTCAGTCTTATCCTTGATCATCTCCATAGTCCACTAAATTCTTGTGGAAGCCATCTCCCCTCCCTCAACGGTCCCATGTGCTGTATTCTATCTGAAGTTTGTGTCTGAGAGAGAGGATAAGGGGACCTACTAGCTCCGTTATTTGCTGATGAGCAATTGTGAGCCACATGATTTCACCATGCTGCTTCTGCTGCTTATTTTCACATTTAAAACAAACTGTTAAATTGAGTCAAGTGAATTAAAATTTAAATGTAATTGATTTTGAAGGTAAAAAGAATGACAAAGAGGCTGCAAGTGCCCCCACTTCAAAGGCAGAACATTAGCAAATGAGGGTGATTAAGATTCAGTGGAGGCCTATTTTGTGCCAACCCTTACAGCTGCTAAAATCCACATAGAATATATGTGTGTACATGATTCCCTTCAAATTAGACTTTTTCCCTCAAATTCTTAAGTTTGAGTAAGAAAACTTGTATTTTTATTTTTCACTGATTCTGCAGATTATGCAGCTGGTGTGAGAGCCAATGTTACATTTTAAGTTTAATTACTATGCCTAAGAAGTCCTTGAAAAGGCCTCTGATCTGCAAGACCCTTGTCCAAGGACAGAGAGTTCCTGAAATGATGGAGGCTGTTGTCTATGGGAAATAAAAAGCCACATGTTCTCACTCCCCTAAACAAGTTTGTTCGACCCATCTGCACCAGATGTGCTTGCTCACATGTGGGTAGCAGGTTCATGGACAGAAAATACATTAGGATGTACACTTGATCCTGATTGGATGTAGGTTGTAGGTACATCAGGAAGTACACTCGATCCTGATTGGATTTAGGTTGGAGGTACGTAGGGATATATGCTTGCCCCTGATTGGATGTAGGCTGGAGGTACTTCAGGATGTACACTTGATCCTGATTGGATGTAGGTTGGAGGTATGTCAGAATGTATGCTTGCCCTTTATTGGACCTGATGGGAAATGCAATGAATTATGGATTTTCCTTCTTAAACCATTACAAACTGTGATTTTGGGCTATTTCCTTGGAACTTGGGTTTGGACATGGCCAGAGAACACCCACTTGGCCAGCATTTAATTAAAACTTGCTTCAAATTTGGCTTTAAACTGTGCTAGTGGTCTTATTCTATCTTGATCAGTGGGATTAACACTGGTCCCCATGTGGCCCACCTGATTAGGAAAGTAACTTCAGAAGAGCAGGGATTAGCAAGTACCTGAAGCAGGTGATTGCGTGATCTTGGTTCTTCCATGACAACCAGTCATTCTTGCAACTATTAATTAATGACCTTGGCTCTCACCACATAGATCTCCTGGGCTCTACTTAATTTTGCCTTTTGTTTGGTGACAAACTCCTAAGAACTTGCTGACATGACCTAATGTTTCATGTCTCTTTGTTACTGATTTTACTAACGGTGCAGCAATTCCTTTAGCTCATATTAATATTGTCTATCAGAGAATATGATTGGTACAAAAACCACCAGTTGCCTATCAGGCAACTTGTCAGAAATTTAATTTGTCTGGAAGCTTCTCCATCTTCTCTGTCTTAATCAGAGTTTCTGTTGCTCTTCTGAAACTCCATGACCAAAGCAACCTGCGAAGAAAAGGGTTTATTTCACTTACACTTTCAGAAAACAATCTGTCCCTGGGGGCAGGAACTCAAACAGGGCAGGAACCAGGCATCAGAACTGAGGCAGAGACCATAGAAGAGTTCTGCTTACTGGCTTGCTCTTTAGGGCAGGGCACCAACCCACATGTCCCAGAATGGACTGGGCTCTACACCACTAATTACTAATTAAGAAAATGCCCCACAGGCTTGCCTACATACATCCTGATCTCATGGAGGCATTTTCTTAATTGAGGCTCCCTCCTTTCAGATGACTCTTTTGTGTCAAGTTGATATAAAAACCAACACATTATCCTTTCAGATACTCTAGTTAGACAAGCCTTTAAGCTGAGGGTCTTCATAGCCTCAAGGCCTCTTTGAAGATGTCTTATCTAACAGGATCTCTGCTAACCAGATGACTACCAAGACCCCAAGAGCTCTCCAAACCCCTTGGAGTTCTGTTCACTCAACCACCTTAAAAACCCTTTGTTGCAGCAGAAAACATTTGAGGTTCAATGCATGTGTGCTCTGTCAGACAACTCGGCATAAGATGGTATTGGAGGAAATTTAAAAATTCCACCTACAGCAGCCGAGCCGAGTGCTATCAGAGAGCAAGCTCTACACCGACAATCACCACCGTGTGGTACAGTACATAACCATGTGTTAGTCACTGGTCTCTTTCTACATAGATATATAGTTCTTAATTGATTCACTCCTTAAGGCAACCCTACCATCCATAAGACCAACAAATTTAGCCAGGTGTGGTGCCACACCCCTGAAATCACTCAGAAGGCTGAGGCAGGAAGGTCAAGGTTGCGTAGAGAATCCTGGAGCACCTAGATTAGACAGTGAAACCTTATCTCCTAGTTTCAGGCATTGTGATAGTTTGACTAGAATGCCCCCAATAGGACAATATATCTGAGTATTTGGTCCCCAGTTGGTGGAACTGTTTGGAAAGGATTGGGAGGTGTGGCCTTGTTGAAAAAGTGTATCTCTGTGGGTGGGCCTTGAGGCTTCAAAGGACCAGCAACATTCCCAGTGTCTCTTGCTCTCTGCCTCCTCCCTGCAGTACAAGATGTAAGCTCTCTGCTGTTCTTGTTACTATGCCCTTGCTCCACCATCATGAACTCGAATACCTGAAATCCTAAGCCTAAATTAAATACTTTCTTTTATAAGTTGCTTTGATCATTGATCATAGCAATGAAAAAGTAAACAGGACAGATATCAATTTGACACAGCCTAGAGTAATCTGAGAGATTCTCATTTGAAGGATTCTGTGATAAGATTGGCCTGTGAGCATGTCTACGGGTCACTTAATTGATGTAGAAGGACCTAAAAGCTCACTATGGGGTGTAGTATCCCTAGGTCGGGGCTCCTACACTATATAAAAAAGCTAACTGAGTCAGGCGGTGGTGGACACATCTTTAATCCCAGCATTCAGGTGACAGAGGGAGGTGGATCTCTGTGAGTTTGAGGACGCCCATCAAAAGTTTACAAGGTTAAAATGGCCTCAGGTTGCTGCACTGTTAGAGGGCTTTAGTCCTTGTGTGTGAGTGCTTGTTCTGAATACCCCTTTCTTGTATCTTTCCTTGTTGACAATGCTCCACATGGCATGATAGAGAAGGCTGGGCTAGCCGGAGAATGTGATGGAGAAGCAGTTATAAAACATGATGGAGAAGAATACGCTATCTGCAGGACATGATGGAGAAGCCTGGGCTAGCTGCAGGACGTGATGGAGAAGCCTGGGCTAGCTGCAGGACATGATGGAGAAGCCTGGGCTAGCTATGTGACATGATGGAGAAGCATGGGCTAGCTGCAGGACATGATGGAGAAGTATGGGCTAGCTATGGGACATGATGGAGAAGCATGGGCTAGCTGCAGGACATGATGGAGAAGTATGGGCTAGCTATGGGACATGGTGAAGAAGCATGGGCTAGCTGCAGGACGTGAAGGAGAAGTATGGGCTAGCTGCAGGACATGATGGAGAAGCCTGGGCTAGCTGCAGGGCATGATAGAGAAGCATGGACTAGCTGCAGGGCATGATAGAGAAGCATGGGCTAGCTGCAGAACGTGATAGAGAAGTATGAGCTAGCTGCAGGACATGATGGAGAAGCCTGGGCTAGCTGCAGGACGCAATGGAGAAGCATGGGCTAGCTGCAGGACATGATGGAGAAGCCTGGGCTAGCTGCAGGACGTGATGGAGAAGCATGGGCTAGCTATGGGACATGATGGAGAAGCATAGGCTACTTACAGGACATGATGGAAAAGCCTGGACTAGCTGCAGGACATGATAGAGAAGCCTGGGCTAGCTGCAGGACATGATGGAGAAGCCTGGGCTAGCTGCAGGACGTGATGGAGAAGCCTGGGCTAGCTGCAGGACATGATGGAGAAGCCTGGGCTACTTACAGGACAGGGTGTTTTCTCACAAACAGCACTAAGTGAACTAAATAGATTACAAAAAGTAAAGGAGAGCATATGAAAGTGTGTGCTGAGGGTTTTCAGGAGGAGTGGGAGTGGACAGTTAGGGGTGGATATGATCAAGACGCATTACATAGCTGAATGGAATGCCAAGGAATAAGTATGATCATGCTGAGAGAAATTCTATGTGGGGTAGTACAGGAGCTGGGGACGACTCAGAGAACTGTTGACAACCATGCCCGCCCTGGCCCGCGCTGCCTCCCCTAGGTCTGTAGAAATGAGACATGAAATTCCTTTCCAGCTTTGCTTTTCATCCCTAGACTAGAGTGTGCTAAGCACAAAGTCAGCTTGTCTCACTTGGGAGGAGCAGGGACACCGTGTTCTATAAACATCTGTCATCATTAAAACCAAAATATCCCAAGTCAGGGATGACCAGTTTCTAGCAGCTATAAGTTGCTTCGTAGTTTCAGTTTAGAATTACTGACAAAAAAAAAAAACTTATTTTTTAAGTTGCCCTGTTTAGAAACTTTAGAAAAATAAATACAAGCTAATAAAGTATATATCATACATGTGTATAATATATATCTGAAAATACCCTGATGGACACAGATGAAATGAAGTCTTCCATAATCTCAATCTAATGAGCAATGACCACCCATCTCTCTATTTTTTCGTATTGAATCACACACTGTTCTATTTTGAAACTACTCCTTCATATTTTGTGTGTGATAACAAGACATCAAATGAGTGTGCCCTTATATCTTTATATAACGCTTTTCCAAATAAGTGTTAAAGTGATTTCTTTCATCTGATTATATGTGTCCAGAGTTTTCCATCTCAGATACTATGTTAGTTTCTTCTTCTCTTCAGTCTTTCATTTTGACTTTGTGTTTTTATTTTCCCATGCTAGTAGGACCTGTGTGCTTCACTCATGGGCCCACATTTCCTCTCACTAGGAAAGTCCGGTCTCACACTGGCCAATCCTACGATGTTGACATTCAGTCCCTTTGCTCTCCCAGCTTCTGCTCACAGAACAGAATCAGTCACCTAGCTCTTTTGAGAATGGCGGGTGTTATCACGCATACAAAGCCTAACACAAAGCCAGTCTTCCCTTCCCAGCGACACCTCCCAGTAATCTTCCCTTACTGATTTTCTTAGTGGATCCTAAAGTATGCTCAGGAAGTATTTGCTAACTCTGTGAACAAAACTGAGCTTTGTCTTTGATGATAGAATCGTGGTCCCATCCATTTTGTAGCCTCTACTTAAGGCAGGGGTAAAGAGCAGTTTGCTTAGTAACCAACTCTTTTGTATGAGAATAATAAAGCCCTCAGTGGTCAACACCATACAACAATAGAGTTGACAGGAATATCAGAGTGTGAGATGGTTAAATTTTCAACTTGATTGGAATGAGAGATGTCTAGAAGGTGAGTGAGGGTGAGGCACTTGAGGTGTGCCCCCAAGGACATTTACAGAGGGCATTGGATCTTGAGGTCTAATGTAGTGAGTAGTCCAATCCAGTGATGGAGGCTCTGTATTGAGAGGTGGTGAACTGTGGAAGGTGGGATCTGATTGGAAGCATCACCCCAGCCCCTGGCCTGGGAGTTGCCTTGGTCTGAACTCCAACTCCCAGCCTGCCAAGTACTGACCCCTCCCCAGGGAGGGTCAGGACCGCTCCCACAGGATATTTAGGCTCGCACTGGAAAAAGGAACACGTGGTTTTGGGTTCTGGGTGTGCTTCCACTCTCTGTCTTCCCCCACCATGCATGCTCCTGGCCACCCAAGAGTGCTGCCCCACCATTCTCCTGAGAGCACTGCATTGATTAAAAGTGGGTATTTTTGATTTGGTCTAATCTGGTTTAATTGGAGTTATTTTGTGTAGGTGGAGAGGCCCTTCTTAAGATTATTTTTAACAGGAGCCACCAGTCCTACAGTGACATCTCACCCTGGTCCTCCTCCATCACCCCTAGGCTTTGCTTTCTACCTGTCATGAGATGATGTACTGTAACTTGTACTGCAGAAGTTCTCAATCTGTGAGTGGTGACCCCTTTGGGGGTATCAGATATCCTGCATATCAGGTACTTACACTACCATTCATCACAACAGCAAAATTACAGTTATGAAGTAGTAATAAAAATAATTTTATGCCACCAAAACATGAGTAACTGTATTAAAGGGGTACAGAACCAGGAAGGTCGAGAACCACTATTCCACCATAATGGACAGGAACCCAGTAATTGTGTGTAATAAACTGTTCTCTACCCATGAAAACTTGAGTATCTGGAGTTGCCTTTCAGGCACTTTGTCAACAATCATTACCCTTCCTCCTTTAACACATACCAAGTCAAAGTTCTAAACCAGCTCTACCCTAACCTTATCAAGAAGACCTTACAATAGAGATGAGCCGATTTTGGAATAACTTTTGATATGCCGACAGCTTTAATGTGATTCAGAATCTCCAGGACTAGTGAGGTGCCAGCAGTTTTCATTGATACTGGAAAGAAATGTTGCTACTTTCAGTCCATCTTGGTTTGCCCGGAAATCATGGGCAATATAGGTTTGCATGTCCAGATGGACTCAAGTTGTCATTTCCCATATTGCTGAACTATCATTTCTAAATCTAGACAGTTGTTGTCATTAATAGGACTAGTCCAGTAGTGACAAAGATGCTGGCTAGCCCAAAAAGGTAAGAGATTTGAGTATAGGATAAGCCATGGTCACTCTGGAGAATTAAAACCACATTTTTGTCTATGTCCCACTGTTTTAATGCAAAGAGAAGACTGAATTCCATGATTTTCACCTCTTCCCCACCCCACTCTTCCTCCACTCTTTTTTACTACTGGCAAATGAATCTAAAGCTTTACAACCAGGCAAGTGCTTTACCACTAAGTCACAACCCCAGTCCTAGTCTACAGGAAAACTGTAGACTATTGAATTTGACAGTTACATACTTGACACATGTGCTTCAAGATGGAATGCACAATACTTATCAAAGCAATGAGGGCAATGAAAGCCGCTAAAGTTAGTGCCAAGAGACTAGGGACATAAAGAGGGTTGAATTCAAGAAGCACAGAAGCTGTGTGCAGCCTAGTCATGCTCAAGAACTAACAGTAAAAGAGGACAAGATTACAAAATTTGTCTCATATTTTTCATCTTAAATGGAGCTTCTTAATAATACACACACACACACACACACACACACACACACACACACACACACCTGTGGAGCAGAAGACTGACAGAGAGTATTTTCAGGGACCAGCTTCAACAGGGTGGGACATAAGGATTTAAAAAATGTTAAGTAGAGATAATGTTAATATAGAGATAAGAAAGAATCCCTATGACAGAGGTTAGTAACAGGAGGGCAACTTGGTGAATACTGATTTCCCCTTCATTTATTTTCTATACACTTTTATATCCCAATACAAAAAGGGGAAGAAGACAAAAGGCTGCTTTAACATGATACAAAGGACAACTAGAACAGTTACTGGCTTCAGTACTTGAGACATCAAGTTATTAATTCTCGAGAAAAACATTCTGTTGTTTAGACAGTGAACCCACCATAGGCAAGTAACCTGAAGGCAGCCACTCCCTAGGTCAAACCTCCTATTTCAAAAGAAGGAGCAGAAATATGCTTGAATTCTTTGACTTTGATCAGGGTAGTGTGGATCTACCTGTATGGGCCATCTTAATGACAAAACACCCTAGGTCAGGGCATGTAGCCACACTTGTCAACAGCTTTGAACAAGCTAAAACTCTCTGACCTTGAGGCAAGGTGGAAATAGGCTCCACAGAATATCTTCTATCACGCTTCACTTTTACACTTTTTAAATTTTATTTATCATCTAATATGTGCACACACACATATATACACATATACAGACATACAGACATACAGACAGACAGATAAATAGATGCACGTCTGCCTTGGTGTGTAGAGGTCAAAGGGCAGCTTTTGGCAGTCAGTTGTCTTCTTCCAACTGGGGTTCCAGGGACGGACCTCAAGTTTGCATTGCAAACACTTTTATCAGGTGAATCAGTTCCCTGGCCCCCTTTTGTTTTTGAGGTAGGGTCTTTCTCTACCTGGAACTTACTGATGGGCTAGATAGGCTGTTCTGGGAGTCCATGCCGTTCTTCTGTCTCTGCCGTCCACAGTTAGGAGTACAGGGCTGCGTGGTCACGCCTGGCTCTTGATGTAGGTGCTGGGGATCTGAACTCGGGGGCTCAAGCTGTCAAGCACTTATTCCACCAGCGAGTTCCTCACGTGCTCATCACTAAACTCAAAATCTTGCCAAAAAGAAAAGCCTCATACCAACAGATTTGTAGCCAGCTCCCGAAGCAGACAGCTTTGTTAAATCGAAACGTCGGCTGTGGAGTCAACCTCTCCCCATGGCTTGTTTTATCATGTGGTTTATGTCTCTTTCAGCTCTGGAAACACATTTGGCAGTGCTGGCATCCTGTTACCATGACAATTTAACATTAATGAGAATCAGCTGGGAGGAGGGGGACTCACCATCAACATGGTGAAGGTTGGCCCACTAGCACTGCTGCCAAGGACTGCTATGACTGTGGCTGGGCTGGCACGTTTTGACAGCTCGTGGCAATTATTTACCCATAGCCGTTCACTTCTGTCAACAAGCTTTAGTAAAACTACTTTTAATCAACACCACAATTTATGAATCCCTTTGGAGTCCTGGAGAAGGAAGCTGAATGAACGGTGAGGGACACATTTAGCTGAGGTCACAGGTGGGACACTGATATCAGGTGCACACTTAGACCTCTCTTTTCTTCATTTAAAAAGGGTAGAGAAAAACATCCTTCCAAAGTCAAGCTTATTGAACTTAGTATTTTTTAACATGAATGATAATTTACTTGATAAGAAATGTGTTCTACTGTTCCTGGGTAGCTGTTTACCTGTGTCCCTGTCTTCTGTTCTTTAATAATATTTTTTTTCCCTTGGGGCTGGAAAAATTGCTCCCTAGAGTCAAAGGCACTTGCTGCTCTTCTGAACGAGCTGGGTTTGATTTCTAACACACACATGAAGCCTGACAACCATCTCTAACACCAGTTCCAGGAGATGCAATGCCCTCTTCTGGACTCTACATGCACCTGGCACACATGGTATATAGACACATTCAGGTGAAAACACTCATACACATAAAAAATAAGTAGTGATAATAAGAATTTTGTTTTGAGATGAAGATGCATTTTATTGTTATTCTTATAGTAAGCGAGACACTAAGAGTCCTGGACAATTTAAGCTGAAACGGTAGCTAGTAGTTTTTTCTGAAGAATGGTCTCCTATGCAGTCCTCACAGTTCACACTCCTCTGGCAACCATGCCTTCTGTGCTAGCCAGTGTTCCCAAACTACAGCAAACCTGGGTCACTGGGCACTGGCTGCAGGAGAGGTGGGAGTGCGGAGCTCAAAAATCCTGGACACAAGGGAGCTCAAACCATTTGTTCTGGATGTATAGTGTGAGACAGCCCCAATTTGAATAAATTTCACAGCTTACACCCCAGGGGTGACTGAGGATTGGTTTTAGATCCAACATCGCCCATTTCTAAGCTTATACCAGAGACCAAAGACTAGGTTACCAAAGACTAGGTCGGGGCATCCCATGTGCTAGCCCAGGGTCTAGCAGTGGTGATAGAGTAGCCTTTTGGGAAGGATATCTCCAAACCCTGGGCATCCCAGAACAGAGACGGTCTTCTCTGGAATACATCAGGCTGGTGTGACCGCAGCTTGGCAGGGAATCCTGAGGGTCCTGAACCTGGAAGAGGTAACCAGTAGCCCTTTAGGTGGTGGCTGGGAAACGGGCAACTGACCTGAACTTTTTGGTGTCTTTCTATAGTTTGAAGACTCCCTGAGTGGGTAGGGTTTGGGGAGAGAGACAGAAATGGGACTTTCTGGACCACGCAGGGGTGAGCAATCCAATCCATCAACGAGCTTTCTTAGCTTGAACATCTTTGCTATGGTTTGAGTATCCCCTTGGAAATTTGTGCCCTTTCAATGCTGTTCTTGAAGATTCCAAGAGTAAGAATATAGAAATGTAGATTCCAGAAATAGGAATGTAGACATAAAAAAATATGTAAAGTTAACTCCGTAATCCATGACCAGCAATTGATGTGAGCTGAGTTAACTTTTAAATTATGTGATGTACATGACTTTTGGTTGTTCATTTTCCCATGGGGTAAAGCTTTTGAAGATGGCTACCATATTTCTGTCATGTTATCTCTTTACCAAGTGAGATATCTCAACTTCAAGGCCAATTTTAACATGAGGAAACTATGAATTCTATTGCTTTTATCTGAGTACAATCTAATTCCTAACATGGAGTGCCAGAGAAGCCAAGAATAATTCTTCAGATGGAGTCAAGGTTGAGCATGAGATAACAGAAGTTTCTCCCCAATCTTCTATTTTCCATCACTATGAGGAAATATCAGTATGGCTCTTCTGTAAGGTGTAGAAGCTTATTGATCTCAGTTTTGGATGTAATGTCCTCCCTCAGGACACAGTCCCTGCCAGAGTCCACTTGTCTGTGTGACATCATGAAAAAAACATTAGTCATAAGAAGCAGGATGGGACATGTTTTGCCAACTGCTAGAATTCAGTCTCTTAAAGGTCCCAGTCCTTGTCAACATCGCTACATTGAGGACCAAACTTTTGTTCATGCGCACCTGGAGGAATAATTCAAATCATCCAAAGCAAGGTCTTGTTGCTGTGATTGAACACCATGGGCAAAGCAACTTAGGGTGGAAAGACTTTCACTCACAGTTCACATAACACTTCATTATCAAAGGTAGTGAGGACAAGAACTCAAGAAGACTTCAATCCCAGCACTCGGGAGGCAGAGGCAGGTGAATCTCTGTGAGTTCGAGGCCAACCTGGTCTACAAGAACTGGGTCCAGGACAGCCTCCAAAGCTACAGAGAAACCCAGCCTCGGAAAAAAAAAAAACTCAAGCAGAGCAGGAACCCAGAGGCAGGAGCTGATGCAGAGGCCATGGAGGGTGCTGCTTACTGGCCTGTTTAATCTGCTTACTTACAGGACCTCCATCCCAGAGGTGGCCCCTCCCACAATGTGCTGGGCCTTCCACATTAATCACTAATTAAGAAAATGCTGTAGATGCTTGCCTCTAGTCCATTGTTACAGAGGCATTTTCTCAACTGTGGCTTTTTCCTCTGTGATAACTCTAGCTTGTGTCAAACTGACATAAAACATGAAACCAGCCAGCAGAGAAAGCAATCTCCTCCGTCAGTCAACTCATCCTCAGAATGGTCTGTGTTTTCAGCTGTGAGGTCATATAGTGACTGTTATAATAATTACTTGTTGAATGTTAGGCATTGTCCAGTAAGAGAAAAACACTTCTGTGACAATGTATCAAATGATTTCCCCTTCCCCAGTACCCATAAAACCAATGCTTCAAGGGTGGAGTTAAACTACAGGAGTATCTATCTGCTCCCTCTTTCATGTTCCAGATATTACTTGGTGTTGTAATGGTATTGAAGAATAATTTACAAGGAGCCTCTGCAAGGGCCCACAGAGTTGTGAGCCTGTTCTACTCGACTGCAGGTTGGAGAGTCTGAGCTTATTTTTGCTCTCTCAAAATTGACAACAGGTGTGGCCACAAACGTGGGATTCTGACCTAGGGTGTGGTTAATTAGTATTTTGGATGTAGATGTGGATCCGCCCCACTTGGACCAGAGGTTGAAGAATTCGAGTCTATTCCTTATATCACATTAATGAAGTCTGTTGCCTCCCCCTTCCCTTTTGGAGTGAAGTATAAAGGTGTGTGGACTATAGATGAGGTGGATTCAGGACTCACTGAATGTCCCTCCTGATGCTGTTCTGTGTTTCTGTCTCTATTTCTCCTGTATCCCTTTCCTTTTGCTTAATAACCCTAATCCTCACGCTCCTACCCTGAAACATACAAGTTTGGTTGAAGCTGGCTTTCGACAAGCCTCCTCTCCGTGTGGCTTTACTCAGAGATACCAATTCTAAATCTCCTCCTAGGGGACCCTATGAGGGGTCTCTAAATGAGTCACAAACAAAGGTAGGAGGTAGGCTCAGACAGGCAGGAGTAGACCGACCTCCACCTGGATATCCGCTCATCCCCGTCTCCTACCACCATTCATATTGGCTCAGAGACACGTACCATGTCACTTCCACTCTCCTGAACACAGTTGCCCTTGCAAAGCACATACCTCTTTAGTGATGAAGACAGGACTAGATTTGAGCTGTCTGAGGAGACATTTGAACACCATCACCATGTATCTAGATGATGTCAACATGTTACCCAACTTCTCCCTCTTGGGCCCATTTCCTTCCCTGGAAGGATGGGCAGAATAGCATCCACATCTTATTCAGCTTTCTTCATCTAGTGCCTCACAATAGTGAGCGTGTCCTCATGGGCTTTCTAATATCTTGCCTCATTGTTATTTTAATCATTATTAATTGTATAAATCCCCTTGCAGTTATTTTCACTCCTTCTCTCCTTGTATTACTCGTATATAGTCCCTAAGGGAAGCTAGCTTTCAGATTTCTTTACCAGTTTTACGTCCTTTTAATTATGTTCATTGCAGGTTAATAGAAAAAGACTATTAGTGCCTGGCAAGAAAAGAAGGAACCCCATTGCGGCATCAAGAGAGAGGGAAACAACATTACAGAGTGTCTTAGGGTTTTATTGCTGTGAGTAGATGTCATGACCGTGGCAACTCTTATAAAGGAAACTGTTTAATTGGGGATGGCTTACTGGTAGAGAGTTTTAGTTGATAATTACCATAGCTAGAAACATGGGGTGAGCAGGTATACATCGTGCTGGAGACGTAACTGACAGTTTTGCGTGTGAATCTCTAGGCAGCAGGGACAGAGAGGGACACTAGACCTGGCTTGAACTTCTGAGACCTCAAAGCCTTCCTCCGATGACATACTTCCTCCAACAAGGTCATACCTCCAATAATGCCACTCCCTATGCATATATGGGAGCCATTTTCATTCAAAGCACCACACAGGGAAATGAGTTAATGAGCAAAACTAGTGTGCTTAGCTTTCAGAGAGCCCAGGAATCATCTAAGGAAGGAATCATTCCATTTTCTCATCTTCACTCACTGTCAATCAGGAACCCACCTACCAGAACCCCTAAAAAGTTCTGGGGCTCATCAGAGGCATCTCCTTTCATAAATAAGACAACATCTGCTCATTATCTTGCTTGACACCTGTGGTATCAACTGTGATGACTACTTCCTGAAACTCTTCCTCCTTCCCACAGCTTCCTTGCCGTGAAACCTCCTATGCTAGTTATGCATCTTTGAGCTTTTCATTCTTCTGGCTTCTTCTTAGACATCTCTGGCTCTACATCTTTCAGAGACATCAGATTTCCCTGAGGATTTGTCCCACAACCTCCTGCCTTCCCTTTTCCCCTCTTTTATAATTTTTTAAAAAATTGCTGCAAGATCCCTAGTGGCAGTAGGCAGCAGAAATGCTATAGGTCCCAAATGGTGGTAGCAGGGCCATGTGGCAGCAGACAGTGGGCCCTGGAAGCAGCCAGTCCCAGGCAGAGACAGCTGCCAGTCCCCAAGCAGTGGCTGGTCCCAGGCAGGGAGACACATGGCGGGCTGGCAGGAGACAGATATGGATAGACACGACTTGCAGAATGAGGTTGAATATTTATTTAGGGGTTATGAAGGGGGAAGGGAGAAGGGGGGCAGAGAGAGAGAGAAGAGGAGAAAGAGACAGAGAAGGGGGGAAGTGGATAAGTGGGGAGAGAGGCAGAAGCAAAGCTGCCTCTCCGAGAGGAAGATGGAAAAGTGAGCTCAGGCTGGAAGCTGAAGATCAGCCCTGCCTCAGCGGATGGGGGAGGGAGTGGGTGTGGCTTGTCTCTTAAAGGGACCAGGGACCAAAATCATAACATTCCCAGGTCTTTTTTGTAATAAAAAGCAGATTAGACACCACAGTTTGAAGAAAATGGGGCGGTGAATTCTCAAAACTGCTTCCTGCTGATTTGTGGGCATCATCTTTGGGGGGGGGGTACCTGAGAAAGCTGTGTTCTGGCCACATCCTGGCATAACTGGTCTCTTTGCTTTTGACCGGTGTTGTGGCATGGAAATGTCTGGTATCTTTTATCCTGTTTAAGGTATTGACAGAACAAAGAACAAAGTTAAATTAAGGAAAAAAAAATTTAGGACTAGGGAATTGAGGGGGATGTAGCTGACCTGTTTAAGGGCACCAGTTCAAATCTGGCTACTTCCTGTTGGCATGGCATGACTGGGGAGGAGGAATAGGGAGTCAGTGAGCTGGTGATCAGTGGCAGGTTAGGTTGAAGAAGCATCTGGTTAACCGTCAACTTTGATGCCTCAAGAATCCATTCCAAGAGGAAGCAGAGAAGACAAGTTGCAAGGGGGGAAAAAATAGGTTATTACTGCCAGCCCCATGAATGGGGCTAGCCATGAGAAGAGTGAAGACTGCCAGAAAAAAATGGAAGAGAGAGTTGCCCTGGTTATATCGACAAAGTTCTTCAGACAGTTCATGGAGTGACTTGATATTGGTTTCCACCAGGCCAGATTACTTGATACAGTAACAACACTCTTTCTGAGGAACATGCCAGTGTCTGTAAAATAGCTGCAGATTTACACCTTGGTGCCAGAGCAAAGGCTAAGGCTTTGGGTTTAGAATCATGAACATTTTTACTATATCTAGAGATCCTGACTTTAGTTCTATGAAATGCACCTTTAAACCTATACTGAGAAGACAACCAAAGGAAACTTAAAATCTTGAGCTTGTGACTGAACAGTAAGTAGTGAGTGCTCTGTTTATCAATGCTAAAACTCTGAACCTCTGAAATCCCAGTGTAACAATAACACAGAAAGGCGGCGGGGGGGGGGGAGCTCCAAACATCTTTACATATTTTAAATTATTTGCTTATACCTTTACAATATGCACTTATTTATCTTAAATCATTTTCTGTGTTTAGTTAGTGGAAAGTTACATCTGAAACCTGTTTATACTTTATTCTGAAGCCTGTGAACAAAGCAAACCTGTCTGTATTTTTTAACAAGAAACTTAACTGATTAACTAACTAATGAATTACCAAGGTGTTTGTATTTTTAGGGTGTGGTGAGCTGTTAGCCTGGCGAAGCTATTAGTAGCCTAGTCATTCAACATCAGACCTGAGAAGGATAAATTTCACCTGAGTAAGCAGAACTGTAAACCAAGTCACTTCAGAATCTATTAAAAATGACAGGGACCTATTTATCAGCTACCTAGACAGCTACCCTAGGTTCCTCCATAGTCGTTGGGGACAGAAGTCCCAGGGCAGTATCAGTCTTCAGCTGCCAGACCCAAAAGATTTGACAGACTTTGCTGTGCAGTAGGAACTTGGGAGTACTGGTCTACCTTGACTAGGCAAAGCAGGGCAATCAAGTCTCCAGTGTCCTGCTTGTCCATGGTCTGGACAGGGTCTTGGCAGCTGCTGAGATGAAAGGCAGTTTTTTTCCCACTCCACTCCATGACTGCATTTGCTACATTTAAAGCAAGATTCAGGTGAAAGTTCTGTTCCCAGTCATTGCATCACCACGAGGTCGTGGCCTACCAGCAAAGTTTCAGCACTTCTATCTCTGGTGGTTTGGTTGCTCCATGGCGTCCCCCGACCCCACCCTTCTTCCTCCCAGCATTCAGTCCAGTTTTCCCCACCTACCTATCAACAGGCCAAGGCAATTTCTTTATTCATTAATGGTAATCTCAGCACACAGAGGGGACTCCCACATCACCCTGAGGTCACCACATCCTCTATTTCATTTCTTAATCTGTTCATCTCTTAACCACATGAGTTAGCTCCATTCTACTTCCTGGTGCTCCTTTTCTTCTCAAATTGTACAGTTTGCATTTTACTTTCTCAGCTTGTTCCTGTTCATTATAAATCTTCATAAGAATGATCACTAATAACTACACAACAGAGTCTATACAAGGCTGTTTTGAGATTTCCTCTGCCAATGGAATTAATAAAAAAGAAACTCATCCCTTTAATCTCAGGCAGACTTTTCAGACTGTGGAAAAAACAGCCACATCCTTCACCAAAATATCACAGAAGAATCTCTAGGCAACATGCTAAAATTCTTCTCCTCTAAAACATTTTGAGCAAGGTCTTCACCATTCTAATCTTCCATCTCTTACTAGTACAGTCTATCAAGCAGTGTTTAAAGTATTAAACTGATTTTCTTTTTTTTTTTCTAGACAGGGTTTCTCTGTAGCTTTGGTGCCTGTCCTGGAACTAGCTCTTGTAGACCAGGCTGGCCTCGAACTCACAGAGATCCACCTGCCTCTGCCTCCCGAGTGCTGGGATTAAAGGCGTGCGCCACCACTGCCTGGCTTAAACTGATTTTCTAACCCAGAACAAAAGCATAATCAAGCCTAGCACAGCTATACCCCAGTTCCTGGTACCAACTTCTGTCTTAGTTAGGGTTTCTATTGCTTTGAAGAGACAACCAGACCATGGCAACTCTTGTGAAGAAAAACATTTAATTGGGGTTGCTTATAGTTTCAAAGGTTTATTCCATTATCATGGTTGGACATGGCAGCATGCAGACAGACATGATGCTGGAGAAGGAACTGAGAGTTCTACATCTTGACCCACATGGAACAGGAAGTGAATTCTGTACCACAGTGAGCATAGCTTCAGCAAAGGAGACTTTAAAGTCCATCCCCACAGTGATGCACTTACTCCAGTGAGGCCATGCCTTCTCCAATAAAGCTACACCTCCTAGTAGTGCCACCCCCTATGAGTTTTGGGGGGCCAATTACACTCAAAGTACTACAGCTTGCTTTTCTATCCTTCTGCCATGGAATTATGGACCCTAGATTACATTTAAGAGGGGAGGGTACCAGGAGAGGCAGACACATTTTCCCAAGGGGAGTTGCCTTGAGTCTCTGGACTGTTTCTATATATACCCTACCATAGATGGGACTCAGGAAGTGCAAACTGATAGCACAATAAGAGGCATATTTTTAAGAAAAATCCATCATCCCATTAGGAAACATGAGAAAACCCCTTCTTCCCTGTGAAGTCATGGCCACCACATCTGCTTCACGGCACAGTGGAAGACACTTTGAATCTAGGGCAGCCACAAATGAAGGAATGTGGTAGAAGTCTATTGACTGTTATGGATATTCATGTATATGTTAAGTTAAAAAGACATGGTATAAAATATCTGAATTATGACCCCACATGTGACTACCCAATTTTTAAACCATTTTAAAAACCGTTTTAAGGTATATCCCCAGCTGTTAAAACTTCTTCTACTTTGGGGGCTTTATTTAGCTCCTCTAACATGTATTTTTTTTTTAGCTTCTTTAGCAATAACAATAAAGTCAGGGGTTTAGTGGTTTTTAAACAACATTAAGACACAAGAAATAAAAAGTCCCTAAACAGTCCCAAGTGGTCTACGGACCATAAGCTGACCATAGTCTATGTTTATCTGTACTGGGCAGAAGAGGAGTCAAGACCGTGTGGCAAGAGGAGATCTTACAGTTGAGAGTGGGTGTGGCCAGCCCGAGCAGGGCAGCGATGATGGACATGTGGCTGCAGGAATGACAGCTTGAGCATCGCGGGAAGATTCAGAAAGCAGCTACTGAGGTGAATGAACAATGTAAGACTTTATAGACATTATACAGTGCCATAAGCTTTCACCTGCCATTTCAGTGATCTGCACCCAACCACAGCCTGAAATCTTAAGTGGAAAATTCCAGAAATTAGAAACACTTTAGCTTTCAACTACATCATGCTCCTAGAAGCATGGTGTGTTCTCACAGAGTGACATTCCACCTAGCTACAGACAGGAGTGATACCCTTGTCCAGCGTATCACCACTGCGTGAGCTACTCTCCTCCTTAGACACTTGGTAGTCATCTGGATTATCAGGCCATCTCTCTAGTGTTACAGAGTGTGGGTTCAGAGTTCGGTACCATCTGTTTCCAGGTGCCCACTGAGGACTTAGGACAAGCCACAGACAAATAGAGACTAATGCATCATAGTGTTTTCTAAATGATGACTGTGTTTTTCTGAAAACCATCCCCTTCAAGCCTTCCTGGCTTCAGTTGTCTTCACAGCACCCAGAAGACACGCTCTAGGTGTTTGTCTTTTGTCATTTGGCTCCCTCCACTAGAAGTAAATGTCACAAGAGGGGGTGCACTAGTTTGCTGTCATTCCTCACCGGACACTGTGCTGAGACGCCATCACCTTCAGCATGTTCAGTGAAGAAATGAAGTACGAAAAGTCATGGTAAGATTTCTTATAAAGGCTCATGTTTTAGACTTTGCAGGCCAAGAAACAAAGCAGAAGACGATATGTAGGTACTTATATAACAGCTATTTTTAAAATGTGGAACCATTTTTATCTTGCAGGCTGTATAAAAACAGGCAGCAGGCCAGATTCAATCTTCTGGCTATTAATTGCCAGCTCCTACATTACCTTTCGAGTAGCCTGTCTCACAAGCCATTTCTCGGGACATTCAGGAATTCAGCCAATCTCCCAAACATGGCACTCACCATTTCTGTATCTTTGTAGAATATGGGATGTTATTTCTTCACATTTAAATGTTATAAGGTGTATCAGTTTATATAAGATTGTAGAGGGTGTTTATTACTAAAGACCTGCTGTGGTCTCTGTATAATGCAAGGAACTAGGAGCTCACATAGTTAAAATCTAGCAACAAGTAACAAATATACAGTATAAATTCTTTCAGAAAAAGAAGCAAGCAGATACATTTTACTTAGAAATCTGAGTCAATTCTGTGTTTCAAATTTGCACACAAGGGGCCTATTATGGAATGTATCATCCTAATTCTGGAATGGCTGTGTGGAATGATGTTCTGGAATGATGATGGATCTTATCTTTTTTATTGAATGTTTCTTAGTTAATCTATGACCCTCTGTGCACATGTATCTCACTGCTATAACTGGAACTTACTGTCCCATAGGATATAGCTACCATGTTCAATGCATGGCTTCAGAAATGGACCCTGAGTTGTTTCCAACTCCCCAGATACACCCTAAAGAGCAACCTCATGAAGTCTCCTAGCAGACCTGGGAAATATTTTCTCAGAATGTGTCCCCAAGTGGGTACTCATTTTATATGTTCCCACTCATGCCTATGGGTTCTCAGTCCTGCACAAACTCAGTGACGCTTTGCTCTGGGCTGCCACTGTTAACCACTCCCCTGAGTATGAATCAAGACTCTCTGATTTTCCTTTACATTCTCCTCTGCGGTTTAGGGTTCCCCTTTAGAGACCAGCCTACTGTTAATCACTTTTCATCACTGTGGCAAAATACCTGAGAGAAACAATTTATAATGGCACCAGTTTCCCTCGCTAGTCAATTAGCTTTAATTGACCATTGCTTTAATGCCTGTAGCGGGGAAGAAATAAGGTGGAGGCATGCTGCTGATCTCCTGGCAGCCAGAAGTAAGACGAGAAGGAGAGACAGAGGGGAACATGGTGTGTACTTCAAGGACAAGTCCTCTGTGATCTACTTTCTCCAATGAAACACCATCCTACTGTCCATTTCTTCACCAGTGACTTAACCCATTGATAGGGCCCTCATGATTCATCCATCTTTGAGAACAATTATGTAATTAAAACTCCAACACCTTAGCGTTTTGAATGATCACCTCATGGATAAAATATGATATATTATCATTTCTGCCCCTTTTTTGTGTTTCTATTTTTTTTTGTTCTTTTAGAAAATTTCTGGCTAGTAATCCTTTGGTGTTTTTGAGGTAAGGTCAAAATCCTCCTAGGGATAAAAGATGGAGAAACTCTTGGGCTATAATCCATAACTTATAATTTACTGAAAGCACAATGCATGGGATGTGCAGGGTCCCTTTTCATTTCACTCTGTGCACTGGGATGAAAAGTCACTGGGTTGTACTGTGGTCCAGGATGTCTCCAAAGAAGCACAGTGGCCACTGGTCCATACATATCTCACACAGGAGCAGGAAACTCTCCTAAGATACCAGAAAGAGGATTCCATTCTTGTGACCCATAGAAGACTACCGGACCCCATAGCACCTTAGCCGCCTGGTAAACTTTCTGGTCTATACAGTGATATGGGAGTGATTTCTTTCTAATATGTTGCTTTCATTGGTTAACTAATAAAGAAACTGCTTGGCGCTCTGATAGGGTAAAATTTAGATAGGCGGAGTAAATAAAACAGAATGCTGGGAGAAAAAAGCTGAGTTAGTGAGTCTCCATGATTCTCCCACTCCAGGCAGACGCAGGTTAAGATCTTTCCTGGTAAGCCAGCTCGTGGGCCACACAGATTATTAAAAATGGGTTTAATCAATATGTAATAGCTAGCCAATAAGAGGCTGGAACTAATGGGCCAAGCAGTGTTTAAAAGAATACAGTTTCCATGTAATTATTTCGGGTTATTCCGGGTAAAGCTAGCTGGGTGGCGGGACGCAGCCCCACCGCTCCTATTATAACACTACAGTGTTAGGTGGGACTGAATCTTAAGTCAGAATGTCCCCTTCTCCTTTTCTTTGTATTTTCACCAAGTTGGGCAAAGTCAGAAACTTCATAAAAGTTGTCCATTATCATGTAGTGCTCTGCTGTGACCAAGACCTAGATTTAATAACTTAATCAAGTGCAAAACTGACCACGACATTTTGCTCTAGCGAATGGCAATTGCTGAGGTGGTGGTGGTAGTTGGCAGATACCAAGGGCTGTAAGGAAATCCCTCTCCAATAATCAACAAGGAGGCAGGAAACAGCTGTAAGAAGGTGGGTGGGTACAGGCTCTGGAAGGACTATTGAAGTCATCAGTGGTAACACGCAACTGGGATGAGAAATGTAGTCCAAAAAAATCAGACTATATTGAGGGCACAAAACAGACCAAAGAATAATGCTGGGGGCATGGAGTTGGGGTGCATGGTTGATACTGTGGCCAAGATCACTAATTCAGAACAGTAAGTCTCAAAATAATAATCTGGAACAATTCAGACAGTGCGGGATCAAATTTCAGTCGGTAGCAGTGAGACAACATGCCTGGGAACAAGAATGGTTTCAGAAAGCCAACTGTTCTCTCTCTTTGTTCCCAACATGGACATAGGTACGCAGATCTCTGGCAGGCTCTTTGTGTAAGTGCTACCATTATAAAGGGGAAAGCTTTCCCGACGAAGACATTGCTGCGCTGAAGGGAAGGTTTCCCTAAAGGAAGTGTTACAGCTCTGCCCTGAAGAGAAAGATGTCCCGGCAATAGGGAGCCAACTAAAACCACAAACTCACACCACCCAAAAAAGCTCACACAAGATTTATTGGTAGAGACACAAAGTGGCCTTCTCTGTTTGGTTGAGAAGCAGAAGGGAACTGGGCAGGAGACATGCTTATATAGGGTTTGGTGGGGAGGAGTTTTTCAGGGTAGAGATTTCCAGGATGAGGATTGGTGAGATTTCAAGTCCTGAGCTTGGAGCGAGTCCAGGGATTGGTGAAATTTTGTGCTCAGGGGCTGGGTTTGAATCAGGAATTATTCACCAAGAAAAGACCTTTTTTTTTTTTACCCTATATTTAAAATTTTAGAACTCGAAACACAAGTTAAAGTCAGAAATATATTCTATTCTTGTGGAATTGAAGCACAGAGGGGTTAAGTAATTTACCCCAAGTTCCATAGTAGGTATCAGAGTTGGAATCTGAGTTTGGGTATCTGCCTGTCCATCTGGCCTCCTAATATGTTATGCTGTGACCATTTGTACAGTAATATGATATTGCAAGTTCATAGCACTATTAATAGTCCTAGATTCAATTTCACTACAGAAAGTACAGATACAGCCACCAACCAATCATTCTGTATTTCATCCTCTCTCTAATTATGTAAATGGAAGAGGAGACAAATGTCAGATTATTTGTCACAAGGACTCTGCTGGCTCTGTCACAAGGACTTTTGAAACCAAGGCATTTAATCTTTCTTCAGTCCTATAGAGCAGGGACTGTCATCATCCCCCATGTAAATAACTAAGGCACGGGCAGGTTAGGAAGCCTGCCCACACAGACAGAGCTTGATGAGGCAGGAGCTGAACCTGGACCATCCTTCACTGCTCCACTGCCGAGCCTTCTACTTCGATGGGTTTGAGCAGAAAATGGTTGTAGACTTAATTTTGTTGTTGTTTTAGTTTTATGACTACCCTTTTCCTAAGATTGGCAAGGGAAACAAATTGTCAATATGCAGAGCGAACTTCAGAACAAAGCCTGACATTCCACAAGGGCGGCGTGAACTGATGCACTGTTTTGCAATTTTAAACAGTCCATCTGGATTGTTACACAAGCCCGTCCTCATAAGCTCTATTTGACAAACAGAATATCAGGACATTTTCCCTTTGGGGTCCCAGATAACTGAGGCCACACTGACTCTCCCAGAGCACGAAGGCAAGCCCACTATTTCTCTTTTCCTCCAAATATTTTATCAGGGTAGATCACTGAGCGAAACAGTGACTAGCTCAGGGCACAGAGCAGAGTACACAGATTCATGCATGAATGACCACCTGCCACTCCAAAGACCCAACTGTATCCACGGCCATGACCTCATGCTCTAAAGAATCCCGCCTGATCATCTTATTCAGAAGGAGTGAGACCACTTAACTTTAGCAACTGATCTTTTCTTAAATACCAATCATGTTTCCTTGTCACTAGACCTGTGACCTCACTGCCCTTAATCACCATCTCCAAGATACTGGTTGGTCCTCACTAGTGGAGAATGTAATCTCAAATGTTCACCATTCTGCTGGTCCTCCATCTTCTCATGCCTTGCTTCCTTGTCATGTATCCAGCGTAAATTAGATGCCTTTCTGCACAGTCTTTCACCCGTGAGAACCTGACCTGGGGTGTAAAGGGGGGATGAACCTCTTTTACTGCAGACCTGGAAACAGGTGAGAGGCCATGAGTCCTGCAGATAACCCACCACCTCCATTCTCTAGATGAGGAGCTGGAACAATGGTTCTCAACTCTATCTTTGAAGCAGAATCTGAAATGGGTCTTTTGTTAAAAATACAGATGTTCCAGTCACACCAGACCAATAAAATAAGAATCTATGGACAACAGAGTTTCTTAATAGCAAGAAGCTAAAATCAGATGTTCTTATGCCAGTACCAGGCTGTTTTCAATACTGCAGCTCTGTCTGAAGTAGAGTTTGAAGTCAGGGATGGTGATGCTTCCAGAAGTTCCTTTATTGCCCAGGATTGTTTTGGCTATCCTGGGGTTTTTGCTTTTCCAAATGAAATTGAGTACTGTTCTTTCAAGGTCTTTGAAGAATTTTGCTGGGATTTTGATGGGCACAAGCTTAATTATTATAGATGACTCTCTGTTAACCTGTATTTCTTAATATACACTACATATTTAAATGTGCTGCACACACACAATATCTTAATCAAAATTGACCTTAAATTTGTATCAACAAACCAAGATCCATACCAATCTCTACAGTATACACCCTTTAAATGTAAACAAACATTTATAAACAATATTTGGGAATTTTTGCATAGTTTTTCCAAACCTGCTATAGGCTCAAAGCAGATTTTTTATTCATTAACCAATAAAAACAAAACATAGAGGGACTCCCTACACCAGAGAATAATTTAATACATTACAAGCAAATATAAAAATAAAAATGAATAAGATATTTAAACATCTATTTGCAAACAAAGACCTGAAATGCTAATAAGTGCATGGATAGTATCCAAGGACACTAGTTATCCTCAAAGTGCAAACTCAAACCCTAATGACATGCCTCCCCGCAACAAATGGTTGGAATGAAAGCACCTAAGCCCACCAGAAGTGAGCAAAGATTAACAACAGCTCAAATGCACACACAGTGTTGGTCAGGGTAAAATAATCAAATATATCTTATAAACAAACCTCATCAGCTCGTCTACAATAAAATATGCACACAGGTAATGTCTCTCCCATCCTCTCTCTAAGTATTTGGTCATGAGAAAGAAAAGCATACCCCACAAGACTGTAGCAACCACATAGCAGGGCACTGTTGTAGAATACACTGATGGAACAGAATCCAGAAATAAAAACACAGATTTATGGTTCATTGATCTTTGCAAAGATGCCAAGAGCTCAAACCAGGCAAATGATGGTTTCTTCCATAAAGGTGAAGAGCTGCATGTTGTCTGGAGGTTTTTCCTGCCAGAGAACCTGTGTTTAATCCTAAGAACCTATCTTAAAAGGTCAAGAACTGTGGCAAGTGTTTGTAATCCCAGTACTGGATCAGCAGAGACAGGTGGGTCCCTGAGGTTTGCTGGCCAGTCAGCCTGGCTCAATTAGCAAGTCAGTGAGAGAACTGGTCTCCAAAAGCAAGGCAAATGCCCTAGGTAAAGATACTGAGTTTGTTATCTGACC